>NC_141056.1:6847416-7447416 GCF_041138505.1 Cibotium barometz | reverse complement strand
AAGAACCAGCTCAACTTCTTCTCCAGCTCCCTTCTTGCTTACAGAGGTCCCTGACTTCAAGGCATATTGTGATGGCTACATTTGTGATGGGCAAGAAGCACTTATAGGTCACTCCAAACCACTTCTATTCAGGTTCTTCATGGAAGGAGACACACCGGTAATGCAATTTAAGGCACATGTAGCTATTCATAATTGGAGTGGAAGTATCCGTCTTTGGAAGACAGACAATGAAGGTAAACCAAGGTTACCAAAAGGAGATCCACCTCTACTACCAATGGCCGAGCATATAAAGATGCATGCAGAAGTAATATCAGGATTGAAGGGTTACATAAAATTTTGGCAGAATCTAAGTAATGGGGTCTAGGTTGAATACAGCTCTACCACGTGGTAGAGCTAGATCAAATGCAATTCTAGCTTCTTGGTTCTTGTCATGTGAAGTAGATCGCTTCTTGGAGTAATTGATTTTGTTGATCTGCATGGTACACAGCTAGATTGATGCATTCTAGCTCCACCACATGGTAGACCTAGATCGGATGCAATTGTAGCTCCTTGGTTCTTGTCATGTGAAGTAGGTCTCTTGTTAGAGTAATTGGTTTTGTTGATCTGCATGGTACACAGCTAGATCTGGATTGCTTGCCACACATTTTTCCATGCATGATTCGAATTTCATGCCTCTTCGGCGCCGTTTGGGCCCCAGTTGGAAATTTCCGCCATTTGGCACGCTCGTGCATCTTTTTCGAGAACCCGGATTCGAACAATTAGAAGTTGAGGATCCGGGACCCCATCAGAGAACGGACCACACAAACTTGTGCTAGGGAAGTTGCTCTATATTCACATCACTCCGTGCATGGTTTTGTGCATCGCAATCACTTCTCCCAGCGCAGCAAAGTTGGGTCCCGACGAAGATAGTGCAAAATCACCATAACAGGGTTTCGGATCCAAAATGAGCCCGAATCGCATATGAACACAACAAGAAGGATCTGGGTTACTTGCCACACAATTGTCCATGCATGATTCGATTTTCATGCCTCTTCGGCGCCGTTTGGGCCACGGTTGGAAATTCCCGCCATTTGGCACGCTCGTGCATCTTTTTCGAGAACCCGGATTCGGACAGTCAGAAGTTGAGGATCTGGGACCCCATCAGAGAACGGACCACACGAACTTGTGCTAGGGAAGTTGCTCTATGTCCACATCACTCCGTGCATGGATTTGGGCATCGCAATCAGTTCTCCCAGCACGTCAAAGTTGGGTCCCGGTGAAGATAGTGTAAAATCGCCATAATAGAGTTTCGGGTCCGAAATGAGTCCGAATCGTATCTAAACACAACAAGAAAGATCCGAGTTTCTTGCCACACATTTGTCCATGCATGATTCGAATTCCATGCCTCCTCGGCACCGTTTGGACCACTGTTGGAAATTTTTCCCATTTGCCACGCTCGTGCATCTTTTTCGAGAACCCGGATTCGGACAGTTAGAAGTTGAGGATCCGGGATCCCATCAGAGAACGGACCACACGGACTTGTGCTAGGGAAGTTTCTCTATGTTCACATCACTTCGTGCATGGATTTGGGCATCGCAATCACTTCTCCCAGCGCGTCAAAGTTGGGTCCCAGCGGCGGCGAAGATAGTGCAAAATCGCTGTAACAGAGTTTCGGATCCAAAATGAGTCCGAATCACAGCAAGAAAGATCCGGGTTGCTTGCCACACATTTGTCCATGCATGATTTGAATTTCATGCCTCTTGGGCGCTGTTTGGGCCACTGTTGAAAATTTCCACCATTTACCACGCTCGTGCATCTTTTTTGAGAACCCGGATTCGGATAGTTAGAAGTTGAGGATCCAGGACCCCATCAGAGAACGGACCACACGAACTTGTGCTAGGGAAGTTTCTCTATGTCCACATCACTCCGTGCATGGATTTGGGCATCGCAATCACTTCTCCCAGCACGTCAAAGTTGGGTCCCTCGGACGAAGATAGTGCAAAATCGACATAACAGAGTTTCGGATCCGAAATGAGTCTAAATCCCATCTGAACACAACAAGAAAGATCCGGGTTGCTTGCCACACATTTTTCCTTGCATGGTTCGAATTTCATGCCTCTTCGGTGCCGTTTGTGCCACTGTTGGAAATTTTCGCCATTTACCATGCTCGTGCATCTTTTTAGAGAACCCGGATTCGGACAGTTAGAAGTTGAGGATCCGGGACCCCATCAGAGAACGGACCACACGGACTTGTGTTAGGGAAGTTGCTCTATAACCACATCACTCCGTGCATGGATTTAAGCATTAGGAACTCAATGGATTCTTTTTGGGCCCTTCAATTTGCCATGAGGTTATGGAAACGTTTAACTTTTTGATAAATAGGAGCCCGCCATGTAAGCAAAAACCATTGGTGATTAAGAGAGGTGTAAGAGTGGTCAAAGGGTGCACTTTTCTCCCCAAAAAAGAGGGGGGAGGGGGGCAATTTTACAATTTTCGGACCTCCATAACTTCTACATACAAGCTCCGATTTGAACGGAGATTACAGATCCGTGATCTACGCATCAAGAGCTTTCCATAGATATGTTACATGATATGGTTTTATTCGCTAGATTTTAAATTCCATTTTTTCCCCAAAATTCAAATTCGAATAAAGTAGCCGTTTTGAAGCTTCAAATTAGAAAACGTTTCTTCTTAAGAGAAAAGGTTTGACTCCCTTAAACTGCCAAATAAAAGGGCCCAAGAAGACTCCATTGAGGTCCTAATGCATCGCAATCACTTCTCCCAGCGCGTCAAAGTTGGGTCCCGGCGAAGATAGTGCAAAATCACCATAACAGAGTTTCAGATGAGTTCGAATTGCATCTGAACACAACAAGAAAGATCCGGGTTGCTTGCCACACATTTGTCCATGCATGATTCGATTTTCATGCCTCTTCGGCGCCATTTGGGCCACTGTTGGAAATTTCCCCCATTTACCATGCTCGTGCATCTTTTTTGAGAACCCGGATTTGGACAGTTAGAAGTTGAGGATCTAGGACCCCATCAGAGAATGGACCACACGAACTTGTGCTAGGGAAGTTGCTCTATGTCCACATCACTCCCTGCATGGATTTGGGCATCGCAATCACTTCTCCCGGTGCATCAAAGTTGGGTCTCGGCGAAGATAGTGCAAAATCCCCATAACAGAGTTTCGGATCCGAAATGAGTCCGAATCGCATCTGAACACAACAAGAAAGATCCGGGTTGCTTGCCACACATTTTTCCATGCATGATTCGATTTTCATGCCTCTTCGGGGCCGTTTGTGCCACGGTTGGAACTTTCTGCCATTTGGCATGCTCGTGTATCTTTTTCAAGAACCCGGATTCGGACAGTTAGAAGTTGAGGATCCGGGACCCCATCAGAGAACGAACCACATGGACTTGTGCTAGAGAAGTTACTATATGTCCACATCACTCCGTGCATGGATTTGGACATCACAATCAATTCTCCCAGCGCGTCAAAGTTGGGTCCGCGAAGATAGTGCAAAATCGTCATAACAGAGTTTCGGGTCTGAATCGCATCTGAACACAACAAGAAAGATCTGGGTTGCTTGCCACACATTTGTCCTAACATGATTCGAATTTCATGCCTCTTCGGCGCCGTTTGGGCCACTGTTGGAAATTTCCGCTACCACGCTTGTGCATCTTTTTCTAGAACTCGGATTCGAACAGTTAGAAATTAAGGATCCGGGACCCCAGCAGAGAATGGACCACACGGACTTGTGCTAGGGAAGTTGCTCTATGTCCACATCACTCCGTGCATGGATTTGGGCATCGCAATCACTTCTCCCAACGCGTCAAAGTTGGGTCCCGACGGCGAAGATAGTGCAAAATCGCCATGACAGAGTTTTCGATCCGAAATGAGTCCAAATCGCATCTGAACACAACAAGAAGGATCCGGGTTGCTTGCCACACATTTGTCCATGCATGATTCAATTTTCATGCGTCTTCGGCGCCGTTTGGGCCACCATTGGAAATTTTCGCCATTTGGCACGCTCGTGCATCTTTTTCGAGAACCCGGATTCAGACAGCTAGAAGTTGAGGATCTGGGACCCCATGAGTGAATGGACCACACGGACTTGTGCTAGGGAAGTTGCTCTATGTCCACATCACTCCGTGCATGGATTTGGGCATCGCAATCAGTTCTCCCAGTGTGTCAAAGTTGGGTCGCAGCGAAGATAGTGCAAAATTGCAATAACAGAGTTTCGGGTCCGAAATGAGTCTGAATCGCATCTGAACACAACAAGAAACATCGGGGTTGCTTGTCACACATTTTTCCATGCATGATTCGAAATTCATGCCTCTTCGGTGCCATTTGGGGCCACGGTTGGAAATTTTCACCATTTGGCACGCTCGTGCTTCTTTTTCGAGAACCCGAATTCGGACAGTTAGAAGTTGAGGATCCGGGACTCCATCAGAGAACGGACAACACAGACTTGTGCTAGGAAGTTGCTCTATGTCCACATCACTCCGTGCCTGGATTTGGGCATCGCAATCAGTTCTCCCAGCACGTCAAAGTTGGGTCTCGGCGAAGATAGTGTAAAATCGCCATAACAGAGTTTCGGGTCCGAAATGAGTCTGAATCGTATCTAAACACAACAAGAAAGATCCGAGTTGCTTGCCACACATTTGTCCATGCATGATTCGAATTCCATGCCTCCTCGGCACCGTTTGGACCACTGTTGGAAATTTTTCCCATTTGCCACGCTCGTGCATCTTTTTCGAGAACCCGGATTCGGACAGTTAGAAGTTGAGGATCCGGGATCCCATCAAAGAACGGACCACACGGACTTGTGCTAGGAAAGTTTCTCTATGTTCACATCACTTCGTGTATGGATTTGGGCATCGCAATCACTTCTCCCAGCGCGTCAAAGTTGGGTCTCAGTGGCGAAGATAGTGCAAAATCGCTATAACAGAGTTTCGGATCCAAAATGAGTCCGAATCACAGCAAGAAAGATCCGGGTTTCTTGCCACACATTTGTCCATGCATGATTCGAATTTCATGCCTCTTGGGCGCTGTTTGGGCCACTGTTGAAAATTTCCACCATTTACCACGCTCGTGCATCTTTTTTGAGAACCCGGATTCGGATAGTTAGAAGTTGAGGATCCAGGACCCCATCACAGAACGGACCACACGAACTTGTGCTAGGGAAGTTTCTCTATGTCCACATCACTCCGTGCATGGATTTGGGCATCGCAATCACCTCTCCCAGCACGTCAAAGTTGGGTCCCAACGAAGATAGTGCAAAATCGACATAACAGAGTTTCGGATCCGAAATGAGTCTAAATCCCATCTGAACACAACAAGAAAGATCTGGGTTGCTTGCCACACATTTTTCCTTGCATGGTTCGAATTTCATGCCTCTTCGGCACCGTTTGTGCCACTATTGGAATTTTTCACCATTTACCACCCTCATGCATCTTTTAGAGAACCCGGATTCGGACAGTTAGAAGTTGAGGATCCGGGACCCCATTAGAGAACGGACCACACGGACTTCTGTTAGGGAAGTTGCTCTATAACCACATCACTCCGTGCATGGATTTAAGCATCGTAATCACTTCTCCCAGCGCGTCAAAGTTGGGTCCCGGCGAAGATAGTGCAAAATCACCATAACAGAGTTTCAGATGAGTTCGAATCGCATCTGAACACAACAAGAAAGATCCGGGTTGCTTGCCACACATTTGTCCATGCATGATTCGATTTTCATGCCTCTTCCGTGCCATTTGGGCCACTGTTGGAAATTTCCCCCATTTACCATGCTCGTGCATCTTTTTCGAGAACCCGGATTTGGACAGTTAGAAGTTGAGGATCTAGGACCCCATCAGAGAACGGACCACACGAACTTGTGCTAGGGAAGTTGCTCTATGTCCACATCACTCCCTGCATGGATTTGGGCATCGCAATCACTTCTCCCGGTGCGTCAAAGTTGGATCCGGGTTGCTTGCCACACATTTTTCCATGCATGATTCGATTTTGATGCCTCTTCCGTGCCGTTTGTGCCACAGTTGGAACTTTCCGCCATTTGGCATGCTCGTGTATCTTTTTCAAGAACCCGGATTCGGACAGTTAGAAGTGGAGGATCCGGGACTCCATCAGAGAACGGACCACATGGACTTGTGCTAGAGAAGTTACTATATGTCCACATCACTCCGTGCATGGATTCGGACATCACGATCTGGGTTGCTTGCCACACATTTGTCCTAACATGATTTGAATTTCATGCCTCTTCGGCGCCGTTTGGGCCACTGTTGGAAATTTCCGCTACCACGTTTGTGCATCTTTTTCGAGAACTCGGATTCGGACAGTTAGAAGTTAAGGATCCGGGACCCCAGCAGAGAATGGACCACACGGACTTGTGCTAGGGAAGATGCTCTATGTCCACATCACTCCGTGCATGGATTTGGGCATCGCAATCACTTCTCCCAACGCGTCAAAGTTGGGTCCCGATGGCGAAGATAGTGCAAAATCACCATAACAGAGTTTTCGATCCGAAATGAGTCCAAATCGCATCTGAACACAAAAGGAAGGATCCGGGTTGCTTGCCACACATTTGCCCTTTCATGATTCAATTTTCATGCCTCTTCGGCGCCGTTTGGGCCACCATTGGAAATTTTTGCCATTTGGCACGCTCGTGCATCTTTTTCGAGAACCCGGATTCAGACAGCTAGAAGTTGAGGATCTGGGACCCCATGAGTGAATGGACCACACGGACTTGTGCTAGGGAAGTTGCTCTATGTCCACATCACTCCGTGCATGGATTTGGGCATCGCAATCACTTCTCCCAGTGTGTCAAAGTTGGGTCCCAGCGAAGATAGTTCAAAATTGCAATAACAGAGTTTCGGGTCCGAAATGAGTCCGAATCGCATCTGAACACAACAAGAAACATCCGAGTTGCTTGCCACCCATTTTTCCATGCATGATTCGAAATTCATGCCTCTTCGGTGCCGTTTGGGGCCACGGTTGGAAATCTTCACCATTTGGCATGCTCGTGCTTCTTTTTCGAGAACCCGGATTCGGACAGTTAGAAGTTGAGGATCCGGGACTCCATCAGAGAACGGACCACACAGACTTGTGCTAGGAAGTTGCTCTATGTCCACATTGTTGAGATTCAAGCTCGATGTCAGTGTGAGCCAGCTATGCTATGTGCTGGCAGATTAGGTAGGAACATGTGTGAGACATAAATGACCGCGTGTCCAGCTGGTCATAGTGTGTGGACATTAGCTAGGGTTAGTAGAGTGTGGACACAACTCATTGTATGTTGTGTGGATTATGGATTAGGGCATTATGCTTTGTGTGAGAGTGGACATGGCTTCCCTCTATGGTTAGGGTTTGGAATATACATTAGGGTTTGCTCCTGTGTGTGTGTCTCCTCCTCCTCTACCGTTCTTTCAACATGGTATCAGAGCCTTGTGCTGTTTATTAGGGTTTATGAGTGAGTGAGTGAAGAGGGAGAAGAAGAAGCTGTGAAAAGAAGCTGTGAAGCTGCCATTGGAGCTGTGAAGCTTGGAGCACACCAAATACTATCAGATCTGAAAGCTAGGCCTACCGGGTAAGGTCTTCTAAACATCCTTGAGCGGATTGCAGGTGAAACAGGCAAAAGCAAAGCATTTTAGAGCAAATCAAAGCAAAGCAAAATTCTGGTTTTTGAAGCTTTCCATTAAAGCTTGGGAACATTGATGTATGGTGGAAATATGTGTGATTCTGGCAAAGCAAACATGTATCTGACAATGAGAGATGTATTGGCAACTTCTATGCAAGCCCTACTGTGATTTTGGAGCAATTTACATGCATTTGATTGAGTGAAATTACTGGTTTTTTGAGCTCTCACAAAACAGAGAGAAGACAGTCAAAAATTGATGCATTTGGAGCTTATTTTTGGTGAAAATCAAAGAATTGGTGGGTTGCACACATACCCAAGTGTGTTGGGCACCTTAATACAACATCAATTGTCACTTAAATCACTCCCAAACACCCTGAATGCAGGCGGCGCAGCCAGACAGGGGAAAACAGAGCTGAAAACTGTCCGTTCTGACACGAGGAGATCGATTTCTCAGTGGTTGCTTGATATCTTCCACAAATTCCTTAGCAATTGGATGCTTTACACTTTGGAGAAGAGGGCTATGTGATTTGTTTTGTCAATTATGCTTAATTGAGCTGGGAATGAGCTGATTAAAACAGGCTGTCCACTGGTTGTAGAGAAACAGAGCATTTTAATCGAGCAATTAATCTTTGGTGTTTTACAATTGGACAAATTCCTCTTACATGGAGTTGATGGACACTATTGCTAAGACAATGAATGACTGGTTGCTCAATTTGGTCAAATATTGAAGAAATTAGAGCCAAATCATTACTGGTTTTTCTGGTTTTTCTGGTTTTTCTGGTTTTTCTGGTTTTTCCAAAAACAGAGAAAGGGGTTTTCAAAAATTGATAATTACACATGTCAGATGGAGTTGATACTCAACATTGAGGTTCATTAGGTGTCAATGCAAGTTTCCTATACTTGATTGCACCATTACATTGCGATTTGGAGCCTTGGAAGGCGTGTCAATTCAGGGTATCCCGCACTGTGTGAGTCAGTTCATCTTGGATGATTACAGGTTGATTTCCTACATCAAAATTGGAGTTTGTTGGCTACCTTGGAGTATCTGGAACATTAATTGGAGTGTGGTTGAGCTGAGGAAGGCTCATTTACAGATTTGAAGTGTGCGGAAGGTGTATGCATTGAGCAACATGTCGGACAATCCAGTTCAGATTGTTGGTGAAAAGCTGGATAGGAAGAACTTCCAGGCATGGAAGTACAGGATAAAGAGTTTCTTGAAAGGGAAAGGATTTTGGAATCTCATTACAGGTGATGAGCCAGAGCCAGAGCTACCTCGGCAACCTACACAGCAGCAGCTTATTGCTCATAAGCAATGGTCAGAGAGAGCATTCAAAGTGCTACATTATTTGTCTATATGCATTTCTGATGCTATGCTCATACACATTCAGGATGCTGAGAATCCCAAAGATGCATGGGATACTTTGGTCAAGATGTTTGATACAGATACAAGTGCTCGCAAGTCTCAATTGCGACAGCAGATACACAATGTGAAAAGGAATAAAAGGAGCATACATGATTATGTGCAAGAAATCAAGAAGTTTGCAGATGCATTGGCCACAATAAATGCCCCCATGCCTGATGATGATTTGGTGGATATTACCTTGCGTGGTCTTGGCAAGGAATACAAATCTTTTGATACATCTATCTCAGTGAGGAGTACAGGTCTACCCGACTTTGATGAGTTGGTTTCACTCTTATTGGTTGAGGAAATCAAGCTCAGTGATTCATTTCTGGATGCATCTACTAGCCATGATGATGGCAGAAATCAGGCTTTCTACTCGCAAAGAGGCTTTAGAGGCAGGGGGAGATTCGCATCACGAGGACGTGGTGGTAATGGTCGTGGATGGCAAGATAGACCTCCACAACAGAATTTTCAGCCTTCATATGGTGCTCGAGGTGGACGTGGATATGCACCTCAGCGAGGCAGAGGTACCCCCCGTGGTAGAGGACGTTGGCAAGGCCAACAAAATTCTATGCAAGATGTTGAATGCCATTATTGCGGCAAATATGGTCATATGGCGAGAGATTGTTTTCGTAAACAGAATGATTTGAGAGGGGGAAGAGCACAACGTGGTGGTCATTATGGTGGAAACTATGCACAACATGGTGGCAACTATGCATCAAGTAGCAATGATGGAACTGCAAATCATTTGTTTGCCATGAAGCATGTTGTGGGTTCTATGACGACAAATGCTGAGAATGATGATACATGGTATATGGACTCAGGAGCATCAAATCATATGACATGCCATGGAGAATGGTTTGAGCATATGAAGCCCATGGATGTGAAGGGCTATGTGGAAACAGGTGATGATACCCAGCATGTCATTACACATGTTGGAAGTGTACCATTGGTCATGCATAATGGTTAGACAAAGTCTATGTCAGATGTGCTGTATGTGCCTTCAATCACTAAAAGCTTGGCCTCAGTTGGTCAAATGGTGGAACAGGGATTACAGGTTCGCTTCAATGAGCATGGATGCTTCGTTGAAGATTTTAAACATGGATGTAGAGTGATTGCTAAAGGAAAGAAAGAAGGAAGATTGTTTAAGCTGGATGCTGGAATTCCTGAGCTAAAATCAGCCATGTTCTCAAAGAGCAGGAATGTGGTACAGGACATTGATATGTGGCACAAGAGGATTGGACATGTCAATATACAGAGATTAAAGAACATGCAAACAAGAGGCATTGTCAATGGATTGCCTAGGTTCAAATATGATGGACATATGCATGTTTGTGAAGCCTGTCAGTTTGGGAAGCAGGCAAGATTGAGATTTCCTAGAGAAGGAAATATGAGTAACAGGCCACTTGAGATAGTACACAGTGATGTATGGGGTCCTGCACAAAACCCATCTATCAAAGGCAGCTTATACTATGTTACATTCATTGATGACTTTAGCAGGATGACATGGATATACTTTCTCAGGGAGAAGAGTGAAGTATTGGAAAAATTCATGGATTTCAAAGCTTTTGCAGAAAAGCAGTATGGCTGTTGGATTAAATGTCTGAGGACAGATGGAGGTGGTGAATACACCTCAAAAGCTTTTGAGCATTTCTTGAGGAAGCATGGAATAAGGAGACAATTGACATGCAGGTATACACCTCAGCAGAATGGTGTGGCTGAGAGGAAGAATAGAGTTATATGTGAAGTGGCAAGGGCAATGCTTAATGAAAAGAGCATGCCAGATTACTATTGGGCAGAAGCATGTGCTACTGCAGTTTATATATTGAACAAAACACCTACAGCAGCCATTCATGAAAGCACGCCAGAGATGCGGCTCACAGGTTACAGGCCAGACATTGGACATCTTAAAGTTTTTGGATGCATAGCTTATGTGCATGTGCCTGATGAAAGAAGAAGGAAGTTGGATCCTAAGGCAGAGAAATGTGTATTTGTTGGATATGCACAGGATCGAAAGGCCTACAAGTGTTATAATCCACAAACTAGACAAGTGGTCATCTCACGTGATGTGGTGTTTGATGAGCTTGCTAGTTGGTATAAAGCAAAAGATGAGGGTGTTATTGAGTCACTTGAGGCTGATGTGCATGTGAACTTGCCACCACAAGCAAGTTCTAGTTCTACTACTATGTCTGGGCCAGCAGCAGAAGCTGAGAGTAGCAGTGTACGTCCATGATCAGGACGTTTGAGGCATGAAAGTGTAAGCACTGGGAGTAGTGCTATGGACAAAGGCAAAAAGAAAGTCGAAGGAATTGGAATCACAGGATATGAGTCATCTAGTTTTGAGAGTTTGGATGAGGAGCTTGGCATACCTGTTTTACGCACACCTGGTGCTAGGCAGGACAGATATGTGCCACCACATGCTAGAGTCACAGGTGTACAGAGTGACCCGCAGGCATTGCAGAGATCCCAGAGGGTCAGATATCCTGTTGACAGGTTGACATACAGAGATTTTGCTATGCACTATGCATACATGACATCTATGGTGAAGCATGTGGAACCTACATGCTATACAGAGGCTATTGGAGAGCATGTATGGGAAAAAGCAATGGATGTGGAGATGGACGCATTGGTCCATAATGATACATGGGACTTGGTTGCACTACCAAAGGATAAGAATGTTATTGGATGTAAATGGGTTTACAAAGTAAAGTGCAAATCTGATGGTTCTATTGAGAGACATAAAGCTAGATTGGTAGCAAAGGGTTATGCACAGACCCAAGGATTGGATTATGATGAGACGTTTAGTCCAGTGGCTAAGATGGGCACAGTGAGAGCAGTCATTGCTATGGCTGCAGCTAATGGCTGGGAAATGCATCAGATGGATGTTAAGAATGCATTTCTGAATGGAGATCTACAAGAGGAAGTATACATGGCACAGCCAGAAGGGTATGTACACCCTAGATATCCCACTCACGTATGCAGGTTGAAAAAGGCATTGTATGGTCTAAAGCAAGCACCTCGTGCTTGGAGTGATAAGATGAGCAGATATCTTATCTCACTTGGTTTTCAGACTTCTACAGCAGATTCTTCACTGTATGTGAAGAAGACACAGCATGGGATTGTTTTACTAGTCATCTATGTGGATGACTTGATTATCACAGTGATCATGGTGCAGATGTGATACATGTCAAGAAAGCTTTGAGTGGGAAATTTGACATGAAAGATCTTGGTGAGTTGAGATACTTCCTTGGAATTGAAGTGGTGAAAGATCATGCAGGTACTTGGTTAGTACAGCGCCAATATGCATTGGATATGTTGGCAAAGTATGGCATGACAGGGTGTAAGCCTATGAGTACACCATTGGAGCAAAATGTGAAGTTGCGGGCTGATTATGGCGAGGAATTGGATGATCCTTCTATGTACAGGAAGATGGTTGGTAGTCTCATATATATGACTCACACGCCCGGATTTGAGTTATGCAGTGGGGCTAGTCAGCCAGTTTATGCAGAGCCCCAGGAAACCACATTTGGATGCAGTGAGACGCATCATGAGATATGTGAAGACCACAGCACATTATGGTCTATTCTGTAAGATTCCTCCCCCAACCCCTTTTTGATATCTAGTATCTTCCCCTGTAATCAACCCTCTTCAGAAATATACAGACCCTGTTGCTAACTATTTTAGCCTAGAGAGAGAAAAATTATTCTAGAGAGAGAATATTCAGATTTTGAATATTTTTGGATAGAAAAATATCTCTTATAATTCAGATGAGTTCCCCTGAAACAGAAATTCAAAAAGAATTTTCCAATGTGCAATTGGAATTATATGGAAATAGGTATAAAGAACCTTAGTGTAAGGGTCTAGATTTTCAGAAATCTTTAGACTATGGTCCAATTAAGGTTCCTATGGGCCAATAGCATCAATCCATGTGTAGGGAAGAGATAAATCCATATTTGTAAAAAGAAGATACCCAAAAATGAGTAAATGCTCACATAAGGTGAAGAGTTAAAAATGTACAAGGTTTATTAGTAAAAAACTATGAGCAATATTAAAAATATGAGATATTTTGGGTATCCAAAAATGAGTAAATGCTCACATAAGATGAAGAGTTGAAAATGTACAAGGTTTATTAGTAAAAAACTATGAGCAATATTAAAATGATGCCATTATGACACATATGTAAGGAAGGGGAATTCTTTAAAGGAGGTGCATATTTCACATAAGATGAAGAGTTGAAAATGTACAAGGTTTATTAGTAAAAAACTATGAGCAATATTAAAATGATTCCATTATGACACATATGTAAGGAAGGGGAATTCTTTAAAGGAGGTGCATATTTCACATAAGATGAAGAGTTGAAAATGTACAAGGTTTATTAGTAAAAAAACTATGAGCAATATTAAAATGATTCCATTATGACACATATGTAAGGAAGGGGAGTTCTTTAAAGGAGGTGCATATTTCACATGCTTGAATGAGTTTTAAACTCATAAAAATTGAGATATTTCATCTCTCCTCTCTCCTCATTCAAGTCTAGTTCCAAAAAGTTAGCTTAACTGACCTAAAAATGGTTAAATATTGACCAAACTGATTTAGAAAATTCTAGAATCAGTTTGTTTGGTTAGAAGCTCAATTTTTCCTATAAATAGAAGCCTCCCCCTTGTTGAAAAATAGTTAGTGTTTATGCATCGTTACTCTACTCCACCTAAGCCAAGAACTGTGAATTCATTTAATAATTCACTAGTTTTTGGAGCTTCCCTCTTTCTTCAATCTCCATTAGTGGCTCCATCAACATACTTAACCAATTGATTGGTTGGGGGCCTCTACCGTGAACAAAGAATCAAGCAAGTTGTAAGGTAATTAGTGAATATTGATCTTTCTATAAATTCTCAATGTTTCTCTCTTCTCAACCCCTCTCAAGCTTGAGAAGTTTAATTGGTATGGTTTTTTTTAAATGCTATTGAAGTTTGAATAGTAGTGAAGAGTTACATAATGCTATTGAAGTTAATTTTCATTTATGTTTAAATTCTAATGATTTTTATGTAAATTCTCTCTCTCACTCAAGAAATGGTCATACTCATGACCCGTTCTCAATCCAAATCAAGCTTTTCATAAAGTTTTTCCTTAACCCAAGATTAAGCTATGCTTGAGGCCAAATTAATGGCTTTTTTCTATGCTTTTAGTTTATGTATATTAATGATTCAATCCATTATGGATTAATAATCCAATTAGAGATTATTTTAATTATTTCCTTAATGATAAGAATTATCCCTTAGAAAAATTGAGAGTTATCAGTCATAGCAGCGGAGCTATGACAAAATTTTTATAAAAATTATGCATAAAATAATCTCATTCAAAGCATAAAAAGAGGACTTTATACCATATTCTAGGAATTATCATCCTAGATTAATTGAAAGAATTTCATTATAATCATAGAGAAATTGAATTTTTATCATGCATAAAGGATAAGTTTTTATATCAAAAGTGTTATTTTTACCATTTTTATTTCATGCATAGAAGTATGCATAATGCTTAAATTTTTATATCAAAAGTGTTACTTTTATTATTTTTATTTTCATGCATAGAAGTATGCATAATGGATAAATTTTTATATCAAAAGTGTTACTTTTATTATTTTTATTTTCATGCATAGAAGTATGCATAAAGGATAAATTTTTATATCAAAAGTGTTACTTTTATCATTTTTATTTCATGCATAGAAGTATGCATAATGCTTAAATTTTTATATCAAAAGTGTTACTTTTATTATTTTTATTTTCATGCATAGAAGTATGCATAATGGATAAATTTTTATATCAAAAGTGTTACTTTTATTATTTTTATTTTCATGCATAGAAGTATGCATAAAGGATAAATTTTTATATCAAAAGTGTTACTTTTATCATTTTTATTTCATGCATAGAAGTATACATAATGGATAAATTTTTATATCAAAAGTGTTACTTTTATCAAATTTGAATTTCATGCATAGAGGTATGCATAAAAAGTTGATTATTTTATTGTAAGGGTGTTACTTTTATCATATTGGATTTCATGCATAGAGGTATGCATAAAAGATATTCTTTTTATACTAAAAGTGTGATTTTCCTCATAAATGGATTTTATGCATAACTTAGATGCATAAGAGAAATTCTTTTATTCTAAAAGTGTAATTCCTACTAAATTGAATTTATGCATAAGAAGATGCATTAAAAAATTGATTTTTAATTCAAAAGTGTCATTCTCATCTAAATTGAATTTATGCATAGGAAGATGCATAAAAGATTGAATTTTAATTCAAAAGTGTCATTTTCATTTAAAATGAATTTATGCATAGGAAGATGCATAAAAGATTGATTTTACTTCGGAAGTATTAATCTCCTTAAATAGAATTTATGGATAAGTAAATGTGTAAAGAAATCTTATATCAAATATAAGAATTCTCTTGTATTCTATAAATAGATATGAGATGTGATAGGATGTGATAAGAGGTGTATAAGAGGTGATAAGATGAATTAAGATGTGATAGGATGTGATAAGAGGTGTATAAGAGGTGATAAGAGGTGATAAGATGAATTAAGATGTGATAAGATGTGTATGGGATGAGGTAAGAAGTGTATGTGATAGGATAAGATGTATATGGGTTGTGATAGGGCAAGAATGGATGTGATGTAAAAGATTAGATGTGAAGGCATATGGGGTTATATGAATGGGAATGTGGAAATGGATGTATGTATATGGATGTGTGGATGTGGATGGGAGTATGGATGTATGAATGTGAAAATAGATGTGTATACATGAAGATGTATATGCAGAGATGTGAATGTGGATGTAGATGTGGATGTATAGATGTGAATGGGAATGTGGATGTGAATGTGGATGTAGATGTGGATGTATAGATGTGAATGGGAATGTGGATATGGATGTATGGATGTGAATATGGATGTATGGATGTGAATGTGGATGTAGATGTGGATGTAGATGTGGATGTATAGATGTGAATGGGAATGTGGATGTGAATGTGGATGTAGATGTGGATGAATAGATGTGAATGGGAATGTGGATGTGGATGTATGTATGTATGTATGTGGATGTATGTATGTATGTGGATGTAGATGTGGATGTATAGATGTGAATGGGAATGTGGATGTGGATGTATGTGAATGTGGATGTAGATGTGGATGTATAGATGTGAATGGGAATGTGGATGTGGATGTATGTATGTATGTGGATGTGGATGTATGAATGAGGACGTGATAATGAATGTATGCATGTGGATGTGGATATGGATGTGTATGTATGAATGCGGATATGGATGTGGATATGGATGTGTATGTATGAATGTGGATATGGGATGTGGATGTATAAATGAGGATGTGAAAATGGAGATAAGCATGTAGATGTGGATGTATGGATGTGAATGTGGATGTGGATGTGGATGTATGGATGTGGATATGGATGTGAATATATGATATGTGACGTGAAGGAATCTGAAGTAAAGAGATGGAAAATGATGTGATTGGATGAGTACACATATAAATGAAATGTGGAATAAGTAATGTGGATTGTATGAGGGATAATGTGGAAAAATGAGAGTTAACATAGAAATTGTATTTGTAAACTGTTTGTAAATGCTGTTTGTAAATGGCTGTTTTACGTCAAGAATGCTGGGAAAGCATTTTGACCGTCTTGTGATTAAGGTCGTGGAGACCTAACTGATAAAGTTGCAACTGCTGACGGAGAGTCAATGGAGGACGTCTCACGTAGCAAGGTCGGCCGAGGTCTAGCCTCGGTTCGATTAAAATGGTGAGCTTCCGGTACGGTGGATGAGGGACCAAGGAAGCGGCCTATGAGTGAAGCGCTAGGTCACCTGCGAAGGATCCTAGAGGGTGCTGACCATACGGTGCTCGGGCTCTGGGTCGCCTAGGATACCCACGCGTGCGTCGAGGAAGATATTGGAACAAGGAGTAAGAGTTGTTTTCTGGAACCGGGCATGGATCTGGTTGACTGACCTTGCTGGTCCTCAACGGATGAGTCCATGGCTCTTTTATATGGATCTGTTGGTTGATCTTGCTGATCTTCAACGAGAGTCCATCTTGATAAGTGATTATATTGTTGAGTATTATGGGCTAGGAACTATTGAAACGGCCCCTGTGTGGACAGGTGGTGAGCGTTCTAGTTGCCAATGATGCCATAGATACTCTGATGAAGGAATGATGGGAAATTATGAATCAACTGGATAAATTGGGAGATTGTGATCAGTGGTACTATGGTTTCATTAAAGGATTGTTTTAAAGTTAGCTGATGCTAAGAAAAAGGTAATTTTCATATTGGGTGTGTAAGTGGTGTGGCTAGTTTTTTGTTTGCATGAAATTCCGGCTAGGGGGCCTTGGAACTCTTTTCCTTGGTACCCGGGACAAAACCTAACCAAATTCCAAATTGGATCCCATCACTACAGTGGTTGGGCGGTTGGCTAACCCATGGGATCGGATGGGGTTAGGCTGGACTGATGGATCCGTAAATCGAGATTTAATTTCTATTATTACGATAGATGAAGTAAATCCCGGATAGAAATTGTTCTATGGATAGGAATCAACGGCTGTGCCTCTTGATGGGGAAAAAAGCGTTGATCCCAATGATCCAAGTGCAAGTTTCTTCCTTGATTTGACCAAGTACCGTTAAAGGTACACTCAGATCAGTTGATCCGTAATGATCTTGACTACGTTAGAGTAAAGAGTTATCCTGGTGGAATCGCCCATGCTTTCCGGGTAAAGGAAGTTTTTCCAGTTTCGGTTTTGGACAAACCGACGGATTAGTCTCTTGTCCGGATATCCGTGGGCGAGGCCCCGAGTGTGGGACCCTGCCTCGCGCAAGAAGTGCTACTTCCGCTGCTAGTACCCCGAATCCGTTGTGCGGTGGGAACAGGGATCTCACATATTCTATGAGAGTGGTAAAAGCTTGGACATACATGGCTACACAGATGCTGATTGGGCAGGTAGCGCATATGACAGGAGGTCTACTAGTGGATATGCTTTTACACTTGGAAGTGCCGTGGTGAGTTGGAGTAGCAAAAAGCAACCTACAGTTGCTTTATCCAGTACAGAGGCTGAGTACAGAGGTGCAGCCATTGCTACTTGCGAGGCTATATGGTTAAAGAGTCTCTTGGCAGATTTATGTGAGCCTCTTGATGGCAAAGTTGTCATACATTGTGACAACATGAGCAGTATGCAGTTGGCAAAGAATCCAGTATTTCATGCGAGGACCAAACACATAGAGGTCCATTATCACTTTGTCAGAGAGAAGGTGCTGGATGGTACAGTTGATCTTCACTATGTGAAGACTGATGAGCAGGTGGCTGATATCTTTACGAAGCCACTTAGCAGGGAGAAGTTTGAGTACTTCCGGACTATGTTGGGAGTACATGGGATGAGCTTGAGGGGGAGTGTTGAGAGTCTTGATATCCCAAGCTCATCTACATCTTCATCGGCAGTACATCATGAGCTTGAGAGGGGCTGTTGAGATTCAAGCTCGATGTCAGTGTGAGCCAGCTATGCTATGTGCTGGCAGATTAGGTAGGAACATGTGTGAGACATAAATGACCGCGTGTCCAGCTGGTCATAGTGTGTGGACATTAGCTAGGGTTAGTAGAGTGTGGACACAACTCATTGTGTGTTGTGTGGATTATGGATTAGGGCATTATGCTTTGTGTGAGAGTGGACATGGCTTCCCTCTATGGTTAGGGTTTGGAATATACATTAGGGTTTGCTCCTGTGTGTGTGTCTCCTCCTCCTCTACCGTTCTTTCAACACACATCACTTCGTGCATGGATTTGGGCATCGCAATCAGTTCCCCTAGAGCGTTAAAGTTGGGTCCCAGCGAAGATAGTGCAAAATCGCCATAACAGAGTTTCGGGACCGAAATGAGTCCGAATAATCGCATCAGAACACAACAAGAAAGATCCGGGTTGCTTGCCACACATTTGTCCATGCATGATTCGATTTTCATGCCTCTTCGGTGCCGTTTGGGCCACGGTTGGAAATTTCCGCCATTTGGCACGCTCGTGCATCTTTTTCGAGAACCCGGATTCGGATAGTTAGAAGTTGAGTATTCGGGACCCCATCAGAGAACGGACCACACGGAGTTGTGCTAGGGAAGTTGCTCTATGTCCACATCACTCCGTGCATGGATCTCGGCATCGCAATCAGTGCGTGAAAGTTGGGTCCCAGTGCCATTCAACACACTTGTTTATCTCCTTGGTTCTCGTCATGGTCTCTTCTTAGAGTAATTGGTTTTGTTGATTTGCATGGTACACAGCTAGATCAATGCATTCTAGCTCTACCACTTGGTAGAGCTAGACCTTAAATGCAATTTAGCTCCACCACATGGTAGAGCTACACCTCAAAGCAGTCTAGCTCTCTGATGTGGTCTAGGTTGGGATATAGCTCTACCACGTGGTAGAGCTAGATCAAATGCAATTTTAGCTTCTTGGTTCTTGTCATGTGAAGTAGATCTCTTCTTGGAGTAATTGATTTTGTTGATCTGCATGGTACACAGCTAGATCGATGCATTCTAGCTCCCCCACATGGTAGAGCTAGATCGGATGCAATTGTAGCTCCTTGGTTCTCGTCATGTGAAGTAGGTCTCTTCTTAGAGTAATTGGTTTTGTTGATCTGCATGGTACATAGCTAGATCTGGGTTGCTTGCCACACATTTGTCCATGCATGATTGGAATTTCAAGCCTCTTTGGCGCCGTTTGGGCCACAGTTGGAAATTTTTGCCATTTGGCATGCTCGTGCATCTTTTTCGAGAACCCGGATTTGAACAGTTAGAAGTTGAGGATCCGGGACCCCATCAGAGAACGGACCACACGGCCTTGTGCTAGGAAAGTTGCTCTATGTCCACATCACTCCGTGCATGGATTTGGGCATCGCAATCACTTCTCGACAAAGATAGTGCAAAATCGCCATAATAGAGTTTCGGATTTGAAATTAGTCCGAATCGCATCTGCACACAACAAGAAAGATCCGAATTTCATGTCACACATTTGTCCATGCATGATTCTAATTTCATGCCTCTTCGGTGCCGTTTGGGCCACGGTTGGAAATTTTGCCATTTGCCACGCTCGTGCATCTTTTTTGTTGAGAACCCGGATTCGGACAGTTAGAAGTTGAGGATCTGGGACCCCATTAGAGAACGGACCACACGGACTTATGCTAGGGAAGTTGCTCTATGTCCACATCACTCCGTGCATGGATTTGGGCATCTCAATCACTTCTCCCTGCGCGTCGGCGAGATAGTGCAAAATCGCTTTAACAGAGTTTCGGATCCGAAATGAGTCCGAATCATATCTGAACACAACAAGAAAGATCCGGGTTGCTTGCCACACATTTGTTCATGCATGATTCTAATTTCATGCCTCTTTGGCGTCGTTTGGGCCACTGTTGGAAATTTTCGCCATTTACCACGCTCGTGCATCTTTTTCGAGAACCCGGATTCGGACAGTTAGAAGTTGAGGAACCGGGACCCCATCACAGAACGGACCACACGGACTTGTGCTAGGGAAGTTGGTCTATGTCCACATCACTCTGTGCATGGATTTGGGCATTGCAATCACTTCTCCCAGCGCGTCAAAGTTGGGTCCCGGCGAAAATAGTGCGAAATCGCCATAATAGAGTTTCGGATCCGAAATGAGTCCGAATCGCATCTGAACACAACAAGAAAGATCCGGGTTGCTTGCTTGCCACACATTTGTCCATGCATGACTCGAATTTCATGCCTCTTCAGCACCTTTTGGGGCACGGTTGGAAATTTCCGTCATTTCGCAGGCTCGTGCATCTTTTTCGAGAACTCGGATTCGGACAGTTAGAAGTTGAGGATCCGAGACCCCATCAGAGAATGGACCACACGGACTTGTGCTAGGGAAGTTGCTCTATGTCCTCATCACTCCGTGCATGGATTTGGGCATCGCAATCACTTCTCCCAACGCATCAAAGTTGGGTCCCGGCGGCGAAGATAGTGCAAAATTGCCATAACAGAGTTTCGGATCCGAGATGAGTCGGAATCGCATCTGAACACAACAAGAAAGATCCGGGTTTCTTGCCACACATTTGTCCTTGCATGATTCGAATTTCATGCCTCTTCGGCGTCTTTTGGGCCACGGTTGGAAATTTCACCATTTACCACGCTCGTACATATTTTTCAAGAACCCGGATTCGGACAGTTAGAAGTTGAGGATCCGAGACCCCATCAGAGAACAGACCACACAGACTTGTGTTAGGGAAGTTGCTCTATGTCCACATCACTCCGTGCATGGATTGGACATCGCAATCACTTCTCCCAGCGCGTTAAAGTTTGGTCCCAACGAAGATAGTGCAAAATTGCCATGACAGAGTTTCGGATCCGAAATGAGTCCGAATCGCATCTGAACACAAGAAGAAAGATCCGGGTTGCTTGCCAAACATTTGTCCATGCATGATTCGATTTTCATGCCTCTTCGGCGCCGTTTGGGCCACGGTTGGAAATTCCCGCCATTTGGCACGCTCGTGCTTTTTTTTCGAGAACCCGGATTCGGACAGTTAGAGGTTGAGGATCTGGGACCCCATCAGAGAACGGACCACACGGACTTGTGCTAGGGAAGTTGCTGTATGTCCATCACTCCGTGCATGGATTTGGGCACGCAATCAGTTCTCCCAGCGCGCGTCAAAGTTGGGTCCGGGCGAAGATAGTGCACAATCGCCATAACAGATGTACTGGTCTGAAATAAGTCCGAATCGCATCTAAACACAACAAGAAAGATCCGGGCTGCTTCCACACATTTGTCCATGCATGATTCGAACTCAATGCCTCTTTGGCGCCGTTTGGGCCACTGTTAGAAATTTTCGCCATTTGTCATGCTCGTGCATCTTTTTCGAGAACCCGGATTTGGACAGTTAGAAGTTGAGGCTCCGGGACCCCATCAGAGAACGGACCAAACACACTTGTGCTACGGAAGTTGCTCTATGTACACATCACTCTGTGCATGGATATGGGCATCGCAATCACTTCTCCCAGCGCGTTAAAGTTGGGTCCCGACGAAGATAGTGCAAAATCGCCATAACAGAGTTTCGGATCCAAAATGAGTCCGAATCGCATTTGAACACAACAAGAAAGATCCGAGTTGCTTGCCACACATTTGTCCATGCATGATTCGAATTTCATGCCTCTTCGACGCCGTTTGGCCACTGTTGGAAATTTCCACCATTTACCACGCTCGTGCATCTTTTTCCACGAGAACCCGGATTCGGACAGTTAGAAGTTGAGGATCCAGTACCCCATCAGAGAATGGACCACACACACTTGTGCTAGGGAAGTTGCTCTATGTCCACATCACTTCATGCATGGATTTGGGCATCGCAATCACTTCTCCCAGTGCGGCAAAGTTGGGTCCCACGAAGATAGTGCAAAATCGCCATAGCAGAGTTTCGGGTCCGAAACGAGTCCGAATCGCATCTGAACACAACAAGAAAGATCCGAGTTGCTTGCCACACATTTGTCCATGCATGATTCGAATTTCATGCCTCTTCAGTGCCATTTGGGCCACTGTTGGAAATTTCCGCCATTTACCACGCTCGTGCATCTTTTTCGAGAACCCGGATTCGGACAGTTAGAAGTTGAGGATCCGGGACCCCATCAGAGAACAGACCACATGGACTTGTGCTAGGAAAGTTGTTCTATGTCCACATCTGTCCGTGTATGGATTTGGGCATCGCAATCAGTTCTCCTAGCGCGTTAAAGTTGGGTCCCAGCGAAGATAGTGCAAAATCGCCATAACAGAGTTTTAGGACCGAAATGAGTCCGAATAATCGCATCTGAACACAACAAGAAAGATCCGGGTTGCTTGCCACACATTTGTCCATGCCTGATTCGATTTTCATGCCTCTTTGGTGCCGTTTGGGCCATGGTTGGAAGTTTCTGTCCATTTGCACGCTCGTGCATCTTTTTCGAGAACCGGGATTCGGACAGTTAGTAGAAGTTGAGGATTCGGGACCCCATCAGAGAACGGACCACACGAACTTGTGCTAGGGAAGTTGCTCTATGTGCACATCACTCCGTGCATGGATTTGGGCATCGCAATCACTTCTCCCAGCGCGTCCAAGTTGGGTCCCATTGCTATTCAACACACTTGTTTATCTCCTTGGTTCTCGTCATGGTCTCTTCTTGGAGTAATTGGTTTTGTTGATTTGCATGGTACACAGCTAGATCGATGCATTCTAGCTCCCCCACATGGTAGAGCTAGATCGGATGCAATTGTACCTCCTTGTTGGTTCTCATCATGCGAAGTAGGTCTCTTCTTAGAGTAATTGGTTTTGTTGATCTGCATGGTACACAGCTAGATCCGGGTTGCTTGCCACACATTTGTCCATGCATGATTGGAATTTCATGCCTCTTCGGCGCCGTTTGGGCCACGGTTGGAAATTTCCACCATTTGGCACGCTCGTGCATCTTTTTCGAGAACCCAAATTCGGACAGTTAGAAGTTGAGGATCCGGGACCCCATCAGAGAACGGACCACACGGACTTGTGCTAGGAAAGTTTCTCTATGTCCACATCACTCCGTGCATGGATTTGGGCATCGTAATCAGCGCGTGAAAGTTGGGTCCCAGCGCCATTCAACACACTTGTTTATCTCCTTGGTTCTCGTCATGGTCTCTTCTTGGAGTAATTGGTTTTGTTGATTTGCATGGTACACAGCTAGATCAATGCATTCTAGCTCTACCACATGGTAGAGCTAGACCTCAAATGAAATTCTAGCTCCACCACATTGTAGAGCTAGACCTCAAACAGTCTAGCTCTACGATGTGGTCTAGGTTGGATACAGCTCTACCACGTGGTAGAGCTAAATCAAATGCAATTCTAGCTTCTTGGTTCTTGTCATGTGGAGTAGATCTGTTCTTGGAGTAATTGATTTTGTTGATCTGCATGGTACACAGCTAGATCAATGCATTCTAGCTCCCCCACATGGTAGAGCTAGATCGGATGCAATTGTACCTCCTTGTTGGTTCTCGTCATGTGAAGTAGGTCTCTTCTTAGAGTAATTGGTTTTGTTGATCTGCATGGTACACAGCTAGATCCGGGTTGCTTGCCACACATTTGTCCATGCATGATTGGAATTTCATGCCTCTTCGGCGCCGTTTGGGCCACGGTTGGAAATTTCTGCCATTTGGCACGCTCGTGCATCTTTTTCGAGAACCCAGATTCAAACAGTTAGAAGTTGAGGATCCGGGACCCCATCAGAGAACGGACCACATGGACTTGTGCTAGGGAAGTTGCTCTATGTCCACATCACTCTGTGCATGGATTTGGGCATCGCAATCACTTCTCGGCAAAGATAGTGCAAAATCGCCATAATAGGGTTTCGGATCCGAAATGAGTCCGAATCGCATCTGAACACAACAAGAACGATCCGGGTTGCTTGTCACACATTTGTCCATGCATGATTCGAATTTCATGCCTCTTCGGTGCCGTTTGGGCCACGGTTGGAAATTCCGCCATTTGCCACGCCCGTGCACCTTTTTTGAGAACCCGGATTTGGACAGTTAGAAGTTGAGGATCCGGGACCCCATCAGAGAACGGACCACACGTACTTATGCTAGGGAAGTTGCTCTATGTCCACATCACTCCGTGCATGGATTTGGGCATCTCAATCACTTCTCCCTGCGCGTCAAAGTTGGGTTCCGACGAAGATAGTGCAAAATCGCCTTAACAGAGTTTCGGATCCGAAATGAGTCCGAAATGTATCTGAACACAATAAGAAAGATCCGGGTTGCTTGCCACACATTTCTCCATGCATGATTCGAATTTCATGCCTCTTCAGCGTCGTTTGGGCCACTGTTGGAAATTTCTACCATTTACCATGCTCGTGCATCTTTTTCGAGAACCCGGATTCGGACAGTTAGAAGTTGAAGATCCGGGACCCCATTAGAGAACGGACCACACGGACTTGTGCTAGGGAAGTTGCTCTATGTCCACATCACTCCGTGCATGGATTTGGGCATCTCAATCACTTCTCCCTGCGCGTTGGCGAAGATAGTGCAAAATCGCTTTAACAGAGTTTCGGATCCGAAATGAGTCCAAATTATATCTGAACACAACAAGAAAGATCCGGGTTGCTTGCCACACATTTGTCCATGCATGATTCTAATTTCATGCCTCTTCGGCGTCGTTTGGGCCACAGTTGGAAATTTCTGCCATTTGGCACGCTCGTGCATCTTTTTTGAGAACCCGAATTCGAACAGTTAGAAGTTGAGGATCCGGGACCCCATCACAGAACGGACCACACGGACTTATGCTAGGAAAGTTGCTCTATGTCCACATCACTCCGTGCATGGATTTGGGCATCGCAATCACTTCTCGACAAAGATAGTGCAAAATCGCCATAATAGGGTTTCGGATCCGAAATGAGTCCGAATCGCATCTGAACACAACAAGAAAGATCCGGGTTGCTTGTCACACATTTGTCCATGCATGATTCTAATTTCATGCCTCTTCGGTGCCGTTTGGGCCGCGGTTGGAAATTTCGCCATTTGCCATGCTCGTGAATGTTTTTTGAGAACCCGGATTCGGATAGTTAGAAGTTGAGGATTTGGGACCCCATCAGAGAACGGACCACACGGACTTATGCTAGGGAAGTTGCTCTATGTCCACATCACTCCGTGCATGGATTTGGGCATCTCAATCACTTCTCCCTACCTGTTGGCGAGATAGTGCAAAATCACTTTAATAGAGTTTCGGATCCGAAATGAGTCCGAATCATATCTGAACACAACAAGAAAGATCCGGGTTGCTTGCTACACATTTGTCCATGCATGATTCTAATTTCATGCCTCTTCGGCGTCGTTTGGGCCACTGTTGGAAATTTTCGCCATTTACCACGCTCGTGCATCTTTTTCGAGAACCCGGATTCGGACAGTTAGAAGTTGAGGATCCGGGACCCCATCAGAGAACGGACCAGACGGACTTGTGCTAGGGAAGTTGGTCTATGTCCACATCACTCCGTGCATGGATTTGGGCATTGCAATCACTTCTCCCAACGCGTCAAAAGTGGATCCCAGCGAAAATAGTGCGAAATCGCCATAAGAGAGTTTCGGATCCGAAATGAGTTCGAATCGCATCTGAACACAACAAGAAAGATCCGGGTTGCTTGCTTGCCACACATTTGTCCATGCATGATTCGAATTTCATGCCTCTTCAGCACCTTTTGGGGCATGGTTGGAAATTTCCGCCATTTGGCACGCTCGTGCATCTTTTTCGAGAACTCGGATTCGAACAGTTAGAAGTTGAGGATCCGGGACCCCATCAAATAATGGTCCACATGAACTTGTGCTAGGGAAGTTGCTCTATGTCCACATCACTCCGTGCATGGATTTGGGCATCGCAAACACTTCTCCCAACGCGTCAAAGTTGGGTCTCGACGAAGATAGTGCAAAATCGCCATAACAGAGTTTCGGATCCGAAATGAGTCGGAATCGCATCTGAACACAACAAGAAAGATCCGGGTTTCTTGCCACACATTTGTCCTTGCATGATTCGAATTTCATGCCTCTTCGGCGTCTTTTGGGCCACGGTTGGAAATTTCACCATTTACCATGCTCGTACATATTTTTCAAGAACCCGGATTCGGACAGTTAGAAGTTGAGGATCCGAGACCCCATCAGAGAACAGACCACACAGACTTGTGTTAGGGAAGTTGCTCTATGTCCACATCACTCCGTGCATGGATTGGACATCGCAATCACTTCTCCCAGCGCGTCAAAGTTTGGTCCCAACGAAGATAGTGCAAAATTGCCATGACAAAGTTTCGGATCCGAAATGAGTCCGAATCGCATCTGAACACAAGAAGAAAGATCCGGGTTGCTTGCCAAACATTTGTCCATGCATGATTCGATTTTCATGCCTCTTCGGCGCCGTTTAGGCCACGGTTGGAAATTCCCGCCATTTGGCACGCTTGTGCTTTTTTTTCGAGAACCCGGATTCGGACAGTTAGAGGTTGAGGATCTGGGACCCCATCAGAGAACGGACCACACGGACTTGTGCTAGGGAAGTTTCTGTATGTCCATCACTCCGTGCATGGATTTGGGCACGCAATTAGTTCTCCCAGCGCGCGTCAAAGTTGGGTCCGGGCGAAGATAGTGCACAATCGCCATAACAGATGTACGGGTCTGAAATAAGTCCGAATCGCATCTAAACACAACAAGAAAGATCCGGGCTGCTTCCACACATTTGTCCATGCATGATTCGAACTCCATGCCTCTTTGGCGCCGTTTGGGCCACTGTTAGAAATTTCCGCCATTTGTCATGCTCGTGCATCTTTTTCGAGAACCCGGATTTGGACAGTTAGAAGTTGAGGCTCCGGGACCCCATCAGAGAACGGACCAAACACACTTGTGCTACGGAAGTTGCTCTATGTCCACATCACTCTGTGCATGGATATGGGCATCGCAATCACTTCTCCCAGCGCGTTAAAGTTGGGTCCTGGCGAAGATAGTGCAAAATCGCCATAATAGAGTTTCGGATCCAAAATGAGTCCGAATCGCATTTGAACACAACAAGAAAGATCCGGGTTGCTTGCCACACATTTGTCCATGCATGATTCAAATTTCATGCCTCTTCGACGCCGTTTGGGCCAGTGTTGGAAATTTCCACCATTTACCACGCTCGTGCATCTTTTTCAAGGAGAACCCGGATTCGGACAGTTAGAAGTTGAGGATCCAGTACCCCATCAGAGAACGGACCACACACACTTGTGCTAGGGAAGTTGCTCTATGTCCACATCACTCCATGCACGGATTTGGGCATCGCAATCACTTCTCCCAGTGCGGCAAAGTTGGGTCCCACGAAGATAGTGCAAAATCACCATAACAAAGTTTCGGGTCCGAAATGAGTTCGAATCGCATCTGAACACAACAAGAAAGATCCGGCTTGCTTGCCACACATTTGTCCATGCATGATTCGAATTTCATGCCTCTTCGGCGTCGTTTTTGCCACTGTTGGAAATTTCTGCCATTTACCATGCTCGTGCATCTTTTTCGAGAACCCGGATTCGGACAGTTAGAAGTTGAGGATCCGGGACCCCATCAGAGAACAGACCACACGAACTTGTGCTAGGGAAGTTGCTCTATGTCCACATCACTCCGTGCATGGATTTGGGCATCGCAATCAGTTCTCCTAGCACGTCAAAGTTGGGTCCCGGGCGAAGATAGTGCAAAATCGCCATAACAGAGTTTCGGGTCCGAAATGAGTCCGAATCGTATCTAAACACAACAAGAAATATTCGAGTTGCTTGCCACACATTTGTCCATGCATGATTCGAATTTCATGCCTCTTCGGCACCGTTTGGACCACTGTTGGAAATTTTTCCCATTTGCCACGCTCGTGCATCTTTTTCGAGAACCCGGATTCGGACAGTTAGAAGTGGAGGATCCGGGATCCCATCAGAGGAACGGACCACACGGACTTGTGCTAGGGAAGTTTCTCTATGTTCATATCACTTCGTGCATGGATTTGGGCATCGCAATCACTTCTCCCAGCGCGTCAAAGTTGGGTCCCAGCGGCGGCGAAGATAGTGCAAAATCGCTATAACAGAGTTTCGGATCCAAAATGAGTCCGAATCATAGCAAGAAAGATCCGGGTTGCTTGCCACACATTTGTATATGCATGATTCGGGTTTCATGCCTCTTGGGCGCTGTTTGGGCCACTGTTGAGAATTTCCACCATTTACCACGCTCGTGCATCTTTTTCGAGAACCCGGATTCGGATAGTTAGAAGTTGAGGATCCAGGACTCCATCACAGAACGGACCACACGGACTTGTGCTAGGGAAGTTGCTCTATGTCCTCATCACTCCGTGCATGGATTTGGGCATCGCAATCACTTCTCCCAACAAATCAAAGTTGGGTCCTGGCGGCGAAGATAGTGCAAAATCGCCATAACAGAGTTTCGGATCCGAGATGAGTCGGAATCGCATCTGAACACAACAAGAAAGATCCGGGTTTCTTGCCACACATTTGTCCTTGCATGATTCGAATTTCATGCCTCTTCGGCGTCTTTTGGGCCACGGTTGGAAATTTCACCATTTACCACGCTCGTACATATTTTTCAAGAACCCGAATTCGGACAGTTAGAAGTTGAGGATCCGAGACCCCATCAGAGAACAGACCACACAGACTTGTGTTAGGGAAGTTGCTCTATGTCCACATCACTCCGTGCATGGATTGGACATCGCAATCACTTCTCCCAGCGCGTCAAAGTTGGGTCCCAACGAAGATAGTGCAAAATTGCCATAACAGAGTTTCGGATCCGAAACGAGTCCGAATCGCATCTGAACACAACAAGAAAGATCTGGGTTGCTTGCCAAACATTTGTCCATGCATGATTCGATTTTCATGCCTCTTCGGCGCCGTTTGGGCCACGGTTGGAAATTCCCGCCATTTGGCACGCTCGTGCTTTTTTTTCGAGAACCCGGATTCGGACAGTTAGAGGTTGAGGATCCAGGACCCCATCAGAGAACGGACCACACGGACTTGATCAAGGGTGTAAGATCCCTGTTCCCACCGAGCAACGGATTCGGGGTACTGGCAGCGGAAGTAGCGCTCCTCGCGCGGGACAGGGGTCCCACACTCGGGGCCTCGCCCACGGATATCCGGATAAGAGACTAGTCCGTCGGTTGTTCCAAAACCGAACCCGGAAAAAACTTCCTTTACCGGAAAGCACGGGCGATTCCACCAGGATAACTTTTTACTCTAACGTAGTCAAGATCATTTCTGATCGAGATGATCCAGTTACATCTATAAGGTACTTAGTCAGTTCAAGGAAGAAACTTGCACTTGGATCATTGGGATCAACGCTTTTTTCCCCATTCAAGAGGCACAGCCGTTGATTCCTATCCATAGAACAGTTACTATCCGGGATTTATTTTTTTTCTATCGTAAAAACAAAAGTTTGAGTCTCGATTTACGGATCCATCAGTCCAGCCTAACCCCATCCGATCCCATGGGTTAGCCAACCGCCCAACCACAGTAGTGATGGGATCCAATTAAAAATTTGGTTAGGTTTTGTCCCGGGTACCAAGGAAAAGAGTTCCAAGGCCCCCTAGCCGGATGTTCATGCAAAATAAAACTAGTCACACCACTCACACACCCAATATGAAATTGCCCTTTTTCAATCAGATTCAACCAGTTTAAAACAATCCTTTAATAAAACCATAGTATCATTGATCACCATCTTCCAATTTATCCAATTGATTCTTAATTTCCCATCATTCCTTCATCAGAGTATCTATGGCATCATTGGCAACTAGAACGCTCAGGAGCCGTTTCGATAGTTCCTAGCCCATAATACTTGGCAATATAATCACTTAACAAGATGGACTCTCGTTGAAGATCAGCAAGATCAACCAACAGATCCATATAAGGAGCCATGGACTCATCCATTGAAGACCAGCAAGGTCAATCAACCAGATCCATGCTCGATTTCAGAAAACAACTCCAACTCTGTTCCAATATCTTCCTCGACGCACGCGTGGGTATCCTAGGCAACCCAGAGCCCGAGCACCGTATGGTCAGCACCCTCTAGGATCCTTCGCAGGTAACCTAGCGCTTCACGCATAGGCCGCTTCCTTGGCCCCTCATCCACCGTACCGGAAGCTCACCATTTTAATCGCACCGAGGCTGGTCAAGACCTCGGCCGACCTTGCTACGCGAGACGTCCTTCATTGACTCCCCGTCAGCAGTTGCAACTTTACCATCACGACTTTAATCACAAGACGGTCAAAATGCTCCCCCCAGCATTCTTGACATAAAACAATCATTTACAAACAGCATTTACAAACAGTATTTACAAACAGTTTACAACACAATTTCTATTTTAACTTTAATTTTTCCACATTATCCCTCATCAATCTACATTACTTATTCCATATTCCATTTATATGTATACTCATCCCATCACATCATTTCTATCTCATCACTTCAGATTCCCTCACATCGCATATCGTATATTCACATCCATACATCCACATCTATATGCGTACATTCACATCTACATGCATACATCTACATCTCTATGCATACATCCACATCCACATTCACATTCACCTCCATACATCTACATCTACATGCATACATCCACATCTCCATTCACATCTACATTTATACATCTACATCTACATGCATCCATCCACCTCCACATCCACATCTACATCTATACATCTACATCTACATGCATACATCCATATCTCCATTCCCATCTACATCTACATGCATCCATCTACCTCCACATCCACATCTACATCTATACATCTACATCTACATGCATCCATCCACATCTCCATTCACATCTACATCTATACCTCTACATCTACATGCATCCATCCACATCTCCATTTACATCCTCATCTACACATCTATTTCTACATGCATACATCCACGTCCCATGCATACATCCACCTCTACATTCACACTCACATCCATACATCTACATCTACATGCAACATTCACATCTCCATGCATAATAAAATTCTTTTAATTAATCTAGGATGATAGTTCCTAGAATATGGTAGGAATTCCTCTTTTTATGCTGTGAATGAATTTATTTTATGCGTAATTTTTATAAAAATTTTGCCATAGCTCCGCTACTATGACTGATAAATCTCAATTTTTTTTCTAAGGGATAAAGCTCATTATTAAAGAAATAATTAGAATGGTCTCTAATTGGATCATCAATCCATAATGGTCTCTAATTGGATCATTAAGAAAACAATTAGAATGGTCTCTAATTGGATCATCAATCCATAATGGTCTCTAATTGGATCATTAAGAAAACAATTAGAATGGTCTCTAATTGGATCATCAATCCATAATGGTCTCTAATTGGATCATTAAGAAAACAATTAGAATGGTCTCTAATTGGGCCATCAATCCATAATGGATTGAATCATCAATGTGCATAAACTAAAAGCATAGCAAAAAGCCATTAATTTGGCCTCAAGCATAGCTTAATCTTGGATTAAGGAAAAGCTTTATGAAAAGCTTCATTTGGATTGAGAATGGTTCATGAGTATGACCATTTCTTGAGTGAGAGAGAGAAATTACATAAAAACCATTAGAATTTTAAACATAAATGGAAATTAACTTCTATAGCATTTATTAAATTATGTAACTCTTCACTACTATTCACCAATTAACTTCAATAGCATTTAAAAAACCATACTAATTAAACTTCTCAAGCTTGAGAGGGGTTGAGAAGAGAGAATCATTGAGAAATTATAGAAAGATCAAAATTCAATATACTTACCTTATAATTTGCTTGATTCTTTAGTCACGGTAGAGGCCCCCAACCAATCAATTGGTTTAGTATGTTGATGGAGCCACCAATGGGGATTGAAGAAAGAGAGAAGTATCAAAAACTAGTGAATTATTAAAGAATTCACAACTCTTGGCTTAGGTAGAGTAGAGTAACAATGCATAGACACTCTATATTTTGGCTTAGGTGGAGTAGAGTAACAAGCATAAGACTCTATCTAATTTGGCTTAGGTGGAGTAGAGTAACAAGGCATAAGAGACTATATTTTGGCTTAGGTGGAGTAGAGTAACAATGCATAAGACATTATATTTTTTTTCAACAAGGGGAGGCTTCTATTTATAGGAAAATTTGAGCTCCTAACCAAACAAACTGATTCTAGAATTTTCCAAGTCAGTTTGGTTGAATTTGGACTAGATTTGGACCTAGTTTGGTTATTTTTTGATTCGGTTTGGTTCCATTTTGATTTGGTTTGGTTCAAGAGAGATGAGAGATAAAAATATCACATTATTTTTGAGTTTAAAACTCATTCAAGCATGTGAAATATGCACCTCCTTTAAAGAATTCCCCTTCCTTACATATGTGTTTATTTACTAATAAACCTTGTACATTTTCAACTCTTCATCTTATGTGAAATATGCACCTCCTTTAAAGAACTCCTCTTCCTTACATATGTGTTTATTTACTAATAAACCTTGTACATTTTCAACTCTTCATCTTATGTGAGCATTTACTCATTTTTGGGTATCTTCTTTTACAAATTGGATTTATCTCCTCCCTACACATGGATTGATGCTATTGGCCCATAGGAACCTTAATTGGACCATAGTCTAAAGATTTATGAAAATCTAGACCCTTAGGCTAAGGTTCTTTATACCTCTTTCCAATTAATTCCAATTGCACATTGGAAAATTCTTTTTAAATTTCTGTTTCAGGGGAACTCATCTGAATTATAAGAGATATTTTTCTATCCAAAAATATTCAAAATCTGAATATTCTCTCTCTAGAATATTTTCTCTCTCTAGGTTAAAACAGTCACAAACAAGATCTCTTATATTTCAGAAAAGGAATTGATTACAGGGGAATATACTAGACATCAAAAAGGGGTTGGGGGAGGAATCTTACATTCTACCCCACTTAAAAAACGCGAGATGTCCTCATCTCGCAACTTGGAATAATTTCGCAAGATGCACGAATATGAGACTTAGAGAAAAATTTTAATCACGATTAACCACCAAGAAAAGTCTTAAAGAGAGCAAGATTCAAAATAATAACAAGATTTAAACTTTATTCATTCTCGGAACTTATACAGTAAAGATAGAGAAACTCTTTACACTTCCATAAGCCCGTCCATCATATGGTCACAAAAGCAGTCCTCACAAGCTGCACAAGTATAGGGTAACTCATCTATGGGAATGATTCTACTGGTTATTGCCGCACCTATCTCAGTGGTATGAGGTGATCTAACAAAAGGACCTCTGAGAGGCAAGCCAAAAACGGGGTAAAGGCATATCTTCTCATGAGGAAGAAAACACGCCAGTAAGAAGACCCGCTCAGAAAACCCAAGATGCCTTGATCTCATGACGCAGTAGTATCGGGGACCCAAACCCAAGGCTTCGATAACCATGGCCAAGCGGACATTGTTACGAAAGTGCTGCTGTCCCCAGGGTGTTACCCTAGTTATGTTTTGATAGGTCCGCCATTTGGTCTGCGCTACAGAAGTTCCTAGGTGAGGAAAAAGTGAGCGCTCATACTGTTCTATAAAGTCTTTCTTCACAGACTCTCTTGCGTCTTGAAGGTGAGAAATCATCAGGGATAAAACTAATTCCTATTGCCAAGCCATGAAGGAGATTAAGAAAGAAAGGAGATTGATGGGAGTAAGATTACTGTGAGCGACAAGTAAAAGTTACGACTTATATAAAGGAAGGAGCTAGCGTAACCTAGAAGCCAACGGTAACTTGCCACTGAAGTTTTACCGTCTTTCCATGATTTGTGTTTGACACATTTTTCTATAGAAAGCATTAAGAATTTTGAGATGAGGAGATAAAAGAAACTTGTAGGCTAAGTCACCTACTTTCATTGAATTCAGATATAAGGATCACAATATCTGGGGGATAACTTCTTATACTCCCCAAGAGATAAAGAACTTCTTTTGGGCCGTACTCGAATGAAAACCAAAACCTTGGTATCCAAAACACCGATTCTCACTTCTAAACTCATTGTTCTAAATCCTTAAAACAGGCGTGACTCCTGAGAAGTATTCTAGGAAAAGGGTCTTCCTTTTTTTAAACAGAAATTTTCTTTTATTTTAGAGAGGGAATAATTATAAGATCAGAAAGGAAGATTCTTACTCCAGTATACCTCGAAGGCTGGGGAGGAATCTTACATTCTACCCCACTTAAAAAAATGCGAGATGTCCTCATCTCGCCAAGTAGAGGACAACTCTTTTTCTTAAGATCCAATTTATTCTGGGGTTCCTTATATTCTGGTCAACCCAACAGAACACTGGGATAAATATCCCTTATATAGAACTCATTATTAAATAACAATTCATTCAGATCATATCATTCATATCTTTAACATGATAATGGTCCATTAGACCGAAAAGTTTCCTTCGAAACATTCCTCCACGGAAATTTCAGTCAAGCAAGTTCTCAATTTGACATCCCTTAACTTGATCTACCGGTCAAATATTAACAGTAGCAATCTAACAGCACACCCATTAACCTCATAGTGATTTGCTGAATTCATTATCATCATTCTAGTTATGAATATCATTACAGGGATTCGTCCCATTCCCCCTCATTGTGGTTTCATTATATTTCAACTAATTTTTTAAAAATCAACATTTTTTTTTCAATCAGCATTTTCAATCAGCATCCAAATCAATTCATCAATTCTCAAACAGAATTAAAAATCATATCAATCACATTCAAAATCATCATCTGGATAGCATTAACGCTTATAATTTCAAGTCTTAGATTTACTCGTATATACTGTCAGTAAAGAGCTGCAGTATACTCTCGGTATATACGCGTAGTCACGGCCCTTGGAATTATAAGGTAAATACTATCATGTCTAGGCCTCAAGCAAGTCAGGGATTCTATATAATTGCGGTACTTCCATCTGAAGAACCAATTACTAAATTACGACTTTCAGTTTGAATATCAAATTGTATGAATTATATCACACAATTATAACCTTTTTGTGTTTCTTGATAAATTTTTGACATATTTGTCTTCTCAGTTGATCTTTATTAACCAAATGCTCTGATACCAACTGTAAGATCCCTGTTCCCACCGAGCAACGGATTCGGGGTACTGGCAGCGGAAGTAGCGCTCCTCGCGCGGGACAGGGGTCCCACACTCGGGGCCTCGCCCACGGATATCCGGATAAGAGACTAGTCCGTCGGTTGTTCCAAAACCGAACCCGGAAAAAACTTCCTTTACCGGAAAGCACGGGCGATTCCACCAGGATAACTTTTTACTCTAACGTAGTCAAGATCATTTCTGATCGAGATGATCCAGTTACATCTATAAGGTACTTAGTCAGTTCAAGGAAGAAACTTGCACTTGGATCATTGGGATCAACGCTTTTTTCCCCATTCAAGAGGCACAGCCGTTGATTCCTATCCATAGAACAGTTACTATCCGGGATTTATTTTTTTTCTATCGTAAAAACAAAAGTTTGAGTCTCGATTTACGGATCCATCAGTCCAGCCTAACCCCATCCGATCCCATGGGTTAGCCAACCGCCCAACCACAGTAGTGATGGGATCCAATTAAAAATTTGGTTAGGTTTTGTCCCGGGTACCAAGGAAAAGAGTTCCAAGGCCCCCTAGCCGGATGTTCATGCAAAATAAAACTAGTCACACCACTCACACACCCAATATGAAATTGCCCTTTTTCAATCAGATTCAACCAGTTTAAAACAATCCTTTAATAAAACCATAGTATCATTGATCACCATCTTCCAATTTATCCAATTGATTCTTAATTTCCCATCATTCCTTCATCAGAGTATCTATGGCATCATTGGCAACTAGAACGCTCAGGAGCCGTTTCGATAGTTCCTAGCCCATAATACTTGGCAATATAATCACTTAACAAGATGGACTCTCGTTGAAGATCAGCAAGATCAACCAACAGATCCATATAAGGAGCCATGGACTCATCCATTGAAGACCAGCAAGGTCAATCAACCAGATCCATGCTCGATTTCAGAAAACAACTCCAACTCTGTTCCAATATCTTCCTCGACGCACGCGTGGGTATCCTAGGCAACCCAGAGCCCGAGCACCGTATGGTCAGCACCCTCTAGGATCCTTCGCAGGTAACCTAGCGCTTCACGCATAGGCCGCTTCCTTGGCCCCTCATCCACCGTACCGGAAGCTCACCATTTTAATCGCACCGAGGCTGGTCAAGACCTCGGCCGACCTTGCTACGCGAGACGTCCTTCATTGACTCCCCGTCAGCAGTTGCAACTTTACCATCACGACTTTAATCACAAGACGGTCAAAATGCTCCCCCCAGCATTCTTGACATAAAACAATCATTTACAAACAGCATTTACAAACAGTATTTACAAACAGTTTACAACACAATTTCTATTTTAACTTTAATTTTTCCACATTATCCCTCATCAATCTACATTACTTATTCCATATTCCATTTATATGTATACTCATCCCATCACATCATTTCTATCTCATCACTTCAGATTCCCTCACATCGCATATCGTATATTCACATCCATACATCCACATCTATATGCGTACATTCACATCTACATGCATACATCTACATCTCTATGCATACATCCACATCCACATTCACATTCACCTCCATACATCTACATCTACATGCATACATCCACATCTCCATTCACATCTACATTTATACATCTACATCTACATGCATCCATCCACCTCCACATCCACATCTACATCTATACATCTACATCTACATGCATACATCCATATCTCCATTCCCATCTACATCTACATGCATCCATCTACCTCCACATCCACATCTACATCTATACATCTACATCTACATGCATCCATCCACATCTCCATTCACATCTACATCTATACCTCTACATCTACATGCATCCATCCACATCTCCATTTACATCCTCATCTACACATCTATTTCTACATGCATACATCCACGTCCCATGCATACATCCACCTCTACATTCACACTCACATCCATACATCTACATCTACATGCAACATTCACATCTCCATGCATAATAAAATTCTTTTAATTAATCTAGGATGATAGTTCCTAGAATATGGTAGGAATTCCTCTTTTTATGCTGTGAATGAATTTATTTTATGCGTAATTTTTATAAAAATTTTGCCATAGCTCCGCTACTATGACTGATAAATCTCAATTTTTTTTCTAAGGGATAAAGCTCATTATTAAAGAAATAATTAGAATGGTCTCTAATTGGATCATCAATCCATAATGGTCTCTAATTGGATCATTAAGAAAACAATTAGAATGGTCTCTAATTGGATCATCAATCCATAATGGTCTCTAATTGGATCATTAAGAAAACAATTAGAATGGTCTCTAATTGGATCATCAATCCATAATGGTCTCTAATTGGATCATTAAGAAAACAATTAGAATGGTCTCTAATTGGGCCATCAATCCATAATGGATTGAATCATCAATGTGCATAAACTAAAAGCATAGCAAAAAGCCATTAATTTGGCCTCAAGCATAGCTTAATCTTGGATTAAGGAAAAGCTTTATGAAAAGCTTCATTTGGATTGAGAATGGTTCATGAGTATGACCATTTCTTGAGTGAGAGAGAGAAATTACATAAAAACCATTAGAATTTTAAACATAAATGGAAATTAACTTCTATAGCATTTATTAAATTATGTAACTCTTCACTACTATTCACCAATTAACTTCAATAGCATTTAAAAAACCATACTAATTAAACTTCTCAAGCTTGAGAGGGGTTGAGAAGAGAGAATCATTGAGAAATTATAGAAAGATCAAAATTCAATATACTTACCTTATAATTTGCTTGATTCTTTAGTCACGGTAGAGGCCCCCAACCAATCAATTGGTTTAGTATGTTGATGGAGCCACCAATGGGGATTGAAGAAAGAGAGAAGTATCAAAAACTAGTGAATTATTAAAGAATTCACAACTCTTGGCTTAGGTAGAGTAGAGTAACAATGCATAGACACTCTATATTTTGGCTTAGGTGGAGTAGAGTAACAAGCATAAGACTCTATCTAATTTGGCTTAGGTGGAGTAGAGTAACAAGGCATAAGAGACTATATTTTGGCTTAGGTGGAGTAGAGTAACAATGCATAAGACATTATATTTTTTTTCAACAAGGGGAGGCTTCTATTTATAGGAAAATTTGAGCTCCTAACCAAACAAACTGATTCTAGAATTTTCCAAGTCAGTTTGGTTGAATTTGGACTAGATTTGGACCTAGTTTGGTTATTTTTTGATTCGGTTTGGTTCCATTTTGATTTGGTTTGGTTCAAGAGAGATGAGAGATAAAAATATCACATTATTTTTGAGTTTAAAACTCATTCAAGCATGTGAAATATGCACCTCCTTTAAAGAATTCCCCTTCCTTACATATGTGTTTATTTACTAATAAACCTTGTACATTTTCAACTCTTCATCTTATGTGAAATATGCACCTCCTTTAAAGAACTCCTCTTCCTTACATATGTGTTTATTTACTAATAAACCTTGTACATTTTCAACTCTTCATCTTATGTGAGCATTTACTCATTTTTGGGTATCTTCTTTTACAAATTGGATTTATCTCCTCCCTACACATGGATTGATGCTATTGGCCCATAGGAACCTTAATTGGACCATAGTCTAAAGATTTATGAAAATCTAGACCCTTAGGCTAAGGTTCTTTATACCTCTTTCCAATTAATTCCAATTGCACATTGGAAAATTCTTTTTAAATTTCTGTTTCAGGGGAACTCATCTGAATTATAAGAGATATTTTTCTATCCAAAAATATTCAAAATCTGAATATTCTCTCTCTAGAATATTTTCTCTCTCTAGGTTAAAACAGTCACAAACAAGATCTCTTATATTTCAGAAAAGGAATTGATTACAGGGGAATATACTAGACATCAAAAAGGGGTTGGGGGAGGAATCTTACATTCTACCCCACTTAAAAAACGCGAGATGTCCTCATCTCGCAACTTGGAATAATTTCGCAAGATGCACGAATATGAGACTTAGAGAAAAATTTTAATCACGATTAACCACCAAGAAAAGTCTTAAAGAGAGCAAGATTCAAAATAATAACAAGATTTAAACTTTATTCATTCTCGGAACTTATACAGTAAAGATAGAGAAACTCTTTACACTTCCATAAGCCCGTCCATCATATGGTCACAAAAGCAGTCCTCACAAGCTGCACAAGTATAGGGTAACTCATCTATGGGAATGATTCTACTGGTTATTGCCGCACCTATCTCAGTGGTATGAGGTGATCTAACAAAAGGACCTCTGAGAGGCAAGCCAAAAACGGGGTAAAGGCATATCTTCTCATGAGGAAGAAAACACGCCAGTAAGAAGACCCGCTCAGAAAACCCAAGATGCCTTGATCTCATGACGCAGTAGTATCGGGGACCCAAACCCAAGGCTTCGATAACCATGGCCAAGCGGACATTGTTACGAAAGTGCTGCTGTCCCCAGGGTGTTACCCTAGTTATGTTTTGATAGGTCCGCCATTTGGTCTGCGCTACAGAAGTTCCTAGGTGAGGAAAAAGTGAGCGCTCATACTGTTCTATAAAGTCTTTCTTCACAGACTCTCTTGCGTCTTGAAGGTGAGAAATCATCAGGGATAAAACTAATTCCTATTGCCAAGCCATGAAGGAGATTAAGAAAGAAAGGAGATTGATGGGAGTAAGATTACTGTGAGCGACAAGTAAAAGTTACGACTTATATAAAGGAAGGAGCTAGCGTAACCTAGAAGCCAACGGTAACTTGCCACTGAAGTTTTACCGTCTTTCCATGATTTGTGTTTGACACATTTTTCTATAGAAAGCATTAAGAATTTTGAGATGAGGAGATAAAAGAAACTTGTAGGCTAAGTCACCTACTTTCATTGAATTCAGATATAAGGATCACAATATCTGGGGGATAACTTCTTATACTCCCCAAGAGATAAAGAACTTCTTTTGGGCCGTACTCGAATGAAAACCAAAACCTTGGTATCCAAAACACCGATTCTCACTTCTAAACTCATTGTTCTAAATCCTTAAAACAGGCGTGACTCCTGAGAAGTATTCTAGGAAAAGGGTCTTCCTTTTTTTAAACAGAAATTTTCTTTTATTTTAGAGAGGGAATAATTATAAGATCAGAAAGGAAGATTCTTACTCCAGTATACCTCGAAGGCTGGGGAGGAATCTTACATTCTACCCCACTTAAAAAAATGCGAGATGTCCTCATCTCGCCAAGTAGAGGACAACTCTTTTTCTTAAGATCCAATTTATTCTGGGGTTCCTTATATTCTGGTCAACCCAACAGAACACTGGGATAAATATCCCTTATATAGAACTCATTATTAAATAACAATTCATTCAGATCATATCATTCATATCTTTAACATGATAATGGTCCATTAGACCGAAAAGTTTCCTTCGAAACATTCCTCCACGGAAATTTCAGTCAAGCAAGTTCTCAATTTGACATCCCTTAACTTGATCTACCGGTCAAATATTAACAGTAGCAATCTAACAGCACACCCATTAACCTCATAGTGATTTGCTGAATTCATTATCATCATTCTAGTTATGAATATCATTACAGGGATTCGTCCCATTCCCCCTCATTGTGGTTTCATTATATTTCAACTAATTTTTTAAAAATCAACATTTTTTTTTCAATCAGCATTTTCAATCAGCATCCAAATCAATTCATCAATTCTCAAACAGAATTAAAAATCATATCAATCACATTCAAAATCATCATCTGGATAGCATTAACGCTTATAATTTCAAGTCTTAGATTTACTCGTATATACTGTCAATAAAGAGCTGCAGTATACTCTCGGTATATACGCGTAGTCACGGCCCTTGGAATTATAAGGTAAATACTATCATGTCTAGGCCTCAAGCAAGTCAGGGATTCTATATAATTGCGGTACTTCCATCTGAAGAACCAATTACTAAATTACGACTTTCAGTTTGAATATCAAATTGTATGAATTATATCACACAATTATAACCTTTTTGTGTTTCTTGATAAATTTTTGACATATTTGTCTTCTCAGTTGATCTTTATTAACCAAATGCTCTGATACCAACTGTAAGATCCCTGTTCCCACCGAGCAACGGATTCGGGGTACTGGCAGCGGAAGTAGCGCTCCTCGCGCGGGACAGGGGTCCCACACTCGGGGCCTCGCCCACGGATATCCGGATAAGAGACTAGTCCGTCGGTTGTTCCAAAACCGAACCCGGAAAAAACTTCCTTTACCGGAAAGCACGGGCGATTCCACCAGGATAACTTTTTACTCTAACGTAGTCAAGATCATTTCTGATCGAGATGATCCAGTTACATCTATAAGGTACTTAGTCAGTTCAAGGAAGAAACTTGCACTTGGATCATTGGGATCAACGCTTTTTTCCCCATTCAAGAGGCACAGCCGTTGATTCCTATCCATAGAACAGTTACTATCCGGGATTTATTTTTTTTCTATCGTAAAAACAAAAGTTTGAGTCTCGATTTACGGATCCATCAGTCCAGCCTAACCCCATCCGATCCCATGGGTTAGCCAACCGCCCAACCACAGTAGTGATGGGATCCAATTAAAAATTTGGTTAGGTTTTGTCCCGGGTACCAAGGAAAAGAGTTCCAAGGCCCCCTAGCCGGATGTTCATGCAAAATAAAACTAGTCACACCACTCACACACCCAATATGAAATTGCCCTTTTTCAATCAGATTCAACCAGTTTAAAACAATCCTTTAATAAAACCATAGTATCATTGATCACCATCTTCCAATTTATCCAATTGATTCTTAATTTCCCATCATTCCTTCATCAGAGTATCTATGGCATCATTGGCAACTAGAACGCTCAGGAGCCGTTTCGATAGTTCCTAGCCCATAATACTTGGCAATATAATCACTTAACAAGATGGACTCTCGTTGAAGATCAGCAAGATCAACCAACAGATCCATATAAGGAGCCATGGACTCATCCATTGAAGACCAGCAAGGTCAATCAACCAGATCCATGCTCGATTTCAGAAAACAACTCCAACTCTGTTCCAATATCTTCCTCGACGCACGCGTGGGTATCCTAGGCAACCCAGAGCCCGAGCACCGTATGGTCAGCACCCTCTAGGATCCTTCGCAGGTAACCTAGCGCTTCACGCATAGGCCGCTTCCTTGGCCCCTCATCCACCGTACCGGAAGCTCACCATTTTAATCGCACCGAGGCTGGTCAAGACCTCGGCCGACCTTGCTACGCGAGACGTCCTTCATTGACTCCCCGTCAGCAGTTGCAACTTTACCATCACGACTTTAATCACAAGACGGTCAAAATGCTCCCCCCAGCATTCTTGACATAAAACAATCATTTACAAACAGCATTTACAAACAGTATTTACAAACAGTTTACAACACAATTTCTATTTTAACTTTAATTTTTCCACATTATCCCTCATCAATCTACATTACTTATTCCATATTCCATTTATATGTATACTCATCCCATCACATCATTTCTATCTCATCACTTCAGATTCCCTCACATCGCATATCGTATATTCACATCCATACATCCACATCTATATGCGTACATTCACATCTACATGCATACATCTACATCTCTATGCATACATCCACATCCACATTCACATTCACCTCCATACATCTACATCTACATGCATACATCCACATCTCCATTCACATCTACATTTATACATCTACATCTACATGCATCCATCCACCTCCACATCCACATCTACATCTATACATCTACATCTACATGCATACATCCATATCTCCATTCCCATCTACATCTACATGCATCCATCTACCTCCACATCCACATCTACATCTATACATCTACATCTACATGCATCCATCCACATCTCCATTCACATCTACATCTATACCTCTACATCTACATGCATCCATCCACATCTCCATTTACATCCTCATCTACACATCTATTTCTACATGCATACATCCACGTCCCATGCATACATCCACCTCTACATTCACACTCACATCCATACATCTACATCTACATGCAACATTCACATCTCCATGCATAATAAAATTCTTTTAATTAATCTAGGATGATAGTTCCTAGAATATGGTAGGAATTCCTCTTTTTATGCTGTGAATGAATTTATTTTATGCGTAATTTTTATAAAAATTTTGCCATAGCTCCGCTACTATGACTGATAAATCTCAATTTTTTTTCTAAGGGATAAAGCTCATTATTAAAGAAATAATTAGAATGGTCTCTAATTGGATCATCAATCCATAATGGTCTCTAATTGGATCATTAAGAAAACAATTAGAATGGTCTCTAATTGGATCATCAATCCATAATGGTCTCTAATTGGATCATTAAGAAAACAATTAGAATGGTCTCTAATTGGATCATCAATCCATAATGGTCTCTAATTGGATCATTAAGAAAACAATTAGAATGGTCTCTAATTGGGCCATCAATCCATAATGGATTGAATCATCAATGTGCATAAACTAAAAGCATAGCAAAAAGCCATTAATTTGGCCTCAAGCATAGCTTAATCTTGGATTAAGGAAAAGCTTTATGAAAAGCTTCATTTGGATTGAGAATGGTTCATGAGTATGACCATTTCTTGAGTGAGAGAGAGAAATTACATAAAAACCATTAGAATTTTAAACATAAATGGAAATTAACTTCTATAGCATTTATTAAATTATGTAACTCTTCACTACTATTCACCAATTAACTTCAATAGCATTTAAAAAACCATACTAATTAAACTTCTCAAGCTTGAGAGGGGTTGAGAAGAGAGAATCATTGAGAAATTATAGAAAGATCAAAATTCAATATACTTACCTTATAATTTGCTTGATTCTTTAGTCACGGTAGAGGCCCCCAACCAATCAATTGGTTTAGTATGTTGATGGAGCCACCAATGGGGATTGAAGAAAGAGAGAAGTATCAAAAACTAGTGAATTATTAAAGAATTCACAACTCTTGGCTTAGGTAGAGTAGAGTAACAATGCATAGACACTCTATATTTTGGCTTAGGTGGAGTAGAGTAACAAGCATAAGACTCTATCTAATTTGGCTTAGGTGGAGTAGAGTAACAAGGCATAAGAGACTATATTTTGGCTTAGGTGGAGTAGAGTAACAATGCATAAGACATTATATTTTTTTTCAACAAGGGGAGGCTTCTATTTATAGGAAAATTTGAGCTCCTAACCAAACAAACTGATTCTAGAATTTTCCAAGTCAGTTTGGTTGAATTTGGACTAGATTTGGACCTAGTTTGGTTATTTTTTGATTCGGTTTGGTTCCATTTTGATTTGGTTTGGTTCAAGAGAGATGAGAGATAAAAATATCACATTATTTTTGAGTTTAAAACTCATTCAAGCATGTGAAATATGCACCTCCTTTAAAGAATTCCCCTTCCTTACATATGTGTTTATTTACTAATAAACCTTGTACATTTTCAACTCTTCATCTTATGTGAAATATGCACCTCCTTTAAAGAACTCCTCTTCCTTACATATGTGTTTATTTACTAATAAACCTTGTACATTTTCAACTCTTCATCTTATGTGAGCATTTACTCATTTTTGGGTATCTTCTTTTACAAATTGGATTTATCTCCTCCCTACACATGGATTGATGCTATTGGCCCATAGGAACCTTAATTGGACCATAGTCTAAAGATTTATGAAAATCTAGACCCTTAGGCTAAGGTTCTTTATACCTCTTTCCAATTAATTCCAATTGCACATTGGAAAATTCTTTTTAAATTTCTGTTTCAGGGGAACTCATCTGAATTATAAGAGATATTTTTCTATCCAAAAATATTCAAAATCTGAATATTCTCTCTCTAGAATATTTTCTCTCTCTAGGTTAAAACAGTCACAAACAAGATCTCTTATATTTCAGAAAAGGAATTGATTACAGGGGAATATACTAGACATCAAAAAGGGGTTGGGGGAGGAATCTTACAAAGGGAAGTTGCTGTATGTCCATCACTCCGTGCATGGATTTGGGCACGCAATCAGTTCTCCCAGCGCGCGTCAAAGTTGGGTCCGGGCGAAGATAGTGCACAATCGCCATAACAGATGTACAGGTCTGAAATAAGTCCGAATCGCATCTAAACACAACAAGAAAGATCCGAGCTGCTTCCACACATTTGTCCATGCATGATTCGAACTCCATGCCTCTTTGGCGCCGTTTGGGCCACTGTTGGAAATTTTCGCCATTTGTCATGCTCGTGCATCTTTTTCGAGAACCCGGATTTGGACAGTTAGAAGTTGAGGCTCCGGGACCCCATCAGAGAACGGACCAAACGCACTTGTGCTACGGACGTTGCTCTATGTCCACATCACTCTGTGCATGGATATGGGCATCGCAATCACTTCTCCTAGCGCGTTAAAGTTGGGTCCCGGCGAAGATAGTGCAAAATCGCCATAAAAGAGTTTCGGATCCAAAATGAGTCCGAATCGCATTTGAACACAACAAGAAAGATCCGAGTTGCTTGCCACACATTTGTCCATGCATGATTCGAATTTCATGCCTCTTCGACGCCGTTTGGGCCACTGTTGGAAATTTCCACCATTTACCACGCTCGTGCATCTTTTTCGACGAGAACCCGGATTCGGACAGTTAGAAGTTGAGGATCCAGTACCCCATCAGAGAATGGACCACACACACTTGTGCTAGGGAAGTTGCTCTATGTCCACATCACTTCATGCATGGATTTGGGCATCGCAATCACTTCTCCCAGTGCGGCAAAGTTGGGTCCCACGAAGATAGTGCAAAATCGCCATAACAGAGTTTCGGGTCCGAAACGAGTCCGAATCGCATCTGAACACAACAAGAAAGATCCGGGTTGCTTGCCACACATTTGTCCATGCATGATTCGAATTTCATGCCTCTTCAGTGCCGTTTGGGCCACTGTTGGAAATTTCCGCCATTTACCACGCTCGTGCATCTTTTTCGAGAACCCGGATTCGGACAGTTAGAAGTTGAGGATCCGGGACCCCATCAGAGAACAGACCACATGGACTTGTGCTAGGAAAGTTGTTCTATGTCCACATCAGTCCGTGTATGGATTTGGGCATCGTAATCAGTTCTCCTAGCGCGTTAAAGTTGGGTCCCAGCGAAGATAGTGCAAAATCGCCATAACAGAGTTTCAGGACCGAAATGAGTCCGAATAATCGCATCTGAACACAACAAGAAAGATCCGGGTTGCTTGCCACACATTTGTCCATGCCTGATTTGATTTTCATGCCTCTTTGGTGCCGTTTGGGCCATGGTTGGAAGTTTCTGCCCATTGGCACGCTCGTGCATCTTTTTCGAGAACCGGGATTCGGACAGTTAGTAGAAGTTGAGGATTCGGGACCCCATCAGAGAACGGACCACACGAACTTGTGCTAGGGAAGTTGCTCTATGTGCACATCACTCCGTGCATGGATTTGGGCATCGCAATCACTTCTCCCAGCACGTCAAAGTTGGGTCCCATTGCTATTCAACACACTTGTTTATCTCCTTGGTTCTCGTCATGGTCTCTTCTTGGAGTAATTGGTTTTGTTGATTTGCATGGTACACAGCTAGAGCATTTCATTATAGCTCTACCACATGGCAATGCTTGACCTCAAATGCAATTCTAGCTCCACCACATGGTGGAGCTAGACCCCAAAGCAGTCTAGCTCTACGATCTGGTCTAGGTTGGATACAGCTCTACCACGTGGTAGAGCTAGATCAAATGCAATTCTAGCTTCTTTGTTCTTGTCATGTGAATTAGATCTCTTCTTGGAGTAATTGATTTTGTTGATCTGCATGGTACACAGCTAGATCAATGCATTCTAGCTCCCCCACATGGTAGAGCTAGATCGGATGCAATTGTACCTCCTTGTTGGTTCTCGTCATGCGAAGTAGGTCTCTTCTTAGAGTAATTGGTTTTGTTGATCTGCATGGTACACAGCTAGATCCGGGTTGCTTGCCACACATTCGTCCATGCATGATTGGAATTTCATGCCTCTTCGGCGCCGTTTGGGCCACGGTTGGAAATTTCTGCCATTTGGCACGCTCGTGCATCTTTTTCGAGAACCCAGATTCGGACAGTTAGAAGTTGAGGATCCGGGACCCCATCAGAGAACGGACCACACGGACTTGTGCTAGGAAAGTTTCTCTATGTCCACATCACTCCGTGCATGGATTTGGGCATCGTAATCAGCGCGTGAAAGTTGGGTCCCAGCGCCATTCAACACACTTGTTTATCTCCTTGGTTCTCGTCATGGTCTCTTCTTGGAGTAATTGGTTTTGTTGATTTGCATGGTACACAGCTAGATCAATGCATTCTAGCTCTACCACATGGTAGAGCTAGACCTCAAATGAAATTCTAGCTCCACCACATTGTAGAGCTAGACCTCAAACAGTCTAGCTCTACGATGTGGTCTAGGTTGAATACAGCTCTACCACGTGGTAGAGCTAAATCAAATGCAATTCAAGCTTCTTGGTTCTTGTCATGTGAAGTAGATCTCTTCTTGGAGTAATTGATTTTGTTGATCTGCATGGTACACAGCTAGATCGATGCATTCTAGCTCCCCCACATGGTAGAGCTAGATCGGATGCAATTGTAGCTCCTTGGTTCTCGTCATGTGAAGTAGGTCTCTTCTTAGAGTAATTGGTTTTGTTGATCTGCATGGTACACAACTAGATCCGGGTTGCTTGCCACACATTTGTCCATGCATGATTGGAATTTCATGCCTCTTCGGCGTCGTTTGGGCCACGGTTGGAAATTTCTGCCATTTCGCACGCTCGTGCATCTTTTTCGAGAACCCGGATTCGAACAGTTAGAAGTTGAGGATCCGAGACCCCATCAGAGAACGGACCACACGGACTTGTGCTAGGGAAGTTGCTCTATGTCCACATCACTCTGTGCATGGATTTGGGCATCGCAATCACTTCTCGGCAAAGATAGTGCAAAATCACCATAATAGGGTTTAGGATCCGAAATGAGTCCGAATCGCATCTGAACACAACAAGAAAGATCCGGGTTGCTTGTCACACATTTGTCCATGCATGATTCGAATTTCATGCCTCTTTGGTGCCGTTTGGGCCACGGTTGGAAATTCCGCCATTTGCCACGCTCGTGCACCTTTTTTGAGAACCCGGATTCGGACAGTTAGAAGTTGAGGATCCGGGACCCCATCAGAGAACGGACCACACATACTTATGCTAGGGAAGTTGTTCTATGTCCACATCACTCCGTGCATGGATTTGGGCATCTCAATCACTTCTCCCTGCGCGTCAAAGTTGGGTTCCGACGAAGATAGTGCAAAATCGCCTTAACAGAGTTTCGGATCCGAAATGAGTCCGAAATGTATCTGAACACAATAAGAAAGATCCGGGTTGCTTGCCACACATTTGTCCATGCATGATTCGAATTTCATGCCTCTTCGGCGTCGTTTGGGCCACTGTTGGAAATTTCTACCATTTACCATGCTCGTGCATCTTTTTCAAGAACCCGGATTCGGACAGTTAGAAGTTGAAGATCCGGGACCCCATCAGAGAACGGACCACACGGACTTGTGCTAGGGAAGTTGCTCTATGTCCACATCACTCCGTGCATGGATTTGGGCATTGCAATCACTTCTCCCAGCGCGTCAAAGTTGGATCCCGGCGAAGATAGTACAAAATCGCCACAACAGAGTTTGGGATCCGAAATGAGTCCGAATCACATCTTAACACAACAAGAAAGATCCGGATTGCTTGCCTTACATTTGTTTATGCATGATTCGAATTTCATGCCTCTTCAGTACCGTTTGGGCCACGGCTGGAAATTTCTGCCATTTGGCACGCTCGTGCATCTTTTTCGAGAACTCGGATTCGTGTAGTTAGAAGTTGAGGATCCGGGACCCCATCAGAGAACGGACCACATGCACTTGTGTTAGGGAAGTCTCTCTATGTCCACATCACTCCGTGCATAGATTTGGGCATCGCAATCACTTCTCCCAGTGCGTCAAAGTTGGGTCCCGGCGAAGATAGTGCAAAATCGCCATAACAAAGTTTCGGTTCCGAAATGAGTCGGAATCGCATTTGAACACAACAAGAAAGATCCGGGTTGCTTGCCACACATTTGTCCTTGCATGATTCAAATTTCATGCCTGTTCGGCGTTGCTTGGGCCACTGTTGGAAATTTCCGCCATTTACCACGCTCGTGCAACTTTTTCGAGAACTCGGATTCGGACAGTTAGAAGTTGAGGATCCGGGACCCCATCAGAGAACGGACCACACGGACTTATGTTAGGGAAGTTACTCTATGTCCACATCACTCCGTGCATGGATTTGGGCATCGCAATCACTTCTCCCAGCACGTTAAAGTTGGGTCCCCGGACAGCAAAGATAGTGCAAAATCGCCATAATAGAGTTTCGGATCCGAAATGAGTCCGAATCACATCTGAACAAAACAAGAAAAATCTGGGTTTCTTGTCACACATTTGTCCATGCACGATTTAATTTTCATGCCTCTTCGGCGCCGTTTGGGCCACGGTTGAAAATTCCCGCCATTTGGCACGCTCGTGCATCTTTTTCGAGAACCCAGATTCGGACAGTTAGAAGTTGAGGATCTGGGACCCCATCAGAGAACGGACCACACGGACTTGTGCTAGGGAAGTTGCTGTATGTCCATCACTCCGTGCATGGATTTGGGCATCGCAATCGGTTCTCCCAGCGCGTCAAAGTTGGGTCCCGGCGGCGAAGATAGTGCAAAATTGCCATTACAGAGTTTCGGGTCCGAAATGAGTCCGAATCGCATCTAAACACAACAAGAAAGATCCGGGTTGCTTGCCACACATTTGTCCATGCATGATTCGAATTTCATGCCTCTTCGGCGTTGTTTGGGCCACTATTGGAAATTTCCGCCATTTGGCACGCTCGTGCATCTTTTCGAGAACCCGGATTCGGACAGTTAGAAGTTGAGGATCCGGGACTCCATCAGAGAACAGACCAAATGAACTTGTGCTAGGGAAGTTTCTCTATGTCCACATCACTCTGTGCATGGATTTGGGCATCGCAATCACTTCTCCCAGCGGGTCAAAGTTGGGTCCCGACAAAGATAGTGCAAAATCGCCATAACAGGGTTTCGGATCCGAAATGAGTCCGAATCGCATCTGAACACAACAAGATGGATCCGGGTTGCTTACCACACATTTGTCCATGCATGATTCGAATTTCATGCCTCTTCGGTACCGTTTGGGCCGCTGTTGGAAATTTCTGCCATTTACCATGCTCGTGCATCTTTTTCGAGAACCCGGATTCAGATAGTTAGAAGTTGAGGATCCAGGACCCCATCAGAGAACGGACCACACAGACTTGTGCTAGGGAAGTTGCTCTATGTCCACATCACTTTGTGCATGGACTTGGGCATCGCAATCACTTCTCCAAGCACGTCAAAGTTGGTTCCCCGGGGCAAAGATAGTGCAAAATCGCCATAACAGAGTTTCGGATCCGAAATGAGTCCGAATCGCATCTGAACATAACAAGAAAGATCTGGGTTGCTTGCCACACATTTGTCCATGCATGATTCAATTTCCATGCCTCTTCGGCGCCGTTTGGGCCACTGTTGGAAATTTCCACCATTTGCCACGCTCGTGCATCTTTTTTCTACGATATGGTCTAGGTTGGATACAGCTCTGTCACATGGTAGAGCTAGATCAAATGCAATTCTAGCTCCTTGGTTCTTGTCATGTGAAGTAGGTCTCTTCTTGGAGTAATTGAATTTTGTTAATCCGCATGGTACACAGCTAGATCGATGCATTCTAGCTTCACCACATGATAGAGCTAGACCTCAAATTAATTATAGCTCCACCACATGGTAGAGCTAGACCTCAAAGCATTCTTTCTCTAAAGTTGTGGTTTAGGTTGAATACAGCTCTACCGCGTGGTAGAGCTAGATCAAATGTAATTCTAGCTCCTTGGTTCTCGTCATGGTCTCTTCTTGGAGTAATTAGTTTTGTTGATTTGCATGGTACACAGCTAGATCAATGCATTCTAGCTCTACCACATGGTAGAGCTAGACCTCAAATGCAATTCTAGATCCACCACATGGTAGAGCTAGACCTCAAAGCATTCTAGCTCTATGATGTGGTCTAGGTTGGATACAGCTCTACCACGTTAGATCAAATGCAATTCTAGATGCATGTTTCTTGTCATGTGAAGTAGATGTCTTCTTGAAGTAATTGATTTGTTTGATCTACATGGTACACAGCTAGATCGATGCATTCTACCTCCACCAAGATCGAATGCAATTGTAGCTCCTTGGTTCTCGTCATGTGAAGTAGGTCTCTTCTTAGAGTAATTGGTTTTGTTGATCTGCATGGTACACAGCTAGATCGATGAATTCTAGCTCCACCACATGGTAGAGTTAGATCCAAAATGCAATTCTAGCTCCACCACATGGTAGAGCTGGACCTCAAAGCATTCTAGCTCTACGATGTGGTCTAGGTAGAATACAGCTCTACCACGTGGTAGAGCTAGATCAAATGCAATTCTAGCTCCTTGGTTCTTGAGAGATCCCTGTCCCCACCGCGCAACGGATTCGGGGTGCTAGCAGCGAAAGTAGCACATCTTGCACGGGGCAGGGTCCCACACTCGGGGCCTCGCCCACGGATGCCCGGACAGGTGACTAATTCCTCGATTCTTCCAAACCGAACTCGGGAAAACTTCTCTTGCCCGGAAAGCACGGGCGATTCCACCAGGATAACTTTTCCCTAATGTAGTCAAAAGCCTTACTTAACTGAACTGATCTGACCGAACTCGTAAGTTCCAAAGTCAGATTCAAGGGACAGATTGCACTTGGATCATAGAGACCAACACTTTTTTCCTCATCGAGAGGCACAGTCGTTGATCCTTTTTTCATAGAACAATTTTTGTTCGGGATTTACTTCATCTATCGAACTAAACAGAAATTGAGTCTCGATTTACGGATCCATCAGTCCAGCCTAACCCCAGTCCCATGGGTTAGCCAACTACCCAACCACTGTAGTGATGGGATCCAATTTAGAATTTGGTTAGGTTTTGTCCCGGGTACCAGGGAAAAGAGTTCCGAGGCCCCCTAGCCGGAAGTTCATGCAAACATAAAACTAGTCACACCACTTACACACCCAATATGAAATTGCCTTTTTCTCCGCATCAGCTAACTTTAAAACAATCCTTTAATGAAACCATTAAGTCACTGATCACAATCCTCAAAATCTCTGGTTGAATCTATAATTTCAATCATTCATTCATCGGTGTACTTATGGCATCATTGGCAACCAGAACGCTCACCACCTATTCACTCAGGGGCCTTTTCGATAGTTCCTAGCTCATAGTAACCGGCAATATATTCACATAACAAAATGGAATCTCCGTGGAAGATCAGCAAGATCAACCAACAGATCCATATAAAAGAGCCATGGACTCATCCGTTGAGGACCAGCAAGGTCAATCAACCAGATCCATGCTCGGTTTCAGAAAACATCTCTTACTCCTTATTTCAATATCTTGCACGTGTGGGTATCTTCGGCGACCCAGAGCCCGAGCACCGTATGGTCAGCACCCTCTAGGATCCTTCGCAGGTCACCTAGCGCTTCACTCATAGGCCGCTTCCGTGGTCCCTCATCCACCGTACCAAAGCTCACCATTTAAATTGAACCGAGGCTGGTCAAGACCTCGGCCGACCTTGCTACGCGAGACGTCCTCCATTGACTCTCCGTCAGCACTTGTTGCAACTTTATCAGGTAGGTCTCCACGACCTTAATCACAAGACGGTCAAAATGCTTCCCCAGCATTCTTGACATAACACAGTCATTTACAAACAGGTCACAAATACAGTTTTTATATTGAACTCTCGTCTTTCCACATTATTTCACATTAATCCATATTATTTAATCCAATTCCAATTCATATGTGTATCCATTCTTGACGAGATACAACATTTTCTATCCCATCACATAGGATTCATTCACTTCACATAACATCCATTCCTATCTTTCTTAATTTACATTACGTCTCCTCACATCCATTTCCCATTATATTTCACTTGTTCAGATCTTATATTATTCATTCACATTCTGATTCACATGACATCTCATCTCATCCATTCGCTCATATCGACTTCATATCCATTCACATTCATATTAGCATTCATTATTCCACACACACATCCACATTCGCATCTACATTTATACATCCATTTTCACATCCACATTCATATATCCACATCCAAATCCAAATTCATACATCCACATCCACATCTACATTCATACATCCACATTCACATTCACATCCATACATCCATATCCACATTCCACATCCTCATTCACATTCACATACATCCACATCCATATCTACATCCATATCCCCATTCACACATCCACATTCATATTCACATACATCCACATTCACATTCCATATCTACATCCATATCCCCATTCACACATCCACATTCACATTCACATACATCCACATTCACATTCATATTCACATCGAGACATCCATATCCACATTCCACATCCTTATTCACATTTACATACATCCACATGCACATTCCATATCTACATCCATATCCACATTCACACATCCACATTCACATTCACATTCACATTCTCATCCATACATCCATATCCACATTCCACATCTACATCATTTCTTTCACATACATATAACTACATCTATTCTTTCACATACATACATCTCCCTCGTTCATTTTCATCTAATTGATTCGTTTCACATCCTCATATCTATTTATAGAATACAAGAGAATTCTTATTTTCGATATAAGATTTCTTTACGCATTTATTTATGCATAAATTCCATTTTAAGGAGACTAACACTTTCGAAATAAAAATCAATCTTTTATGCATAAATTCATTTTAAATGAGAATGACACTTTTGAATAGAAAATCAAATCTTTAATGCATCTTCCTATGCATAAAATCAAAATTGACGAAAATAACTCTTTTGAACTAAAAATAGATTTCTTTATGCATCTTTCCATGCATAAATCCAATTTAGTAGGAATTACACTTTTAGAATAAAAGAATTTTTCTTATGCATCCTATTTATGCATAAAATCATTTATGATGAAAATCACTCTTTTAATATATAAAAATATCTTTTATGCATATGATTATGCATACAATCATTTATGATGAAAATCACTCTTTTAATATAAAAGAATTTCTTTTATGCATCTAATTTATACATAAAATCATTTACGATGAAAGTAACACTTTTATAAAAAAATAATCTTATATGCATACTTCTATGCATGAAAATCAAATATGATAAAAGTAACACTTTTATAATAAAATAATAATCTTTTATGCATACCTTTATGCATGAAAATCAAATATGATAAAAGTAACACTTTTATAATAAAATAATAATCTTTTATGCATACCTCTATGCATGAAAATCAAATATGATAAAAGTAACACTTTTACAATAAAATAATAATCTTTTATGCATACCTCTATGCATGAAATTCAAATATGATAAAAGTAACACTTTTACAATAAAATAATAATCTTTTATGCATATCTCTAAAGATTATGCATACCTCTATGCATGAAAATCAAATATGATAAAAGTAACACTTTTACAATAAAATAATAATCTTTTATGCATACCTCTATGCATGAAAATCAAATATGATAAAAGTAACACTTTTACAATAAAATAATAATCTTTTATGCATACCTCTATGCATGAAATTCAAATATGATAAAAGTAACACTTTTACAATAAAATAATAATCTTTTATGCATACCTCTATGCATGAAATTCAAATATGATAAAAATAACACTTTTATAATAAAATAATAATCTTTTATGCATACCTCTATGCATGAAATTCAAATATGATAAAGTAACACTTTTATAATAAAAACATAATCTTTTATGCCTAAAAATCCATTTTGATGAAAGTAACACTTTCATAATAAAAGAAAATTATTCCTTTATGCATAAAAATCTATTTTGATGAAAGTAACACTTTCATAATAAAATAAAATTATTCCTTTATGCATAAGAATAATAATAATCAATATGCATCTTCTATGCATGAAAATGACACTTTTAGAGTATAGAATTGATAGGAATCACTCTTTTAGCATAATAAAAGATAATTCTTATTTCTAAAAATTTCACCATAACCTCCTTTGTATGGCTGACCATTTTTCAATTTTTCCTACTTAATTTTATCTTAAAAAATTAACTCTAATTGATTTAAAGTAATCTATACTAATCAAAATTCACTTATAAAAGAGAAAACATTATAAAAAGTTTAATTCTAATAATTTTCACTTAACTAGGATAAAGAAGGGTTGATTCTAAGAAGAGAGAGGGGAAAAGCCTTTTGATCAAGGCATAACATCCATTTATCACTTCAAACAATCATAAACATTAGAAAAACATAAAATCAATAAGAAAAATACAAGAATCTCTACTTACATAATTTCTTGGAGCTCTCCTTTGGCTTGATGGTTTGAGGGTTCAACTCTTGTTTGTAACAAGAGTGGCCACCAATCTTTGGAAGAGGAAAATGTCAAAAACTAGTGAATTATTAATAAATTCACAGTTCTTGGCTTGGGAGGAGCAAAGTAACAGTGCATAAAACACTATTAAGTTTCAACAAAGGGGAGGGCTTCTATTTATAGAAAAAAGTGAGCCTCTAACCAAGCCAACTGATTCTAGAATTTTCCAGATTAGTTTGGTCAATTTTTGACCATTTTTGGGTCAGTTTTGGTCACTTTTTGGATCTAGTTGAAACAGGAGAGAGGAGAGATGAAAATATCTCATTATTTGGGAGTTTAAAACTGATTCAAGCATGTGAAATAGGCACCCTCTTCATGAGGGAAATTCCCCCATGCAGAGGTGTCAAAAATGCATCATTACTTTTAAATATCTCCCTTTTTTTAAATATTAACCTTGTCCTTAGTCAACTCTTCATCTTATGTGAGTATTTACTCATTTTTGAGGGATTTTTCTTTTATTTCTTCATTTATCTCCTCCCTACATTTGGATGAATCTTATTGTTCCATAGGAACCTTAATTTAAAAATTTAAAAAAATCTTCACCTCCAGGATAATGCCTCTTGAACAAATTATACTTAATTTCTAATGCACCTTCTGAAAATCTTTTTGAACTTCTATTTCAGGGGAACTTATTTTAATAAGATGAGGTATTTTTCTATCCAAAAATATTTAAAATCTGAATATTATCTCTCTCTAGGCCAAAACAGGTAGAAACAAGATCTTTTATATTTCTGAAGAGGGGAATGATTTACAAGGGAAGATACCAGACACCATGAGGGCTGGGGGGGAGGAATCTTACATTCTACCCCACTTAAAAAACGCGAGATATCCTCATCTCGCAGGTGGAGTATGATCTCTTTCATCTTCTTCTTCTTCTTCAATCACTTCCAGTGTTACTGCCTTGGAAGTGGACGGCCGATTTGGGAACAACTCTCTTTGACTTCCCCTATTCTGAGTTGGAGGTCTTGCATTACTTTGGATTGAAACTGCAGGTTGGATAAAGGGTCTACCTCTGGGATTTCCCTGATTTTGGCGGATAGAACCCTGATTACTCTGGAAGGAAGGGACTGGAGTCTGGAATCTTAACCCCTGTAAGATCCCTGTTCCCACCGAGCAACAGATTCGGGATACTAGCAGCGGAAGTAGCACTTCTCGCGCGGGACAGGGGTCCCATATTCGGGGCCTCACCCACGGATATCCGGATAAGAGACTAATCCATCGGTTGTTCCAAAACCGAACCCGGAAAAACTTCCTTTATCGAAAAACACGGGCGATTCCACCAGGATAACTTTTTACTCTAACGTAGTCAAGATCATTTCTGATCGAGCTGATCCAATTACATCTATAAGATACTTGGTCAGATCAAGGAAGAAACTTGCACTTGGATCATTGGGATCAACGCTTTTTTCCCCATTCAAAAGGCACAGCCGTTGATTCCTATCCATAGAACAGTTACTGTTCGGGATTTATTTTATCTATCGTAAAAACAAAAGTTTGAGTCTCGATTTACGGATCCATCAGTCCAGCCTAACCCCATCCGATCCCATGGGTTAGCCAACTGCCCAACCACTGTAGTGATGGGATCCAATTAATAATTTGGTTAGGTTTTGTCCCGGGTACCAAGGAAAAGAGTTCCAAGGCCCCCTAGCCGGATATTCATGCAAAATAAAACTAGTCACACCACTCACACACCCAATATGAAATTGCCTTTTCACAGATTCAACCAGTTTAAAACAATCCTTTAATAAAACCATAGTATCACTGATAACCATCTTCCAATTTATCCAGTTGATTCTTAATTTTCTCATCATTCCTTCATCAGAGTATCTATGGCATCATTGGCAACTAGGACGCTCACCACCTGTCCACTCAGGGGCCGTTTCCTAATCCCTAGCCCATAATACTCGGCAATATAATCACTTATCAAGATGGACTCTCGTTGAAGATCAGCAAGATCAACCAACAGATCCATATAAAGAGCCATGGACTCATCCATTGAAGACCAGCAAAGGTCAATCAACCAGATCCATGCCCGATTTCAGAAAACAACTCCAACTCTGTTCCAATATCTTCCTCGACGCACGCGTGGGTATCCTAGGCGACCCAGAGCTCGAGCACCGTATGGTCAGCACCCTCTAGGATCCTTTGCAGGTGACCTAGCGCTTCACTCATAGGCCGCTTCCTTGGCCCCACATCCACCGTACCGGAAGCTCACCATTTTAATCGCACCGAGGCTGGTCAAGACCTCGGCCGACCTTGCTACGCGAGACGTCCTTCATTGACTCTCTGTCAGCAGTTGCAACATTATCAACACGACCTTAATCACAAGATGGTCAAAATGCATCCCCAGCATTCTTGACATAAAACAGTCATTTACAAACAGCATTTACAAATAGTTTACAATACAGTTTCTATTTTAACTTTCATTTTTCTACATTATCCCTCATCAATCCACATTACTTATTCCATATTCCATTTATATGTATACTCATCCCATCACATCATTTTCCATCTCAACACTTCATATTCCTTCACATCACATATCGTATATTCACATCCATACATATATCCACATCCACATCCACATTCACATCCATACATCCACATCTACATCCATACATCTATTTTCACATCCACATCTACATGCACATTCATGTATCCACATCCATACATCCACATCTACATGCACATTCACATCCATACATCCACATCTATATGCGTACATTCACATCTACATGCATACATCCACATCTCTATGCATACATCCACATCCACATTCTCCTCCATACATCTACATCTACATGCATACATCCACCTCCACATTCACATCCACATCTATACATCTACATCTACATGCATACATCTACATCTCTATTTACATCCTCATCTATACATCTACTTCTACATGCATACATCCACATCACATTCACATCTACATCTATACATCTACATCTACATGCATACATCCACATCCACATCTATACCTCTACATCTACATCTCCATTCACATCCACATCTATACATCTACATCTACATGCATCCATCCACATCTCTATTTACATCCTCATCTATACATCTACTTCTACATGCATACATCCACATCTCCATGCATACATCCACCTCCACATTCGCACTCACATCCATACATCTACATCTACATGTAAACATCCACATCTCCATGCATAAAAAAATTCTTTTAACTAATCTAGGATGATAGTTCCTAGAATATGGTAGGAAGTCCTCTTTTTATGCTTTGAATGAAATTATTTTATGCGTAATTTCTATAAAAAATTTGCCATAGCTCCGCTACTATGACTGATAAATCTCAATTTTTTCTAAGGGATAAAGCTTATCATTAAGGAAATAATTAGAATGGTCTCTAATTGGATCATCAATCCATAATGGATTGAATCATCAATATGCATAAACTAAAAGCATAGAAAAAAGCCATTAATTTGGCCTCAAGCATAGCTTAATCTTGGATTAAGGAAAAGCTTTATGAAAAGCTTCATTTGGATTGAGAATGGGTCATGAGTATGACCATTTCTTGAGTGAGAGAGAGAAATTACATAAAAACCATTAGAATTTAAACATAAATGGAAATTAACTTCAATAGCATTTATTAAATTATGTAACTCTTCACTACTATTCACCAATTAACTTCAATAGCATTTAAAAAACCATACCAATTAAGCTTCTCAAGCTTGAGAGGGGTTGAGAAGAGAGAATCATTGAGAAATTATAGAAAAGATTAAAATTCAATATACTTACCTTATAATTTGCTTGATTCTTTATTCACGGTAGAGGCCCCCAACCAATCAATTGGTTTAGTATGTTGATGGAGCCACCAATGGGGATTGAAGAAAGAGAGAAGTATCAAAAACTAGTGAATTATTAAAGAATTCACAGTTCTTGGCTTAGGTAGAGTAAAGTAACAATGCATAAGACACTATATTTTTTTCAACAAGGGAAGGCTTCTATTTATAGGAAAAATTGAGCTCCTAACCAACAAACTGATTCTAGAATTTTCCAAGTCAGTTTGGTTGAATTTGGACTAGATTTGGACCTACTTTGGTTACTTTATGATTCGATTTGGTTCCATTTTGATTTGGTTTGGTTCAAGAGATATGAGAGATAAAAATATCACATTATTTTTGAGTTAAAAACTCATTCAAGCATGTGAAATATGCACCTCCTTTAAAGAACTCCCCTTCCTTACATATGTGTCAAAATTTTATTGCTCATAGTTTTTTTACTAATAAACCTTGTACATTTTCAACTCTTCATCTTATGTGAAATATGCACCTTCTTTAAAGAACTCCCCTTCCTTACATATGTGTCAAAATTTTATTGCTCATAGTTTTTTACTAATAAACCTTGTACATTTTCAACTCTTCATCTTATGTGAAATATGCACCTTCTTTAAAGAACTCCCCTTCCTTACATATGTGTCAAAATTTTATTGCTCATAGTTTTTTTACTAATAAACCTTGTACATTTTCAACTCTTCATCTTATGTGAGCATTTACTCATTTTCGGGTATCTTCTTTTACAAATTGGATTTATCTCCTCCCTACACATGGATTGATGCTATTGGCCCATAGGAACCTTAATTGGACCATAATCCAAAATTTTTTGAAAATCTAGACCCTTAGACTAAGGTTCTTTATACCTATTTCCAATTAATTCCAATTGCACATTGAAAAATTCTTTCTGAATTTCTGTTTCAGGGGAACTTATTTTAATAAGATGAGTTATTTTTCTATCTAGAAATATTCATAATCTGAATATTCTCTCTCTAGAATAATTTTCTCTCTCTAGGCTAAAACAGCCACAAACAAGATCTCTTATATTTCAGAAAAGGAATTGATTACAGGGGAATATGCTAGACATCAAAAAGGGGGTTGGGGGAGGAATCTTACATTCTACCCCACTTAAAAAATGCGAGATGTCCTCATCTCGCAAACTGGGATAATTTCGCAAGATGCACGAATATGAGACTTAGAGAAAAATTTTAATCAAGATTAACCACCAAGAAAAGTCTTAAAGAAAGCAAGATAAGAACAAGATTTAAACTTTATTCATTCTCGGAACTTATACAGTAAAGATAGAAGAACTCTTTACACTTCCATAAGCCCGTCCATCATATGGTCACAAAAGCAGCACTCACAAGCTGCACAAGTATAGGGTAACTCATTTATAGGAATGATTCTGCTGGTTATTGCGGCACCTATCTCAGTGGTATGAGGTGATCTAACAAAAGGACCTCTGAGAGGCAAGCCAAAAACGGGATAAAGGCATATCTTCTCATGAGGAAGAAAACACGCCAGTAAGAAGACCCGCTCAGAAAACCCAAGATGCCTTGATCTCATGATGCAGTAGTATTGGGGATCCAAACCCAAAGCTTCAATAACCATGGCCAAGCGGACATTGTTACGAAAGTGTTGCTAACCCCAGGGTGTTACCCTAGTTATGTTTTGATAGGTCCGCCATTTGGTCTGCGCTACAGAAGTTCCTAGGTGAGGAAAAAGTGAGTGCTCATACTGTTCTATAAAGTCTTTCTTCACAGACTCTCTTGCGTCTTGAAGGTGAGAAATCATCAGGGATAAAACTAATTCCTGTTGCCAAGCCATGAAGGAGATTAAGAAGGAAAGGAGATTGATGGGAGTAAGATTACTGTGAGCGACAAGTAAAGTTACGACTTATATAAAGAAAGGAGCTAGCGTAACCTAGAAGCCAACGGTAACTTGCCACTGAAGTTTTACCGTCTTTCCATGATTTGAGTTTGACACATTTTTCTATAGAAGGCATTAAGAATTTTGAGATGAGGAGATAAAAGAAACTTGTAGGCTAAGTCACCTACTTTCATTGAATTCAGATATAAGGTTACAATATCTGGGGGATAACTTCTTATACTCTCCAAGAGATAAAGAACTTATTTTGAGCCATACTCGAATGAAAACCAAAACCTTGGTATCCAAAACACCGATTCTCACTTCTGAACTCATTGTTCTAAATCCTTAAAACAGGTGGGACTCCTGAGAAGTATTCTAGGAAAAGGGTCTTCCTTTTTTTAAACAGAAACTTTCTTTTATTTTAGAGAGGGAATAATTATAAGATCAGAAAGGGAGATTCTTACTCCTATGTACCTCGAAGGCTGGGGAGGAATCCTACATTCTACCCCACTTAAAAAGTGCGAGATGTCCTCATCTCGCAAGGTAGAGGACAGCTCTTTTTCTTAAGATCCAATTTTATTCTGGGGTTCCTTATATTCTGGTCAACCCAACAGAACACTGGGATAAATATCCCTTATATAGAACTCATCATTAAATAACAATTCATTCAGATCATGTCATTCATATCTTTAACATGATAATGGTCCATTAGACTGAAAAGTTTCCTTCGAAACATTCCTCCATGGAAATTTCAGGCAAGCAAGTTCTCAATTTGACATCCCTTAACTTGATCTACCGGTCAAGTATTAACAGTAGCAATCTGACAGCACAACCCACTAATCTCATAGTGATTTGCTGAATTCATTATCATCATTCTAGTTATGAATATCATCACAGGGATTCGTCCCATTCCCCCTCATTGTGGTTTCATTATATTTCAACTAATTTTTAAAAATCAACATTTTTCAATCAGCATTTTCAATCAGAATCCAAATCAATTCATCAATTCTCAAACAGAATAAAAAATCATATCAATCACATTCAAAATCATCATCTAGATAGCATTAACGCTTATAATTTCAAGTCTTAGATTTACTCGTATATACTGTCAGTAAAGAGCTGCAGTATACTCTCGGTATATACGGGTAGTCACGGCCCTTGGAATTATAAGGTAAATACTATCATGTCTAGGCCTCAAGCAAGTCAGGGATTCTATATAATTGCGGTACTTCCATCTGAAGAACCAATTACCAAATTATGAATTTTAGTTTGAATATCAAATTGTATGAATTATATCACATAATTATAACCTTTTTGTGTTTCTTGATAAATTTTTGACATATTTGTCTTCTCAGTTGATCTTTATTAACCAAAAGCTCTGATACCAACTGTAAGATCCCTGTTCCCACCGAGCAACAGATTCGGGATACTAGCAACGGAAGTAGCACTTCTCGCGCGGGACAGGGGTCCCACATTCGGGGCCTCACCCACGGATATCCGGATAAGAGACTAATCCGTCGGTTGTTCCAAAACCGAACCCGGAAAAAATTCCTTTACCGGAAAACACGGGCGATTCCACCAAGATAACTTTTTACTCTAACGTAGTCAAGATCATTTCTGATCGAGCTGATCCAATTACATCTATAAGATACTTGGTCAGATCAAGGAAGAAACTTGCACTTGGATCATTGGGATCAACGCTTTTTTCCCCATTCAAAAGGTACAGCCGTTGATTCCTATCCATAGAACAGTTACTGTCCGGGACTTATTTTATCTATCGTAAAAACAAAAGTTTGAGTCTCGATTTACGGATCCATCAGTCCAGCCTAACCCCATCCGATCCCATGGGTTAGCCAACCGCCCAACCACTGTAGTGATGGGATCCAATTAATAATTTGGTTAGGTTTTGTCCCGGGTACCAAGGAAAAGAGTTCCAAGGCCCCCTAGCCGGATATTCATGCAAAATAAAACTAGTCACACCACTCACACACCCAATATGAAATTGCCTTTTCACATATTCAACCAGTTTAAAACAATCCTTTAATAAAACCATAGTATCACTGATCACCATCTTCCAATTTATCCAGTTGATTCTTAATTTTCCCATCATTCCTTCACTGAGAGTATCTATGGCATCATTGGCAACTAGGACGCTCACCACCTGTCCACTCTGGGGCCATTTCCTAATCCCTAGCCCATAATACTCGGCAATATAATCACTTATCAAGATGGACTCTCGTTGAAGATCAGCAAGATCAACCAACAGATCCATATAAAGAGCCATGGACTCATCCATTGAAGACCAGCAAGGTCAATCAACCAGATCCATGCCCGATTTCAGAAAATAACTCCAACTCTGTTCCAATATCTTCCTCGACGCACGCGTGGGTATCCTAGGCGACCCAGAGCCCGAGCACCGTATGGTCAGCACCCTCTAGGATCCTTTGCAGGTGACCTAGCGCTTCACTCATAGGCCGCTTCCTTGGCCCCTCATCCACCGTACCGGAAGCTCACCATTTTAATCGCACCGAGGCTGGTCAAGACCTCGGCCGACCTTGCTACGCGAGACGTCCTTCATTGACTCTCCGTCACAGCAGTTGCAACATTATCAATTAGGTCTCCACGACCTTAATCACAAGATGGTCAAAATGCATCCCCAGCATTCTTGACATAAAACAGTCATTTACAAACAGCATTTACAAACAGTTTACAATACAGTTTCTATTTTAACTTTCATTTTTCTACATTATCCCTCATCAATCCACATTACTTATTCCATATTCCATTTATATGTATACTCATCCCATCACATCATTTTCCATCTCAACACTTCATATTCCTTCACATCACATATCGTATATTCACATCCATACATATATCCACATCCACATCCACATTCACATCCATACATCCACATCTACATCCATACATCTATTTTCACATCCACATCTACATGCACATTCATGTATCCACATCCATACATCCACATCTACATGCACATTCACATCCATACATCCACATCTATATGCGTACATTCACATCTACATGCATACATCCACATCTCTATGCATACATCCACATCTACATTCTCCTCCATATATCTACATCTACATGCATACATCCACCTCCACATTCACATCCACATCTATACATCTACATCTACATGCATACATCCACATCTCTATTTACATCCTCATCTATACATCTACTTCTACATGCATACATCCACATCACATTCACATCTACATCTATACATCTACATCTACATGCATACATCCACATCCACATCTATACCTCTACATCTACATGCATACATCTACATCTCCATTCACATCCACATCTATACATCTACATCTACATGCATCCATCCACATCTCTATTTACATCCTCATCTATACATCTACTTCTACATGCATACATCCACATCTCCATGCATACATCCACCTCCACATTCGCACTCACATCCATACATCTACATCTACATGCAAACATCCACATCTCCATGCATAAAAAAATTCTTTTAACTAATCTAGGATGATAGTTCCTAGAATATGGTAGGAAGTCCTCTTTTTATGCTTTGAATGAAATTATTTTATGCGTAATTTCTATAAAAATTTTGCCATAGCTCCGCTACTATGACTGATAAATCTCAATTTTTTCTAAGGGATAAAGCTTATCATTAAGGAAATAATTAGAATGGTCTCTAATTGGATCATCAATCCATAATGGATTGAATCATCAATATGCATAAACTAAAAGCATAGAAAAAAGCCATTAATTTGACCTCAAGCATAGCTTAATCTTGGATTAAGGAAAAGCTTTATGAAAAGCTTCATTTGGATTGAGAATGGGTCATGAGTATGACCATTTCTTGAGTGAGAGAGAGAAATTACATAAAAACCATTAGAATTTAAACATAAATAAAAATTAACTTCAATAGCATTTATTAAATTATGTAACTCTTCACTACTATTCACCAATTAACTTCAATAGCATTTAAAAAACCATATCAATTAAGCTTCTCAAGCTTGAGAGGGGTTGAGAAGAGAGAATCATTGAGAAATTATAGAAAAGATTAAAATTCAATATACTTACCTTATAATTTGCTTGATTCTTTATTCACGGTAGAGACCCCTAACCAATCAATTGGTTTAGTATGTTGATGGAGCCACCAATGGGGATTGAAGAAAGAGAGAAGTATCAAAAACTAGTGAATTATTAAAGAATTCACAGTTCTTGGCTTAGGTAGAGTAAAGTAACAATGCATAAGACACTATATTTTTTTCAACAAGGGAAGGCTTCTATTTATAGGAAAAATTGAGCTCCTAACCAACAAACTGATTCTAGAATTTTCCAAGTCAGTTTGGTTGAATTTGGACTAGATTTGGACCTACTTTGGTTACTTTATGATTCGATTTGGTTCCATTTTGATTTGGTTTGGTTCAAGAGATATGAGAGATAAAAATATCACATTATTTTTGAGTTAAAAACTCATTCAAGCATGTGAAATATGCACCTCCTTTAAAGAACTCCCCTTCCTTACATATGTGTCAAAATTTTATTGCTCATAGTTTTTTTACTAATAAACCTTGTATATTTTCAACTCTTCATCTTATGTGAAATATGCACCTTCTTTAAAGAACTCCCCTTCCTTACATATGTGTCAAAATTTTATTGCTCATAGTTTTTTACTAATAAACCTTGTACATTTTCAACTCTTCATCTTATGTGAAATATGCACCTTCTTTAAAGAACTCCCCTTCCTTACATATGTGTCAAAATTTTATTGCTCATAGTTTTTTTTACTAATAAACCTTGTACATTTTCAACTCTTCACCTTATGTGAGCATTTACTCATTTTTGGGTATCTTCTTTTACAAATTGGATTTATCTCCTCCCTACACATGGATTGATGCTATTGGCCCATAGGAACCTTAATTGGACCATAATCCAAAATTTTTTGAAAATCTAGACCCTTAGACTAAGGTTCTTTATACCTTTTTCCAATTAATTCCAATTGCACATTGAACAATTCTTTCTGAATTTCTGTTTCAGGGGAACTTATTTTAATAAGATGAGTTATTTTTCTATCTAAAAATTATTCATAATCTGAATATTCTCTCTCTAGAATAATTTTCTCTCTCTAGGCTAAAATAGCCACAAATAAGATCTCTTATATTTCAGAAAAGGAATTGATTACAGGGGAATATGCTAGACATCAAAAAGGGGGTTGGGGGAGGAATCTTACAACCCCTGATTTCCCTGTCCTGAAAACCTTGATCCAAAAGGAGTTGGGCAATCCATACTGCGATGTCCAAACCCTTGACAGTTATAACATTTCACTCTCTTGTTCAAGGGTGGAACCTCTGAAGTTGAAATCCAGGGGATTGAGTTTCGAGAAAAGGACATTTCTTCCATTTTGGAACTTTCCATATCCTGGGTTTGACCCTGATATCTCTTAGGTGGAGGAAGGTTGGAATCACCTTCTGGGAATAAAAACCTTTTGAAAGGTGATGGTGCTCGCTTTGGCGGGACTTTGACATCAAAGGCTTTGGGTGGCGAAATCCTTCGCCATTCGAACTGCTTCAGCCATGGAAATAGGTTTGGCATTCTTGACTAAAGTATCCAATGGCTCGTTCATTCCCCAAATGAACCTGGCCATCAGCTGCTCTTCATCCAATTGAGGGGAATATTTAAGGAGAAGGGCAAAAGCCTGATGGTACTCTTCAATTGTCCGGCTTCCCTGCTTTAGTTCCAAGAACTCATTCATCTTAGTTTCAAGAAAGCCTGGGGGACAAAACCTCTTTCTGAGGTAAGCCTTGAGATCGGTCCAGGTTTGGGTATTTCGGTTGAGATGGTTTGTCTCGCAGTGGTTTCTCCATGCCACTCTAGCTGTCTCCACTATCTTCAGCCTTGCAAGAGCCATTTTGCTCTTTTCATTGTACCCGGTGACATCGAAGTATTCTTCCATTGATTCGATCTACTTCTCCAAAGTCTCGCCCAAGTTTTCCCCTTCACCCTTGAAAGGTCCAGGCTACGAACTATGAAGAGTTTTACGAACATCCTGGTCGAGCTCTTCTTCATCGAGTTGTGGGTTAACATTTCTACCACGACGACCTCGATCCATGTTCCTATCAATACGAAAATTCTTGTTAAGTCTCTTTATTTATGATTCAATCCGATTTTTGATTCAACTGATTCCGAGGTTCTCTAAATAGGTCAGCTCCCCACAGAATCAAGGGATAAAGATACTCATATAGAACGCATTATCAGTTAATAATTCATTCAGAATATATCTCATTCATATCATTAACACAGTAATGGTCCATTAGACTAAATTTTTCCATCTGAACAGTCCTCCATGGGGATTTCAATTTTTCAGATTTTTAATTTATCATCCCTTAACTTGATCCATTGATTAAAAGTTAACAGTAGTAATCTAGCAGCACAATCCACTAATCTGATAGTGATTGGCTGAAGTCATTAACTTCATTCTAGCTACAAACATTATCATAGGGACTTGTCCCATTCATCCTCATTGCGGTTTCGCTCAGCTTATTACATTTCAACCAATTTCAGGGATCATCATTTTTCAATCAGAATCAAAATTAACTCATCAATTCACAACCAGAATTCAAAAATCATATCAACCACATTCGAATTCATCAATTGGATAGCATTAATGCTTATAATTTCAAGTCTTAGATTTACTCGTATATACAGCCAGTAAAGAGCTACAGTTATATCCTCGATATGTACGGGTAGTCATGGTTCTTGGAACTATAAGGTAAATACCATCATGTCTAGGCCTCAAGCAAGTCAAGGATTCCATACAATTGCGGTACTTCCGTCTGAAGACCCAATTACCAATTTACGAATTTCAGTTTGAATATCAAATTGTATGAATTTTATCACACAATTACAATCTTTTAGTGCCTCTTGATAAATTTTTGACATATTTGGCTTCTCGGTTGATCCTCATTAGCCAAATAGCTCTGATACCAACTGAGAGATCCCTGTCCCCACGCGCAACGGATTCAGGGTGCTAGCAGCGGAAGTAGCACATCTTGCGCGGGGCAGGGTCCCACACTCGGGGCCTCGCCCACCACGGATATCCAGACAGGTGACTAATTCCTCGATTCTTCCAAAACAGTCGATCGTTTCAAAATACAACAGGGCGTGAGGTGTAGTTTTGGTCCCTCCAAAAAACACCTAAAATCACCTTAAAATGTGAAAAAAACTAATAATTTATGTGGGAAAAAATTAGTAACCTTATTTTAGACAGTTTTAGTGACATTTTTGTTTCAAATTGCTCAGACACTTTTTTAAGTTCCAAACGCCAAATTAAGCATGGTTGCTTTTCTGCATGCTAAAAATAACTAAAAAGCATGCAAATCACTAATTATGGAAAGCAAGCAATGAACATAGTGAGATTTCCTATTTGATCTCATCCTCTTCGAGAAAATCATGAAAAGCACATTTACTTTTTGGAAAGATCAGTTGCTTTTGTGATGAATATATCTTTTGTAATCTAAATTTATGAACTCATTAAAAATCAAAGTCTTGCCTGCTCCCCACCACACCAACCCCCCCTGCGCTCCCTCCGCCCACCCCACATCACCCACATCACCCCCACCGCCCTACCCCCTCCTCCCACAATCCACACTGCACCTCCTCTCCCCCTGCGCCCCCCAACTGCTCCTTGTACCCCCCTCTGCCCCCGGCCTGCTCCCCTCTCACAGGGCTCCCTCCCAGCACCACACTGCCTCCCCTCCCCCCCCTCCCCCCCCCTCGCACCTCCTCACCCCCCCCCACAAACTTGGCACCCCCGCATTCCCACCCTGCCCCGCCCTGCCCCGACCCTTCCCCCCCCCCACTTGTCCCACCCTCTCCATTCCCCACCCTCCCCCCCAACTTAACCCACCTCCCTCCCTCCCCCCCCCAAAAAAGCTCTGCAACCCCACCGTGCCCTGCCATCCCCCCCCACTTGCTCCACCCCCTCCATTCCCCGCTCCTTCCGCCCACACCCCCACCCCTCCCATTTATGGTCTTTACCTCCATCCCCCCTGCCCCCCCCAACAAAAAAAAGCATCCCCACACCTCCTCCCCCCTCCCCCTCCCCTTTTCCCTCCAAAATGTGCGATTAACCACCCATTTCCTCCCATTCCCTGCTCCTTCCGCCCACACCCCCACCCCTCCCATTTATGGTATGTACCTCCATCCCCCCTGCCCCCCCAACAAAAAAAAGCATCCCCTTACCTCCTCCCCCCTCCCCCTCCCCTTTTCCCTCCAAAATGTGCCATTAACCACCCATTTCCTCCCAAATGTGCCACCAACCACCCATCTCCTCCCAAACGTGCCACTAACCACCCATCTCCTCCTTGCTCCTCCTCTAAATTTTAGGAGGTGCAAGGCAGAGTTGTATTCCAGAATACAGCCCTCCCCTAGAGCTCGAAAAAACGCAAGATTTGGAGTCACTATCTCATTTTGAATTCCGGAAGCCGCCTCCTTCCTGTATTCTCTGATCTCATTTTGAGTTCCGAAAGCCGCCTCCTTCCTGTATTCCAGAGAATACAAGAAGGAGGCGGCTTTCGGAACTCAAAATGAGATAGTGACTCCAAATCTTTTATTTTTTTGAGCTCTAGGGGAGGGCTGTATTCTGGAATACAACTCTGCCCTGAACCTCCTAAAATTTAGAGGAGGAGCAAGGAGGAGATAGGTGGTTGGTGGCACGTTTGGGAGGAGATGGGTGGTTGGTGGCACATTTGGGAGGAAATGGGTGGTTAATGGCACATTTTGGAGGGAAAAAGGGGGGGATGCAAGGCCGGGGGTTGGGCGAGGGGGGAGGGGCTGTATTCTGGAATACAACTCTTCCCTAGACCTTCTCAATTTAGAGGAGGAGATGGGTGGTTGGTGACACATGTGGCACTTTTGGGAGGAAAGAGATGGTTAGTAACATATTTGGGAGGGGAAAAAGGGGTGCAGGGGGTGGGACTATGATCATTTAATGATTGCTTTTGATGAGACACGTGATGAACTTATATTATAAAAGACATCTTCATCACAAAAGGAATCGCGGTTTTCAAAAAGCAAATGTGTTTTTTGTGCTTTTCTCAAAGAGGATGAGATCATAAAAGAAATCTCACTGCTTAAGTGCTTGTTTTTCACAATTAAAGATTTGCATTTTTTTGTTATTTAAAGCATGTAAGAAAGCAACCATGCTTAATTTGGTCAAATTAAGCATTGTTGCTTTCCTTCATGCTTTAACCAAAAAACATGCAAATCTTCAAATTGTGAAAAGCAAGCACTTAACAAAGTCAAATTTCTTATTTGAAAATAGAATTGTGATCATCAAGATCTTGTCCTCTTTGAGAAAATTACAAAAACCACATTTAGTTTTTGGAAAGCATGGTTATTTGTGTGATGGAAATGTCTTCATTACGATAAATTCATCATAAATCTCATCAAAAGCAATCAAGAATCATAAAAAGGACATGGTGAAAAGTATAATTAATGACATTTAGTCCCCCCGCATTATTTTAAGAGATTTTTTTGCTATAATATTTTTTTTTTAGTATTCAATTGAAATATAGAGAAGTTATCTTAAGAATTTGATTTAAAGATGTGAAACTCTTTGTTTTAAAATTTTAAAAAAAAATCATTTTTATTTATGAAATTTTGATGTAAATTGAAGTCTCCATTGATTGGTAGTAACAAATGATGGTTTTACAACAAATTTTTAAGATTTTTTAAGGTGAAATTTATTTTATGTCATGAAAGTGTAAAATTTTGAGTGGATTTTGGAACTTGAAAAATGTGTCAGAGCAATTTGAAATAAAAATATTAGCAGCATTTCTTTGGCATGTGTATCAGTGAGCTATCGAAGAAGAGAGAATAATCTCTAGAATTAATTGAAGAGCTAGAGAGACTTATGTATGGAGAGACTCAAGAAGCTTATATTGGTGTAAGAAAAACAAGCAAATGACTCCAATAAGAGAACAAAATCTGGAAAGAAAATGTTAATCAGCTCACAATGGGGATTATAATTATTGTCTTAGCAGAAAATGATGAGAGTGGATATCCCTCTTGATTGACAAAGATCATCAAAATTCAAGAAGAGAATCAAAGGGTATAGTCAATTGATTTTCACTAGTTCAAAACAAGTGGAGATGATGCAGTAACAAGAAAGTATACCTAGAGATAATTAAGGCAAGCCCAAAGGGAAAGAAAATAGAGGACAGTCACCATGACACACATAATATCAATCAAGATGATGTGAAAATTCTTATTTATGGCTTCACTCCAAAGAAATCTAGTTACCTTCGACAACAAACCATACAAATTTTATGGGAGGAAGTGAAGGATCTTTTTGAACAAGGAATGCTAGATCTTTAGATGTCACTTTTTGATAATGTATTTTATTTTCAATAAAAATGATGGTTTTATATGTCCAAATTTGCATGACTTTTTGAAGTTCAAAAAGTTAGTTTTGAGTATTTAAGTATGAAATTTTAGTTTTTTTTTGTAATTTTTTAAGAGGTTCATTTTAAATTTTGCCTTTTTTGGGCAAAAAAATAGCATTTTTGGAGTTTTTTTGGTAGAATAAAAAATGAGGTGTAGTTTTGGCGATTTAGGTGTACTTTCAAATGACCGACTGTTCCAAACCGAACTCGAAAAAACTTCTCTTGCCCGGAAAGCACGGGCGATTCCACTAGGATAACTTTTCCCTAACGTAGTCAAAAGCCTTACTTAACTGAACTGATCTAACCGAACTCGTAAGTTCCAAAGTCATATTCAAGGGACAGATTGCACTTGGATCATAGAGACCAATGCTTTTTTCCTCATCGAGAGGCACAGCCGTTGATCCTTTTTCCATAGAACAATTTTTGTCCGGGATTTACTTCATCTATCGAACTAAACAGAAATTGAGTCTCGATTTACGGATCCATCAGTCCAGCCTTACCCCATCCAGTCCCATGGGTTAGCCAACCGCCCAACCACTGTAGTGATGGTATCCAATTTAGAATTTGGTTAGGTTTTATCCCGAGTACCAGGGAAAAGTGTCAAGAATGCTGGGGAAGCATTTTGACCATCTTGTGATTAAGGTCGTGTTGACCTACCTGATAAAGTTGCAACTGCTGACGGAGAGTCAATGGAGGACGTCTCGCGAAGCAAGGTCGACCGAGGTCTTGACCAGCCTCGGTTCGATTTAAATGGTGAGCTTCCGGTACAGTGGATGAGGGACCACGGAAGCGGCCTATGAGTGAAGCGCTAGGTGACCTGCGAAGGATCCTAGAGGGTGCTGACCATACGGTGCTCGGGCTCTGGGTTGCCGAAGATACCCACACGTGCGTCGTGGAAGATATTGAAATAAGGAGTAAGAGATGTTTTCTGAAACCGGGCATGGATCTGGTTGATTGACCTTGCTGGTCCTCAACGGATGAGTCCATGGCTCTTTTATATGGATCTGTTGGTTGATCTTGCTGATCTTCCACGGAGATTCCATTTTGTTATGTGAATATATTTCCGGTTACTATGAGCTAGGAACTATGCCCCTGAGTGAACAGGTGGTGAGCGTTCTGGTTGCCAATGATGCCATAAGTACACCGATGAATGAATGATTGAAATTATGGATTCAACCAGCGATTTTGAGGATTGTGAGTGACTTAATGGTTTCATTAAAGGATTGTTTTAAAGTTAGCTGATGTGGAGAAAAAGGCAATTTCATATTGGGTGTGTAAGTGGTGTGACTAGTTTTATGTTTGCATGAACTTCCGGCTAGGGGGCCATCCTGCTTTAGTTCCAAGAACTCATTCATTTTAGTTTCAAGGAAGCCCGGAGGACAAAACCTCTTTCTGAGGTAAGCTTTAAGATTGGTCCAGGTCTAGGTATTGCGGTCGAGACGGTTAGTCTTGCAGTGATTCCTCCAAGCGACCCTACCCGTTTCCACAATCTTTAACCTGGCAAGAGCCATCTTGCTTCTCTCATTGTAGCCAGTTACATCAAAGTATTCCTCCATTGCCTCAATCCACTTTTCCACTACTTCACCTAACTACTCCCCTTCACCCTTGAAGGGACCAGGTTGGGATCTATGCAGGGCTTTTCGAACATCCAGATCTAACTCTTCGTCATCGGTTAGAGGATCCGGTTGCCTAGCACGGGCCGTGTCCCTCATAACTCTGACAAAATGAGATTTTCGTCAACTTAACTTTGACAACAGATTTGATTATTCAATTTTTATGATTTATTCTTTAAACAGATAATTATTTCATCATACATCATGAAACAAGATTTACTCTGATAATTTTATTAACCATATTCACAATCATGAAAATAATTTAGAATTTTTTTACAAAATATCGTTTATTATCAAAAGTTTTTGATATATACATAGAGCATCACGGCTCCCAAAATCACTGCCTCAATCGTATTCGCATAAAGAAGCAAAAATATGAAGGAGACATACCATGGTACACACGATTCATTACAGAAAGAGGTGCTGTAATTCTACTTCTAGGGATAAAGCGGCTAAGAACCCTAAAAACTCGGCATGAAATTCTGAAGTTCTTGGGTGAATGATCAAAGAGTTGAACATGCTGAACAAGCCATAGCCTTATTAGAATCATGGCTAAGGAAATATTTTGCCTGAGCCTCTGACGCTGACTGGTACTGACATTAATACATCGTCCTCCACAAAACCACATATATGGACGTCGCTCAAGAGGATCATGAAAGTAAAGACTCTCAAAATGACGTGCGAGTCTCACTTTGCTTACTCGGGTCATAGCAGAGTTGATGAGGTGCTCGAATGCAAAGGCTATCATATCCTCACTTTGGGAGAGTTCAAGAATGCCAAATAGATTCCGGATATCCATCTATAAATTTCCAATTCAATTTATGAGTTTTTCAATTTTTGAAGTTCATTCAACATAATATTAACAAGTGAAAACATTATTTCCCAGATTTACTTTAAAATTTTAAGCAATTTATGTTGTTGTTACTTAAATTTACAACAGCGCCTCTGATACTAACTGTGAGATCTCATTGCCCCCTCTGCACACCGGATTCCTGATTGCTGGCAGCACAGCGAAAGCAACTCCCTCTTGCATGGGGCAGGGTTTCCCACTCGAGGCCTCGCCCTCAAATGTCTGGGCACGAGATTAAGCTGGTGGTCATTCCTAAAACCGAAATCGGGAAAATTTCCCATGCCCAAAAAACGGGGACAATTCCACCATTTTGAATTTCTTAACAAATTTTTCTAACGAGGTCAAGTTACTGAACTAACCTTCAACTGAATAAAGTAGATAGAAGGGAAACTATTACAGACTTAACTTGAAGGAATCAATGCTTTTTTTCTAATTGAATTAGGCACAACCCTTGATCTATTCATTTGATAATTCTTCAGGTTATTATTTAACTATTCGACTTCTAAGTGTATTCCTATTGATTAATTTTATTATTAAAACTCTACTGATTCCAGCCATCCGGCCCATGGGTTAGCCACCGTCCAACCACTGGAATTGGTAGAACCAGACAAGTACTCACCCACCCATAATTGAATGCCTTTCTTAAACTTTTGCTTTAGAATACAGATACGCACACACTCCTCTTTAAACTTTAACTTTTAAAACAATCCATTGAAAAATAATTATTGGTTATAGATGTCATAACTCAAAATTTCCATTCAATCCTTGTTTCTCACAAAACAGTATCACTCTGGACTCTGCGTTGAGACTAACAGGTCAGCAACGAGATCTAGTAACAGATTACAATAATTTTCTCGCCATCAAACATATAAATATCTTCCATGACATATGCATGGGTGTCCTAAGCATCACGAGCCCATGCATCGCCTAGTCAGAACCCTCCAGGATCCTCCTTAGGTGTCATGGCATTTCACTCAGGGACCGCTTCGTCGGCCTCACCTATCGTACCGGAAGCACACCATTTTACACCATACCCATGCTGGCCAAGACCTGGGCAGCATACCCATGCTGGCTAAGACCTGGGCAAGTTTTTGCCGTGTGAGCCGTCCGTTGAACACTCCCCGTTGCCAGCTGTTGCAACCGAACTTTCCTTAGAAAAACACATATACCAAATGCTCCCTCCCACTGGCATAAGACAGTCCTTTAAGAAACAGGGTATCTATGCAAGTTTTTAGTTTTGAGTTTCTTTTGAATACAATGAGTATATCTTAATTCCGTATCCCAAGACTTCTAGATCACAGGTCTGGATTTCCATGCAGAATTCTTTGAATTTTGAATTCTTGATCCTCAGATCAAAATCAAAGGTCTCAAGTTATTTTCAGGTTCGGTGGGTGATTTGAGTGTAGATTACTGAACTGGTCACATCGTCTTTTCTTGAAATTGACGAAGGAGTTACGTCTTGGTCATAGTCTGATTCAGGGTTTGAGTCTGGAAAGATTCTCCCTGAACTACTATCTTTCTTGAAGGGTAATATTTCAATTACTACTTTACTGAATTTCATTCATTGAGTATTTTGCTTAACTGAATTCAAAACTAGTCATGAGTTCCTATGAGGAATAAATTAATCATTTATCTAAAATTCTAACTTCGATAGATTCTCTGTAAGATTCCTCCCTTGCCTTTCAAAATGTCCAGCATCTTCCCCTGTAATCAATCCCCTCTTTAGAAATATAAAAGATCTTGTCTCTGCCTATTTTGACATAGAGAGAAAAAATATTCTAGAGAGAGAATATTCAGATATTGAATATTTTTAGATAGAAAAATTTCTCATATTATTAAAATGAATTCCTCTGAAACAGAAATTCAAAAAGAACTTTCCAATGTGCAATTGGAATTTATTGAAAATGGGTATAAAGGACCTTAGCCTAAGGGTCTAGATTTTCAGAAATTTTTGGATTATGGTCCAATTAAGGTTCCTATGGGCCAATAGCATCAATCCATGTGTAGGGAGGAGATAAATCCAATTTGTAAAAGAAGATACCCAAAAATGAGTAAATTCTCACATAAGATGAAGAGTTGAAAATGTACAAGGTTTATTAGTAAAAAACTATGAACAATATTAAAAATATGAGATATTTTGGGTATCCAAAAATGAATAAATGCTCACATAAAATGAAGAGTTGAAAATGTACAAGGTTTATTAGTAAAAAACTATGAGCAATATTAAAATATGAGATATTTTGGGTATCCAAAAATGAGTAAATGCTCACATAAGATGAAGAGTTGAAAATGTACAAGGTTTATTAGTAAAAAACTATGAGCAATATTAAAAATATGAGATATTTTGGGTATAATGATTCCATTTTGACACATATGTAAGGAAGGAAAATTCTTTAAAGGAGGTGCATATTTCACATGCTTGAATGAGTTTTAAACTCTAAAATAATGTGATATTTTTATCTCTCTTCTCTCTTCAACCAAACCAAATCAAAATGGAACTAAACCGAAACAAAAAGTAACCAAACTAGATCCAAATCTAGTCCAAATTCAACCAAACTGAATTTGGAAAATTCTAGAATTCAGTTAGCTTTGGTTAGAGCTTCCCTCTCCTATAAATAGAACATGAGTCCTTTGAAAAAAGGAAAGAATTCTACTATACTAGAGTTATGCTGAAATAATGCTAGTTTCTACTATTCTCTAAAATTCTCTCCAAATTGAAGAAATTGGAACTTCCCTCTTTCTTCAATCCCCATTGGTGGCTCCATCAACATACTTAACCAATTGATTGGCTGGGGGCCTCTACCGTGAACAAAGAATCAAGCAATAATTTGTAAGGTAAATGGTGAATTTTAATCTTTCTAGAATTTCTCAATGCTTCTCTCTTCTCAACCCCTCTCAAGCTTGAGAAGCTTAATTGGAATGGTTTTTGAATGCTATTGAAGTTAATTGATGAATGGTAGTGAAGAGTTACATAATTTGATGAATGCTATTGAAGTTAATTGATTAATGATAGTTAAGAGTTACATAAATTTCCATTTATGTTTAATTCAAATGGTTTTTATGTAATTTCTCTCTCTCACTCAAGAAATGGTCATACTCATGACTCATTCTCAATCCAAATGAAGCTTTTCATAAAGCTTTTTCTTAATCCAAGATTAATCTATGCTTGAGGCCAAATTAATGGCTTTTTTCTATGCTTTTAGTTTATGTATTTCATGAATATTGATGATTCAATCCATTAGGGATTAATGATCCAATTAGGGATCATTCTAATTATTTCCTTAAAGATAAGCTTTATCCCTTAGAAAATTTGAGATTTATCAGTCATAGCAGCGGAGCTATGGTAAAATTTTTATAAAAATTACTCATAAAATAATTTCATTCAAAGCATAAAAAGAGGACTTCCTACCATATTCTAGGAATTATCATCCTAGATTAATTGAAAGATATTCATTGTAATCCTAGAGAAATTGATTTTTATATTATGCATAATTGAATTTCATGCATAGAGGTATGCATAAGAGATGAATATTTTATTATAAAAGAGTTACTTTTAGCTTAATTGAAATTCATGCATGGAGGTATGCATAAGAGATGAATATTTTATTATAAAAGTGTTACTTTTAGCATAATTGAAATTCATGCATGGAGGTATGCATAAGAGATGAATATTTTATTATAAAAGTGTTACTTTTAGCATAATTGAAATTCATGCATGGAGGTATGCATAAGAGATGAATATTTTATTATAAAAGTGTTACTTTTAGCATAATTGAATTTCATGCATAGAGGTATGCATAAGAGATGAATATTTTATTATTAAAGAGTTACTTTTAGCTTAATTGAAATTCATGCATAGAGGTATGCATAAGAGATGAATATTTTATTATAAAAGTGTTACTTTTAGCATAATTGAAATTCATGCATAGAGGTATGCATAAGAGATGAATATTTTATTATAAAAGTGTTACTTTTAGCATAATTGAATTTCATGCATAGAGGTATGTATAAGAGATGACTATTTTATTATAAAAGTGTTACTTTTAGCATAATTGAATTTCATGCATAGAGGTATGCATAAGAGATGAATATTTTATTATAAAAGTGTTACTTTTAGCATAATTGAATTTCATGCATAGAGGTATGCATAAAAGATATGGGAAGTGATAAGATATGATAAGATGCATATGAGATGAGTTAGGATGTGATAAGATGAGTTAAGAAGTGATAGGATGTGTATGGGATGAGGTAAGAAGTGTATGTGATGGGATAAGATGTATATGGGTTGTGATAGGGTGAGAATATGGATGTGGATGTGGATGGGTATGTATGGATGTATGCATGTAGATGTGGATGCATGAATGTGGATGTATGGATGTGAATGAGGATGTGGATGTGGATGCATGGATGTAAATGTGGATGTGTATGTATGGATGTAAGCATGTAGATGTGGATGCATGAATGTGGATGTATGGATGTATACATGTAGATGTGGATGCATGAATGTGGATGTATGGATGTGAATGAGGATATAGATGTGGATGTATGGATGTGAATGTGCATGTAGATATGGATGTATAGATGTGAATGGGAATGTGGATGTGGATGTATGTATGTATGTGGATGTGGATGTATGAATGAGGACGTGATAATGGATGTATGCATGTGGATGTGGATATGGATGTGTATGTATGAATGTGGATATGGGATGTGGATGTATAAATGAGGATGTGAAAATGGAGATAAGCATGTAGATGTGGATGTATGGATGTGAAAATGGAGATAAGCATGTAGATGTGGATGTATGGATGTGAATGTGGATGTGGATGTGGATGTATGGATGTGAATATATGATATGTGATGTATGGATATGGATGTGGATATGGATGTGAATATATGATATGTGATGTGAAGGAATCTGAAGTGAAGAGATGGAAAATGAGGTGATTGGATGAGTACACATATAAATGGAATGTGGAATAAGTAATGTGGATTAATGAGGGATAATGTGGAAAAATGAGAGAGAATACAGAAACTGTATTTGTAAACTGTTTGTAAATGCTGTTTATAAATGGCTGTTTTATGTCAAGAATGCTGGGGAAGCATTTTGACCGTCTTGTGATTAAGGTCATGGTGACCTAACTGATAAAGTTGCAACTGGTGATGGAGAGTCAATGGATGACGTCTCGCGTAGCAAGGTCGGCCGAGGTCTTGACTAGCCTCGGTTCAATTAAAATGGTGAGCTTCCGGTACGGTGGATGAGGGGCCAAGGAAGCGGCCTATGAGTGAAGCACTAGGTCACCTGCGAAGGATCCTAGAGGGTGCTGACCATATGGTGCTCGGGCTCTGGGTCGCCCAGGATACCCACGCGTGCGTCAAGGAAGATATTGGAACAAGGAGTAAGACTTGTTTTCTGAAACCGGGCATGGATCTGGTTGATTGACCTTGCTGGTCTTCAACGGATGAGTCCATGGCTCTTTATATGGATCTGTTGGTTGATCTTGCTCATCTTCAACGAGAGTCCATCTTGATAAGTGATTATATTGCCGAGTATTATGGGCTAGGAACTATTGAAACGGCCCCTGACTGGACAGGTGGTGAGCGTTCTAGTTGCCAATGATGCCATAGATAATCTGATGAAAGAATGATGGGAAATTGAATCAACCGGATAAATTGGAAGATTGTGATCAGTGATACTATGGTTTCATTAAAAGATTGTTAGCTAATGTTGAGAAAAAGGCAATTTCATATTGGGTGTGTAAGTGGTGTGACTAGTTTTATGTTTGCATGAACTTCCGGCTAGGGGGCCTTGGAACTCTTTTCCTTGGTACCCGGGACAAAACCTAACCAAATTCCTAATTGGATCCCATCACTACAGTGGTTGGGCGGTTGGCTAACCCATGGGACTGGATGGGGTTGGGCTGGACTGATGGATCCGTAAATCGAGACTCAACTTTTGTTATTACGATAGATAAAGTAAATCCCGGACAGTAATTGTTCTATGGATAGGAATCAACGGCTGTGCCTCTTGAATGGGGAAAAAAGCGTTGATCCCAATGATCCAAGTGCAAGTTTCTTCCTTGATCTGATCAAGTATCTTGAAGATGCAATTGGATCAGCTTGATCAGAAATGATCTTGACTACGTTAGAGTAAAAGTTTTCCTGGTGGAATCACCTATGCTTTCCGGTAAAGGAAGTTTTTCCGGGTTTGGTTTTGGAACAACCGACGGATTAGTCTCTTATCCGGATATCCGTGGGTGAGGCCCCGAATGTGGGACCCCTGTTTTGCATGAGAAGTGCTACTTCCGCTTCCAGTATCCTGAATCCGTTGCTCGGTGGGAACTGGGATCTCACAGTTGGTATCAGAGCATTTGGTTAATAAAGATCAACTGAGAAACCAAATATGTCAAAAATTTATCAAGAAGCACAAAAAGGTTGTAATTGTGTGATATAATTCATACAATTTGATATTCAAACTGAAATTCATAATTTGGTAATTGGGTCTTCAGATGGAAATACCGCAATTATATAGAATCCCTGACTTGCTTGAGGCCTAGACATGATGGTATTTACCTTATAATTCCAAGGGCCGTGACTATCGTATATACCGAGAGTATAACTGCAGCTCTTTACTGACAGTATATACGAGTAAATCTAATACTTGAAATTATAAGCGTTAATGCTATCCAAATGATGAATTCGAATGTGGTTGATATGATTCTTAAATCCTGTTTGAGAATTGATGAATTGATTTGGATTCTGATTGAAAAATGATGATTTCTGAAATTTAGTTGAAATGTAATAAGTTGATATGATTTTTAAATCCTGTTTGAGAATTGATGAATTGATTTGGATTCTGATTGAAAAATGATGATTTCTGAAATTTAGTTGAAATGTAATAAGTTGAGCGAAACCACAATGAGGATGAATGGGACGAGTCCCTGTGATGATATTCATAACAGGAATGATGATAATGAATTCAGCAAATCACTATGAGATTAGTGGATTGTGTTGTCAGATTGCTACTATTAACACTTGACTCGGTAGATCAAGTTAAGGGATGACAAATTGAGAACTTGCTTAACTGAAATTCCCATAGAGGAATGTTCAAAAGGGAATTTTTTGGTCTAATGGACCATTATCGTGTTAAAGATATGAATGATATGATTTGAATGAATTGTTATTTAATGATGAATTCCATTTAAGGGATAATTATCCCCGTATTCTGTTGGGTTGACCAGAATATAAGGAATCCCAGAATAAATTGGATCTTAAGAAAAAGAGTTGTCCTCTACTTGACGAGATGAGGACATCTCGCACTTTTCAAGTGGGGTAGAATGTAAGATTCTTCCCCCAACCTTCGAGGTATACAGGAGTAAGAACCTCCCTTTCTAATCTTATAATTAATTATTCTCTCTCTAAAATAAAAGAAAGATTCTGTTTAAAAAAGGAAGAACCTTTCCCCAGAATACTTCTCAAGAGTCCCACCTGTTTTAAGGATTCAGAACAATGAGTTCAGAAGTGAGAATCGATGTTTTGGATATCAAGGTTTTGGTCTTCATTCGAGTACGGCCCAAAAGAAGTTCTTTATCTCTTGGGAAGTATAAGAAGTTATCTCCCAGATATTGTGGACCAAAGAAAGTAGGTGATTTAGCTTACGAACTTCTTTTATCTCCTCATCTCAAAATTCTTAATGCCTTCTATAGAAAAATGTGCCAAACCCAAATCATGGAAAGACGGTAAAACTTCAGTGGCAAGTTACCGTTGGCTTCTAAGTTACGCTAGCTCCTTCCTTTATATAAGTCGTAACTTTTACTTGTCGCTCACAGTAATCTTACTTCCATCGATCTCCTTCTTTCTTAATCTCCTTCATGGCTTGGCAACAGGAATTAGTTTTATCCATGATGATTTCTCACCTTCAAGACGCAAGCGAGTCTGTGAAGAAGGATTTTATAGAGCAGTATGAGCAATCACTTTTCCCTCACTTAGGAACTTCTGTAGCTCAGACCAAATGGCGAACCTATCAAGACATAACTAGGGTAACACCCTAGGGTCAGCAGCACTTTCGTAACAATGTCCGCTTGGCCATGGTTATTGAAGCCTTAGGTTTGGGTCCCCGATACTACTGCGTCATGAGATTAAGGCATCTTCGGTTTTCTGAGCGGGTCTTCTTACTAGCGTGTTTTCTTCCTCATCAGAAGATATGTCTTTACCCTGTTTTTGGCTTGCCTCTCAGAGGTCCTTTTGTTAGATCACCTCATACCACTGAGATAGGTGCGGCAATAACCAACAGAATTATTCCCATAGATGAGTTACCTTATACGTGCGCAGCTTGTGAGTGCTGCTTTTGTGATCATATGATGGACGCACTTATGGAAGTGTAAAGAGTTCTTCTATCTTTACTGTATATGTTTCAAGAATGAATAAAGTTTAAATCTTATTCTTGTCTTGACCCTTACTCTCTTTGAGACTTTTTTATTTGGTGGTTAATCTTAATTAAATTTTTCTCTAAGTCTCATGTTCGTGCATCTTGCGAAATTATCCCAAGTTTGCGAGATGAGGACATCTCGCGTTTTTCAAGTGGGAGAGAATGTAAGATTCCTCCCTAGCCTCTCAAAATGTCCAGCATCTTCCCCTGTAATCAATCCCCTCTTTAGAAATATAAAAGATCTTGTCTCTGCCTATTTTGACATAGAGAGAAAAAATATTCTAGAGAGAGAATAATCAGATATTGAATATTTTTAGATAGAAAAATTTCTCATATTATTAAAATGAATTCCCCTGCTGAAACAGAAATTTAAAAAGAACTTTCCAATGTGCAATGGGAATTTATTGGAAATGGGTATAAAGGACCTTAGCCTAAGGGTCTAGATTTTCAAAAATTTTTGGATTATGGTCCAATTAAGGTTCCTATGGGCCAATAGCATCAATCCATGTGTAGGGAGGAGATAAATCCAATTTGTAAAAGAAGATACCCAAAAATGAGTAAATGCTCACATAAGATGAAGAGTTGAAAATGTACAAGGTTTATTAGTAAAAAACTATGCACAATATTAAAAATATGAGATATTTTGGGTATCCAAAAATGAGTTAATGCTCACATAAGTTGAAGAGTTGAAAATGTACAAGGTTTATTGGTAAAAAACTATGAGCAATATTAAAAATATGAGATATTTTGGGTATCCAAAAATGAGTAAATGCTCACATAATATGAAGAGTTGAAAATGTACAAGGTTTATTAGTAAAAAACTATGAGCAATATTAAAAATATGAGATATTTTGGGTATAATGATTTCATTTTGACACATATGTAAGGAAGGGAAATTCTTTAAAGGAGGTGCATATTTCACATGCTTGAATGAGTTTTAAACTCTAAAATAATGTGATATTTTTATCTCTCTTCTCTCTTCAACCAAACCAAATCAAAATGGAACCAAACCGAATCAAAAAGTAACCAAACTAGGTCCAAATCTAGTCCAAATTCAACCAAACTGAATTTGGAAAATTCTAGAATTCAGTTAGCTTTGGTTAGAGCTTCCCTCTCCTATAAATAGAACATGAGTCCTTTGAAAAAAGGAAAGAATTTTACTATACTAGAGTTATGCTGAAATAATGCTAGTTTCTACTATTCTCTAAAATTCTCTCCAAATTGAAGAAATTGGAACTTCCCTCTTTCTTCAATCCCCATTGGTGGCTCCATCAACATACTTAAACAATTGATTGGTTGGGGGCCTCTACCGCCGTGAACAAAGAATCAAGCAATTTGTAAGGTAAATGGTGAATTTTGATCTTTCTATAATTTCTCAATGCTTCTCTCTTCTCAACCCCTCTCAAGCTTGAGAAGCTTAATTGGAATGGTTTTTGAATGCTATTGAAGTTAATTGATGAATGGTAGTGAAGAGTTACATAATTTGATGAATGCTATTGAAGTTAATTGATTAATGATAGTTAAGAGTTACATAAATTTCCATTTATGTTTAATTCAAATGGTTTTTATGTAATTTCTCTCTCTCACTCAAGAAATGGTCATACTCATGAACCATTCTCAATCCAAATGAAGCTTTTCATAAAGCTTTTTCTTAATCCAAGATTAATCTATGCTTGAGGCCAAATTAATGGCTTTTTTCTATGCTTTTAGTTTATGTATTTCATGAATATTGATGATTCAATCCATTAGGGATTAATGATCCAATTAGGGATCATTCTAATTGTTTCCTTAAAGATAAGCTTTATCCCTTAGAAAAATTGAGATTTATTAGTCATAGCAGCGGAGCTATGGCAAAATTTTTATAAAAATTACTCATAAAATAATTTCATTCAAAGCATAAAAAGAGGACTTCCTACCATATTCTAGGAATTATCATCCTAGATTAATTGAAAGATATTCATTGTAATCCTAGAGAAATTGATTTTTATATTATGCATAATTGAATTTCATACATAGAGGTATGCATAAGAGATGAATATTTTATTATAAAAGAGTTACTTTTAGCTTAATTGAAATTCATGCATAGAGGTATGCATAAGAGATGAATATTTTATTATAAAAGTGTTACTTTTAGCATAATTGAAATTCATGCATAGAGGTATGCAAGTGTTACTTTTAGCATAATTGAAATTCATGCATAGAGGTATGCATACGAGATGAATATTTTATTGTAAAAGTGTTACTTTTAGCATAATTGAAATTCATGCATAGAGATATGCATAAGAGATGAATATGTTATTATAAAAGTGTTACTTTTAGCATAATTGAATTTCATGCATAGAGGTATGCATAAGAGATGAATATTTTATTATAAAAGTGTTACTTTTAGCATAATTGAAATTCATGCATAGAGGTATGCATAAGAGATGAATATTTTATTATAAAAGTGTTACTTTTAGCATAATTGAATTTCATGCATAGAGATATGCATAAGAGATGAATATTTTATTATAAAAGTGTTACTTTTAGCATAATTGAATTTCATGCATAGAGGTATGCATAAGAGATGAATATTTTATTATAAAAGTGTTACTTTTAGCATAATTGAATTTCATGCATGGAGGTATGCATAAAAGATATGGGAAGTTATAAGATATGATAAGATGCATATGAGATGAGTTAGGATGTGATAAGATGAGTTAAGAAGTGAGAGGATGTGTATGGGATGAGGTAAGAAGTGTATGTGATGGGATAAGATGTATATGGGTTGTGATAGGGTGAGAATATGGATGTGGATGTGGATGGGTATGTATGGATGTATGCATGTAGATGTGGATGCATGAATGTGGATGTATGGATGTGAATGAGGATGTGGATGTGGATGCATGGATGTAAATGTGGATGTGTATGTATGGATGTATGCATGTAGATGTGGATGTATGGATGTGAATGAGGATATAGATGTGGATGTATGGATGTGAATGTGCATGTAGATATGGATGTATAGATGTGAATGGGAATGTGGATGTGGATGTATGTATGTATGTGGATGTGGATGTATGTATGTATGTGGATGTGGATGTATGAATGAGGATGTAATAATGGATGTATGCATGTGGATGTGGATATGGATGTGTATGTATGAATGTGGATATGGGATGTGGATGTATAAATGAGGATGTGAAAATGGAGATAAGCATGTAGATGTGGATGTATGGATGTGAATGTGGATGTGGATGTGGATGTATGGATGTGAATATATGATATGTGATGTGAAGGAATCTGAAGTGAAGAGATGGAAAATGAGGTGATTGGATGAGTACACATATAAATGGAATGTGGAATAAGTAATGTGGATTAATGAGGGATAATGTGAAAAAATGAGAGTTAATACAGAAACTGTATTTGTAAACTGTTTGTAAATGTTGTTTGTAAATGGCTGTTTTATGTCAAGAATGCTGGGGAAGCATTTTGATCGTCTTGTGATTAAGGTCATGGTGACCTAACTGATAAAGTTGCAACTGCTGACGGAGAGTCAATGGATGACGTCTCGCGTAGCAAGGTCGGCCGAGGTCATGACCAACCTCGGTTCGATTAAAATGGTGAGCTTCCGGTACGGTGGATGAGGGGCCAAGGAAGCGGCCTATGAGTGAAGCGCTAGGTCACCTGCGAAGGATCCTAGAGGGTGCTGACCATACGGTGCTCGGGCGCTCTGGGTCGCTCAGGATACCCACGCGTGCGTCGAGGAAGATATTGGAACAAGGAGTAAGAGTTGTTTTCTGAAACCGGGCATGGATCTGGTTGATTAACCTTGCTGATCTTCAATGGATGAGTCCATGGCTCTGTTGGTTGATCTTGCTGATCTTCAACGAGAGTCCATCTTGATAAGTGATTATATTGCCGAGTATTATGGGCTAGGAACTATTGAAACGGCCCCTGATGAGTGGACAGGTGGTGAGCATTCTAGTTGCCAATGATGCCATAGATACTCTGATGAAAGAATGATGGGAAATTGAATCAACCGGATAAATTGGAAGATTGTGATCAGTGATACTATGGTTTCATTAAAAGATTGTTAGCTGATGTTGAGAAAAAGGCAATTTCATATTGGGTGTGTAAGTGGTGTGACTAGTTTTATGTTTGCATGAACTTCCGGCTAGGGGGCCTTGGAACTCTTTTCCTTGGTACCCGGGACAATACCTAACCAAATTCCTAATTGGATCCCATCACTACAGTGGTTGGGCGGTTGGTTAACCCATGGGACTGGATGGGGTTAGGTTGGACTGATGGATCCGTAAATCGAGACTCAACTTTTGTTATTACGATAGATAAAGTAAATCCCAGACAGTAATTGTTCTATGGATAGGAATCAACGGCTGTGCCTCTTGAATGGGGAAAAAAGCATTGATCCCAATGATCCAAGTGCAAGTTTCTTCCTTGATCTGATCAAGTATCTTGAAGATGCAATTGGATCAGCTTGATCAGAAATGATCTTGACTACGTTAGAGTAAAAGTTTTCCTGGTGGAATCACCTGTGCTTTCCGGTAAAGGAAGTTTTTCCGGGGTTCGGTTTTGGAACAACCGACGGATTAGTCTCTTATCCGAATATCCGTGGGTGAGGCCCTGAATGTGGGACCCCTATTCCGCGTGAGAAGTGCTACTTCCACTTCCAGTATCCTGAATCCGTTGCTCGGTGGGAACTGGGATCTCACATTCTCTGAATTTTCTCATTATCAACCTAGAGAATATGAAACGGTATAATTTTCCTTCACTAAATATTTACTTATTCATTTTCCAATATTCATGGGATTTAAACATAGGATTAAAGAGCTCTTATTTTGATATAAAAATTTTGTATGCATCTATTTATGCATAAAAAATCAATTTTGATGAAAGTAACACTTTTATAATAAAAAAATTCTTTTATGTATCACTTTATGCATAAAAATCAATATTGATGAAAGTAACACTTTTATAATTAAAAAAATTCTTTTATGCATCATTTTATGCATAAAAATCAATATTGATGAAAGTAACACTTTCATAATTAAAAAATTCTTTTATGCATCATTTTATGCATAAAAATCAATATTGGTGAAAGTAACACTTTTATAATAAAAAAATTCTTTTATGCATCTATTTATGCATAAAGATCAATATTGATGAAAGTAACACTTTTATAATAAAAAAATCTTTTATGCATCTATTTATGCATAAAAATCAATATTGATAAGTAACACTTTTATAATTAAAAAAATTCTTTTAAACATAAAAATCAATAGTGATGAAAGTAACACTTTTATAATAAAAATTTTCTTTTGTGCATCATTTTATGCATAAAAATTAATATTAATCAAAGTAGCACTTTTATAATAAAAAAATTTATCAATATGCATCTTTCTATGCATATAATTTAAATCTAATGAAAATCACTCTTTTATAATAAAAAATAATAATCAATATGCATCTTTCTATGCATAGAATTAAAATCTAATGAAAATCACTCTTTTATAGTAAAAAAATAATCAATATGCATCTTTCTATGCATAGAATTTAAATCTAATGAAAATCACTCCTTTATAGTAAAAAAAAATCAATATGCATCTTTCTATGCATAGAATTTAAATCTAATAGAAATTAAAATATTTCTACTATGCATTTTTCTATGCATAGAATGAAAATAACACTTTTAGAATACACAAACGATGGGGATTACTCTTTTTGAATAATAAAAGGTAATACTTATTTCACAAAATTTAAGAAAATTTTACCATAACCTCCTTTGTATGGCTGACCATTTTTTAATTTTTCCTATTCTTAATTTACTCAAAAATTATCCCCAATTGGATGAAGAGCAGATGATGGCCAGGTCCATTCAAGGAATGAACGAGCCATTAGACACCTTAATAAAGAATGCCAAACTTATTTCAATGGCCGAAGCAGTAAGAATGGCAAAGGATTTTGCTGAAGCCTTTGTAGTTAAGGTCCCACCGAAGCTTGCACCATCTAATTTTAAAAGATTCCAAACCCCAGGAAGTACTTCAAACTTTCCTCCCCCAAAGAGGCAGCAAGGTCCAATTCAGAATCATGATGCGGGAAGATTCAGAAGTGAAGGAAGACCCTTCCCCCAGAATACTTTCTCAGGAGCCCCACCTATTTCAAGGATTCAGAGGGATGAGCTCAAAAGTGAGAACCGATGTTTTGGATGTTAGGGTTTTGGTCACCAGCTAAAAGACTGCCCGACTCTCGTGCCATGTCAAGGGGACAGGGAAGTCACGGATCGAGAGTGCAGAGACTAGCCCCTTCCTATCAGTCAAATCAGGGTCCATCTCGCCCAAATCAGGGAAATCCCAAGAGAGCTCTAGCTCAACCATCTGCCTCTGTCCAGAGTAGCCTCAGAACTCCTTCCCAGAACTGGGGCAACCAAAGAGAAAGAGTTCTGCCTTAGACTGCACAGCAGCCAGAGCAGTCACAATAGCAGAAGTAGTGGAAGAAGAAAGAGGACATATTTATGCAGCAATTGAAAACCAAGGGCCAAATCACCAATTCTCCATCATCCATACTCTAGCTGAGTATCAGGGTAAGCCTTTTAAGCTTTTGATTGATTTAGGCAGTACTCATTCTTTCATTTCCCCTGGATGCTTGCGTAAGCTAGTCTTAGATCAGAAATCGGGGAAACCTATGCAAGTTGAATTGGCAAGTGGTGGAAAGATTCTTTTCACTCACCTTGAGACAAATTGTATTCAGTTCAATCTAGATGGGAATTTAACTGATTGTCAGTTCAGAGTTATACCTTTGGGAGTTTTTGAGGGATCCTTGGAATGGATTGGCTCCACAAAAATCAAGCTGACATTCACTATCATAATGGAACCATTTCCTTCCGTGACCTTCACGGAAATAAAGTTCAAGGAACTAGAATTTCAGGATCCCCAAGTCCGCAGTTAGTAAAGGCTTCTAAGTTACTAAAAGGACTTAGAAAGAAGCAGCGCATTTATGTTGTCAAAATGAATCCAGTAGACTCAAAGTTAAAAGCTAAAGAACCTGAATGGTTAAGTGAATATGATGATTTATTCCCAGCAGAATTAACAGTGATGCCTCCAATTCGAGAAGTAGATCATGTGATAGAATCCCGAAGCTCAGCCAGTAGCCCTGTGCACGTACAAAATGCCAGTTCCTGAAGCCATCAAACTCAAGGAACAGCTTAAACAACTGTTAGAGCAAGGGTTTGTAAGACCCAGTGTTTCACCTTGGGGTGCGCCAGTTCTCTTTCAGAAAAAGAAAGATGGAACGCTAAGACTCTATGTGGACTACAGAGGTCTAAATCAGCTGCTGATAGTTTAAGAATAAGTATCCTATCCCCAGAATTGATGAGCTTCTGGACAGGCTAAGTGGAGCCCAGATCTTCACAAAGATAGATCTCAAATCATTTCATTAGATTTAAATTCTATGCATAGAAAGATGCATATTGATAAATTTTTTTATTATAAAAGTGTTACTTTCATCAATATTGATTTTTATGCATAAATTGATGCACAAAAGAAAATTTTTATTATAAAAGTGTTACTTTCATCATTATTGATTTTTATGCATAAAAGAATTTTTTTAATTATAAAAGTGTTACTTTCATCAATATTGATTTTTAAGCATAAATAGATGCATAAAGAATTTTTTAATTATAAAAGTGTTACTTTCATCAATATTGATTTTTATGCATAAATAGATGCATAAAAGAAATTTTTTAATTATAAAAGTGTTACTTTCACCAATGTTGATTTTTATGCATCAAATTATGCATAAAAGATTTTTTTTAATTATTATAGTGTTACTTTCATCAGTATTGATTTTTATGCATAAAATGATGCATAAAAGAATTTTTTTTAATTATAAAAGTGTTACTTTTATCAATATTGATTTTTATGCATAAAATGATGCATAAAAGAATTTTTTTTATTATAAAAGTGTTACTTTCATCAAAATTGATTTTTATGCATAAATAGATGCATACAGAATTTTTATATCAAAATAAGAGTTCTCTTTAATCCTATGTTTAAATCCCATGAATATTGGAAAATGAATAAGTAAATATTCAGTGAAGGAAAATTATACCGTTTCATATTCTCTAGGTTGATAATGAGAAAATTCAGAGAATCTATCGAAGTTAGAATTTTAGATAAATGATTAATTTATTCCTCATAGGAACCCATGACTAGTTTTGAATTCAGTTAAGCAAAATACTCAATCAATGAAATTCAGTAAAGTAGTAATTGAAATATTACTAGTTCAGGGAGAATCTTTCCAGACTCAAATCCTGAATTAGACTATGACCAAGACGTAACTCCTTCGTCAGTTTCAAGAAAAGACGATGTGACCAGTTCAGTAATCTACACTCAAATCACCCACTGTCATGAACCATAGAGCTTGATTTCCACATGTACATAGGGGCCCATGGGCAAAAGGAGAAAGTGACTATAGGACTTGGGGTACTTTGGTAGGATCTTTTGACATCTTTGACACTTTTACTAACTTTGGTCATCTTGTACCTTTGGGCTCCATCTATGGAGATTTGGCCTTCCATGGTCATCCTCTTGGTGAGAGGTTAAACACACTTAGGCTATTTGTGCATCTTCTCTTGCTACATGCACTTATAGATTTTCTCTCTTTCTTGTATATTCATGTGATGAGCCATTTGATCACTAATCTCATGATTAATGGATGCTAGATTCTTGCTTTGATGTGTTTGATTCCATATTTTTCTCTAGATGCATTTCATTTGGTATCAGAGCCTTGATTTTGATCCATTATCAAGGTTTTGGGCATGAGATTAGTCATTTTCTTGATAATTTTTTGAATTTTCTCTTGATTTCTTGGAGTTTTGGCTTAATCTTGCTTAATTTATACTTAATATTTGGAGATTAGTGGAGGGGAGGCATCATTTCATGTGATTTCATGGAGATTTAGCTCAATTGGACCTAATTTGGACACCCTGGACCAAATATTTAGGACGGGGTACAAAAATTGGGAAAAATTTGAATTAATCACCTCTTAATCTCTCTGTTAATCATGTTTATCTTTTTGTGTTTCTTTTCCAAGCTTTCCATAGCCATTACTTCTCATCTTTCTCCCGTTTTGCTCCCATTTGCTAGGGCTTTTGTTGATCTTGAGGAGAGGAACACATAGAGTACCAATTTACATGCAATTTTCTGAAAATTTCTTTCCCTTTGCTCCAAACCCTAATCTCTCTCACATAGCTCACCATTGTCCGTCTCCACTCACTCTAAATGGCTGCAAATGCATTCTATTGCTAAATGAGGGCCAAACTTGGAGATGATTTTGTGCTTTTTCACTCATGAAGCTAGGCATTGAGCGCCGTTTTTCAACGCATCCTCACGACCAAAAATCACAAGATTAGGCTCCATTTCATTGCCTTCCATACCATGTGGTTGTTAGCTAAGATGTTTGGCATCTTTCTTGAGGATTTTGGGGAGTTCTTCATAGCTATGGAGAGGAGAGAAGAGGAGGTTTGAGCAGCCCTCAAAAATTGCAAAAATCTTCAAGATTTGGTTCCATTGTAGGCTCTATCAAGCAACAATCCAACCATTGAAGCTTTCGGAATACCATTGGTGAGTTGCTATGGCCATTTTCTCAAGCAATGGTAATTAATCTTCATGCTATGGACAAATTGGGGTTATTCATGAAAGGAAACCCTAATTTACAGCATTTTAACATTCCTACATAACTCATGGTCCATTGGAAAGTGAGTACATGCTCTTATTGCTCACATCTTTCTTTAATCACACCCATTTGGATGTCATGTGGCCATTTGTGAGACAAATGCAAGATTCTTTGATAAATCCATGCATAAATGGATGAAGGAATGCATATGCTTAGATGCATTCCTTCATTAATCACACCCATTTGGATGTCATGTGGCCCATTTGGATGTCATGTGGCCATTTATGAGACAAATGCAAGATTCTTTGATAAATCCATGCATAAATGGATGAAGGAATGCATATGCTTAGATGCATTGATTGAGCCACATGCATGGGGTGGATGTTGGGTAATAATGAGAAGGGTTTTGCTATGGACATGATGCTTTTATGCATTGGTATGATGCTATTGAGCATTGGAAGAGCTTGATATGTGATTGGAATCAATTGGTAATGCTACATTCAAATGCAAGTTGATGCCCTTGAATGCCATTTGATGCCAATTACTCATAAGCAATGCTTATGGAAGTGATACCAATTGGATATTGATATCATTGGTATATGGTATTACCTCACTTGTGCATATTGATTGATGTTGGATATTTGGATGAGTGGCGGAAATTTGGAGCTATGTGGATAAGCATGAGTTCATGCATAATGGTTTATGATGTAATGGGCATGAGTCATGCCATATCCTTGTAAGTGATCCGTCTCATTTTCAGATTCAAGCTGCACGTCACAATTGTTTGCACTCACTTCAATTTCTAGAAACTAGATATATTGGTGAGGGTACCCCCATGTGTTGGTGGAGAGGCCCAGGGGAGGAGCATGGCTTGAATCCACTGTGCCGTGAGTGCCGTGGTAAAGCGGTACGGTGGAGGACTAGGTGTGGAGGTGAAGACTTGGCCTCAACCCATGCCTTGGTTCGAACTAGGTACGGGGGTGAGAAGAGCTTGGCCGGGAGATCGGCAAGCTTCAACACGCTACACCGACGATCCTCTTGGTTTATGTACATGGCAATGGCGCCTTAATATGGACATCTCATGGGATTTGATCTTGCATTATGCCATGGAAACGTGTAAGATTCCTCTCCCAACCCCTTTTTGATGTCTAGTATCTTCCCCTGTAATCAACCCTCTTCATAAATATAAAGATCCTGTTGCTAACTATTTTAGCCTAGAGAGAGAAAAATTATTCTAGAAAGAGAATATTCAGATTTTGAATATTTTTGGATAGAAAAATATCTCTTATAATTCAGATGAGTTCCCCTGAAACAGAAATTCAAAAAGAATTTTCCAATGTGCAATTGGAATTAATTGGAAATAGGTATAAAGAACCTTAGTCTAAGGGTTTAGATTTTCAGAAATCTTTAGACTATGGTCCAATTAAGGTTCCTATGGGCCAATAGCATCAATCCATGTGTAGGGAAGAGATAAATCCAAATTTGTAAAAAGAAGATACCCAAAAATGAGTAAATGCTCACATAAGGTGAAGAGTTGAAAATGTACAAGGTTTATTAGTAAAAAATTATGAGCAATATTAAAAATATGAGATATTTTGGGAATAATGATTTTATTATGACACATATGTAAGGAAGGGGAGTCCCTTAAATGCTCACATAAGATGAAGAGTTGAAAATGTACAAGGTTTATTAGTAAAAAACTATGAGCAATATTAAAATGATTCCATTATGACACATATGTAAGGAAGGGGAGGTCTTTAAAGGATGTGCATATTTCACATAAGATGAAGAGTTGAAAATGTACAAGGTTTATTAGTAAAAAACTATGAGCAATATTAAAATGATTCCATTATGACACATATGTAAGGAAAGAGAGTTCTTTAAAGGAGGTGCATATTTCACATGCTTGAATGAGTTTTAAACTCATAAAAATTGAGATATTTCATCTCTCCTCTCTCCTCATTTAAGTCTAGTTCTAAAAAGTTAGCTTAACTGACCTAAAAATAGTCAAATATTGACCAAACTGATTTAGAAAATTCTAGAATCAGTTTGTTTGGTTAGGAGCTCAATTTTTCCTATAAATAGAAGCCTCCCCCTTGTTGAAAAATATATAGTGTTTATGCATCGTTACTCTACTCCACCTAAGCCAAGAACTGTGAATTCATTTAATAATTCACTAGTTTTTGGAGCTTCCCTCTTTCTTCAATCCCCATTAGTGGCTCCATCAACATACTTAACCAATTGATTGGTTGGGGGCCTCTACCGTGAACAAAGAATCAAGAAATTTGTAAGATAATTAGTGAATATTGATCTTTCTATAATTTCTCAATGTTTCTCTCTTCTCAACCCCTCTCAAGCTTGAGAAGTTTAATTGGTATGGTTTTTTTTAAATGCTAATGAAGTTTGAATAGTAGTGAAGAGTTACATAATGCTATTGAAGTTAATTTTCATTTATGTTTAAATTCTAATGATTTTTATGTAAATTCCCTCTCACTCAAGAAATGGTCATACTCATGACCCATTCTCAATCCAAATCAAGCTTTTCATAAAGCTTTTCCTTAACCCAAGATTAAGCTATGCTTGAGGCCAAATTATTGGCTTTTTTCTATGCTTTTAGTTTATGTATATTAATGATTCAATCTATTATGGATTAATAATCTAATTAGAGATTATTTTAATTATTCCTTAATGATAAGCATTATCCCTTAGAAAAATTGAGATTTATCAGTCATAGCAGCGGAGCTATGGCAAAATTTTTATAAAAATTATGCATAAAATAATCTCATTCAAAGCATAAAAAGAGGACTTCCTACCATATTCTAGGAATTATCATCCTAGATTAATTGAAAGAATTTCATTACAATCATGGAGAAATTGAATTTTAATATCATGCATAAAGGATAAGTTTTTATATCAAAAGTGTTATTTTTACCATTTTTATTTCATGCATAGAAGTATGCATAATGGATAAATTTTTATATCAAAAGTGTTATTTTTATCATTTTTAATTTTCATGCAGAGAAGTATGCATAAAAGAAATTTTTTTTTATATCAAAAGTGTTACTTTTATCATTTTTAATTTTCATGCATAGAAGTATGCATAAAAGAAATTTTTTGTTATATCAAAAGTGTTACTTTTATCATTTTTAATTTTCATGCATAGAAGTATGCATAAAGGAAAATTTTTTATATCAAAAGTGTTACTTTTGTCATTTTTAATTTTCATGCATAGAAGTATGCATAAAGGAAAAATTTTTATATCAAAAGTGTTACTTTTATCATATTGGATTTCATGCATATAGGTATGCATAAAAGATATTCTTTTTATACTAAAAGTGTGATTTTCCTCATAAATGGATTTTATGCTTAACTTAGATGCATAAGAGAAATTCTTTTATTCTAAAAGTGTAATTTTCTACCAAACTGAATTTATGCATAAGAAGATGCATAAAAGATTGATTTTAATTTCGAAAGTGTTAGTCTCCTTAAATGGAATTTATGTATAAATAAATGTGTAGAGAAATCTTATATTAAATATAAGAATTCTCTTTAAAAAAAAAAAGATATGAAATGTGATAAGATGTGATAAGAGGTGTATGAGATGTGATAAGAATTGATAAGATGCGTATGGAAAGTGATAGGATGTGATAAGATGTGTATGGGATGAGGTAAGAGGTGTATGTGATAGAATAGGATGTATATGGGTTGTGATAGGGCGAGAATGGATGTGATGTAAAAGATTAGATGTGAAGACATATGGGGTTACATGAATGGGAATGTGGAAATGGATGTATGTATGTGGATGTGTGGATGTTGAGATGGGAGTATGGATGTATGAATGTGAAAGTGGATGTATGAATGTGAAAATAGATGTATGCATGAAGATGTATATGCATAGATGTGAATGTGGATGTAGATGTGGATGTATAGATGTGAATGGGAATGTGGATGTGGATGTATGTATGTATGTGGATGTAGATGTGAATGTATAGATGTGAATGGGAATGTGGATGTGGATGTATATGAATGTGGATGTAGATGTGGATGTATAGATGTGAATGGGAATGTGGATGTGGATGTATGTATGTATGTGGATGTAGATATGGATGTATAGATGTGAATGGGAATGTGGATGTGGATGTATGTATGTATGTAGATGTGGATGTATGTATGTATGTGGATGTGGATGTATGAATGAGGACGTGATAATGGATGTATACATATAGATGTGGATATATGGATGTATGCATATAGATGTGGATATATGGATGTGAATATGAATGTGGATGTGGATGTATGGATGTGGATATGGATGTGTATGTATGAATGTAGATAAGGGATGTGGATGTATAAATGAGGATGTGAAAATGGAGGTATGCATGTAGATGTGGATGTATGGATGTGAATATGGATGTGGATGTGGATGTATAAATCAGGATGTGAATGTGAATGTGGATGTATGGATGTGGATATGGATGTGTATGTATGAATGTGGATATGGGATGTGGATGTATAAATGAGGATATGAGAATGGATGTATCCATGTAAATGTGGATGTATGAATGTGAATGTGAATTAATGTGTCGTCGAGATGGGGAAATGGATGAGAATGAATGGAATGTGGAATAAGTAATGTGGACTAAGGAGGGATAATGTGGAAAGACGAGAGTTTGATTTAGAAACTGTATTTTGTGACTGTTTGTAAATGACTGTTTTATGTCAAGAATGCTGGGGAAGCATTTTGACCATCTTGTGGATTAAGGTCATGAAGACCTAACTGTTAAAGTTGCAACTGCTGACGCAGAGTCAATGGAGGACGTCTCGCGTAGCAAGGTCGATCGAGGTCTTGACCAGCCTCGGTTCGATTTAAATGGTGAGCTTCCGGTACGGTGGATGAGGGACCAAGGAAGCGGCCTATGAGTGAAGCGCTAGGTCACCTGCGAAGGATCCTAGAGGGTGCTGACCATACGGTGCTCGGGCTCTGGGTCGCCCAGGATACCCACGCGTGCGTCGAGGAAGATATTGGAACAAGGAGTAAGAGTTGTTTTGTGAAACCGGCATGGATCTGGTTGATTGACCTTGCTGGTCTTCAATGGATGAGTCCATGGCTCTTTATATGGATCTGTTGGTTGATCTTGCTGATCTTCAACGAGAGTCCATCTTGATTTTTATAAGTGATTATATTGCCGAGTATTATGGGCTAGGAACTATTGAAAAGGCCCCCTGTGTGGACAGGTGGTGAGCGTTCTAGTTGCCAATGATGCCATAGATACTCTGATGAAGGAATGATGGGAAATTATGAATCAACCGGATAAATTGGAAGATCATGATCAGTAGTACTATGGTTTCATTAAAGGATTGTTTTAAAGTTAGTTGATGCTAAGAAAAAGGCAATTTCATATTGGGTGTGTAAGTGGTGTGGCTAGTTCTATGTTTGCATGAACTTCCGGCTAGGGGGCCTTGGAACTCTTTTCCTTGGTACCCGGGACAAAACCTAACCAAATTCCAAAATTGGATCCCATCACTACAGTGGTTGGGCGGTTGGCTAACCCATGGGATCGGATGGGGTTAGGCTGGACTGATGGATCTGTAAATCGAGATTTAATTTCTATTATTACGATAGATGAAGTAAATCCCGGATAGAAATTGTTCTATGGATAGGAATCAACGGCTGTGCCTCTTGATGGGGAAAAAAGCGTTGATCCCAATGATCCAAGTGCAAGTTCTTCCTTGATTTGACCAAGTACCGTTAAAGGTGCAGTCAGATCAGTTTGATCAGTAATGATCTTGACTACGTTAGAGTAAAGAGTTATCCTGGTGGAATCGCCCGTGCTTTCCGGGTAAAGGAAGTTTTTCCGGTTTCGGTTTTGGACAAACCGACGGATTAGTCTCTTGTCCGGATATCCGTGGGCGAGGCCCCGAGTGTTGGACCCCTGTCCCGCGCGAGAAGTGCTACTTCCGCTGCTAGTACCCCGAATCCGTTGCTCGGTGGGAATAGGGATCTTACAGTTGGTATCAGAGCGAAATTGAAAGCTAATAAAGATAATTAAATTCTTATCTGAAATTGTTAAAAAGAATTCAGAAATAGCATTTTCATAATGTATTTTCATTCCGTAAGCTTCTTTAATGAAGAAATTTTTATCAAAAAGAAAATTTGTTTTTATAGATGGAAGTTCCCCATTTATCTGGTATTCCCGACCTCACCCAGTCTCAAGATATGATTGCGTTTGCCTTCGAGCATCTCATCTCTTCCGCTTCAACTCAAACAAGCCGAGCAAGACTCGCACGCCATTTCGCAGATTTATGTTTTCCTACCCCAGCGGAGAGAATACAACATAAGTGGTTTGCAGGGCAATATGTCCACGCCCATTGCAACCGCCATACAATGCTGTGGCAGAATCTTTCATTGACTATGATCCTGTTAAAGCTAAAAATGGTGCGTGGTGTCATTCTAAATCATTCGACACCTCGAAATTTCAGACTTTCATGTCGAATTTATAGACTCCTTAGTCGATTTATCCCTAAGGAGAAAATAATAACTCCCTTCGCAGTTAGAGAACTTATGTAATAGGGCATGACTATGGCCCAGTACCGTCGTCTTATGCGTCTCTCGAAGAGATTTTGAATTTTGGAGCCGAGCCACTCTATGTAATTATTGCAACTTGTATATAAATATACAAATGTTTTTTTTCGGACGATCGGATAAAGAAAAATCTATTTATCAGACTTAAGTCATAGATCTCCAATAAGATCAACTGAGGAGCCAATTATGTCAAAAATTTATCAAGACGCACAAAAAGGTTGTAATTGTTTGATATAATTCATACAAATTGTTAATTCAAATTGAAATTCGTAAATTAGTAATTGGGTCTTCAATTGGAAGTACCGCAATTGTATGGAACCCTGACTTGCTTGAGACCTAGACATGATGGTATTTACCTTATAGTTTCGAGTATCATGACTATCCGTATATACCGAGGGTATAACTGCAGCTCTTTACCGACAGTATATACGAGTAAATCTAAGACTTGAAATTATAAGCGTTAATGCTATCCAGATGATGATTTTGAATGTGGTTGATATGATTTTTAATTCTGTTTGGGAACTGATGAATTGATTTGGATTCTGATTGAAAAATGATGATCCTTGAAAATGGGTTGAAATGTAATAAGCTGAGCGAAACCACAATGTGGATGATTGGGACGAGTCCCTGTAATGATAAATGATGAAAATGATTCAGCAAATCACTATGAGATTAGTGGATTATGTTGTCAAATTGCTACTGTTAATACTTGAGACGGTAGATCAAGTTAAGGGATGACAAATTGAGAACTTGCTTAACTTAAATTCCGTGGAGGAATGTTCAGAAGGAAATTTTCGGTCTAATGGACCATTATCGTGTTAAAGATATGAATGATATGATCTGAATGAATTGTTATTTAATGATGAATTCTATATAAGGGATATTTATCCCCATATTCTGTTGGGTTGACCGGAATATAAGGAACCCCAGAATAAATTGGATATTAAGCAAAAAAGTTGTCATCTACTTGCGAGATGAGGACATCTTGCACCTTTTAAGTGGGGTAGAATGTAAGATTCCTCCCCCAGCCTTAGAGGTATACAGGAGTAAGAATCTCCCTTTCTGATCTTATAATTATTCTCTCTCTAAAATAAAAGAAAGATTCTGTTTAAAAAAAAGGAAGAACCTTTTCCCTGAATACTTCTCAAGAGTCCCACCTGTTTTAAGGATTCAGAACAATGAGTCAGAAGTGAGAATCGATGTTGTGGATATCAAGGTTTTGGTCTTCATTCGAGTACGGCCCAAAAGAAGTTCTTTATCTCTTGGGAAGTATAAGAAGTTATCTCCCAGATATTGTGGACCAAAGAAAGTAGTAGGTGATTTAGCTTACGAACTTCTTTTATCTCCTCATCTCAAAGTTCTGAATGCCTTCTATAGAAAAATGTGCCAAACCCAAATCATGGAAAGACGGTAAAACTTCAGTGACAAGTTACCGTTGGCTTCTAAGTTACGCTAGCTCCTTCCTTTATATAAGTCGTAACTTTTACTTGTCATTCACAGTAATCTTACTCCCATCGATCTCCTTTCTTTCTTAATCTCCTTCATGGCTTGGCAACAAGAATTAGTTTTATCCATAATGATTCCTCACCTTCAAGACGCAAGTGAGTCTGTGAAGAAGGATTTTATAGAACAGTATGAGCGCTCACTTTTCCCTCACTTGGGAACTTCTGTAGCGCAGACAAAATGGCGGACCTATCAAGACATAACTAGGGTAACACCCTGGGGTCAGCAGCACTTTCGTAACAATGTCCGCTTGGCCATGGTTATTGAAGCTTTGGGTTTGGGTCCCCGATACTACTGCGTCATGAGATCAAGGCATCCTGGGTTTTCTGAGCGGGTCTTCTTACTGGCGTGTTTTCTTCCTCATGAGAAGATATGCCTTTACCCCGTTTTTGGCTTACCTCTCAGAGGTCCTTTTGTTAGAACACCTCATACCACTGAGATAGGCGCAGCAATAACCCACAGAATCATTCCCATAGATGAGTTACCTTATACTTGTGCAGCTTGTGAGGACTGCTTTTGTGACCATATGATGGACGGGCTTATGGAAGTGTAAAGAGTTCCTCTATCTTTACTGTATAAGTTCCGAGAATGAATAAAGCTTAAATCTTGTTCGTATTTTGAATCTTGCTCTCTTTAAGACTTATCTTGGTGGTTAATCTTGATTAAAATTTTTCTCTAAGTCTCATATTCGTGAATCTTGCGAAATTATCACAAGTTGCGAGATGAGGACATCTCACGTTTTTTAAGTGGGGTAGAATGTAAGATTCCTCTCCCAACCCCTTTTTGATGTCTAGTATCTTCCCCTGTAATCAACCCTCTTCATAAATATAAAGATCCTGTTGCTAACTATTTTAGCCTAGAGAGAGAAAAATTATTCTAGAAAGAGAATATTCAGATTTTGAATATTTTTGGATAGAAAAATATCTCTTATAATTCAGATGAGTTCCCCTGAAACAGAAATTCAAAAAGAATTTTCCAATGTGCAATTGGAATTAATTGGAAATAGGTATAAAGAACCTTAGTCTAAGGGTTTAGATTTTCAGAAATCTTTAGACTATGGTCCAATTAAGGTTCCTATGGGCCAATAGCATCAATCCATGTGTAGGGAAGAGATAAATCCAAATTTGTAAAAAGAAGATACCCAAAAATGAGTAAATGCTCACATAAGGTGAAGAGTTGAAAATGTACAAGGTTTATTAGTAAAAAATTATGAGCAATATTAAAAATATGAGATATTTTGGGAATAATGATTTTATTATGACACATATGTAAGGAAGGGGAGTCCCTTAAATGCTCACATAAGATGAAGAGTTGAAAATGTACAAGGTTTATTAGTAAAAAACTATGAGCAATATTAAAATGATTCCATTATGACACATATGTAAGGAAGGGGAGGTCTTTAAAGGATGTGCATATTTCACATAAGATGAAGAGTTGAAAATGTACAAGGTTTATTAGTAAAAAACTATGAGCAATATTAAAATGATTCCATTATGACACATATGTAAGGAAAGAGAGTTCTTTAAAGGAGGTGCATATTTCACATGCTTGAATGAGTTTTAAACTCATAAAAATTGAGATATTTCATCTCTCCTCTCTCCTCATTTAAGTCTAGTTCTAAAAAGTTAGCTTAACTGACCTAAAAATGGTCAAATATTGACCAAACTGATTTAGAAAATTCTAGAATCAGTTTGTTTGGTTAGGAGCTCAATTTTTCCTATAAATAGAAGCCTCCCCCTTGTTGAAAAATATATAGTGTTTATGCATCGTTACTCTACTCCACCTAAGCCAAGAACTGTGAATTCATTTAATAATTCACTAGTTTTTGGAGCTTCCCTCTTTCTTCAATCCCCATTAGTGGCTCCATCAACATACTTAACCAATTGATTGGTTGGGGGCCTCTACCGTGAACAAAGAATCAAGAAATTTGTAAGATAATTAGTGAATATTGATCTTTCTATAATTTCTCAATGTTTCTCTCTTCTCAACCCCTCTCAAGCTTGAGAAGTTTAATTGGTATGGTTTTTTTTAAATGCTAATGAAGTTTGAATAGTAGTGAAGAGTTACATAATGCTATTGAAGTTAATTTTCATTTATGTTTAAATTCTAATGATTTTTATGTAAATTCCCTCTCACTCAAGAAATGGTCATACTCATGACCCATTCTCAATCCAAATCAAGCTTTTCATAAAGCTTTTCCTTAACCCAAGATTAAGCTATGCTTGAGGCCAAATTATTGGCTTTTTTCTATGCTTTTAGATTATGTATATTAATGATTCAATCTATTATGGATTAATAATCTAATTAGAGATTATTTTAATTATTCCTTAATGATAAGCATTATCCCTTAGAAAAATTGAGATTTATCAGTCATAGCAGCGGAGCTATGGCAAAATTTTTATAAAAATTATGCATAAAATAATCTCATTCAAAGCATAAAAAGAGGACTTCCTACCATATTCTAGGAATTATCATCCTAGATTAATTGAAAGAATTTCATTACAATCATGGAGAAATTGAATTTTAATATCATGCATAAAGGATAAGTTTTTATATCAAAAGTGTTATTTTTACCATTTTTATTTCATGCATAGAAGTATGCATAATGGATAAATTTTTATATCAAAAGTGTTATTTTTATCATTTTTAATTTTCATGCAGAGAAGTATGCATAAAAGAAATTTTTTTTTATATCAAAAGTGTTACTTTTATCATTTTTAATTTTCATGCATAGAAGTATGCATAAAAGAAATTTTTTGTTATATCAAAAGTGTTACTTTTATCATTTTTAATTTTCATGCATAGAAGTATGCATAAAGGAAAATTTTTTATATCAAAAGTGTTACTTTTGTCATTTTTAATTTTCATGCATAGAAGTATGCATAAAGGAAAAATTTTTATATCAAAAGTGTTACTTTTATCATATTGGATTTCATGCATATAGGTATGCATAAAAGATATTCTTTTTATACTAAAAGTGTGATTTTCCTCATAAATGGATTTTATGCTTAACTTAGATGCATAAGAGAAATTCTTTTATTCTAAAAGTGTAATTTCCTACCAAACTGAATTTATGCATAAGAAGATGCATAAAAGATTGATTTTAATTTCGAAAGTGTTAGTCTCCTTAAATGGAATTTATGTATAAATAAATGTGTAGAGAAATCTTATATTAAATATAAGAATTCTCTTTTAAAAAAAAAAGATATGAAATGTGATAAGATGTGATAAGAGGTGTATGAGATGTGATAAGAATTGATAAGATGCGTATGGAAAGTGATAGGATGTGATAAGATGTGTATGGGATGAGGTAAGAGGTGTATGTGATAGAATAGGATGTATATGGGTTGTGATAGGGCGAGAATGGATGTGATGTAAAAGATTAGATGTGAAGACATATGGGGTTACATGAATGGGAATGTGGAAATGGATGTATGTATGTGGATGTGTGGATGTTGAGATGGGAGTATGGATGTATGAATGTGAAAGTGGATGTATGAATGTGAAAATAGATGTATGCATGAAGATGTATATGCATAGATGTGAATGTGGATGTAGATGTGGATGTATAGATGTGAATGGGAATGTGGATGTGGATGTATGTATGTATGTGGATGTAGATGTGAATGTATAGATGTGAATGGGAATGTGGATGTGGATGTATATGAATGTGGATGTAGATGTGGATGTATAGATGTGAATGGGAATGTGGATGTGGATGTATGTATGTATGTGGATGTAGATATGGATGTATAGATGTGAATGGGAATGTGGATGTGGATGTATGTATGTATGTAGATGTGGATGTATGTATGTATGTGGATGTGGATGTATGAATGAGGACGTGATAATGGATGTATACATATAGATGTGGATATATGGATGTATGCATATAGATGTGGATATATGGATGTGAATATGAATGTGGATGTGGATGTATGGATGTGGATATGGATGTGTATGTATGAATGTAGATAAGGGATGTGGATGTATAAATGAGGATGTGAAAATGGAGGTATGCATGTAGATGTGGATGTATGGATGTGAATATGGATGTGGATGTGGATGTATAAATCAGGATGTGAATGTGAATGTGGATGTATGGATGTGGATATGGATGTGTATGTATGAATGTGGATATGGGATGTGGATGTATAAATGAGGATATGAGAATGGATGTATCCATGTAAATGTGGATGTATGAATGTGAATGTGAATTAATGTGTCGTCGAGATGGGGAAATGGATGAGAATGAATGGAATGTGGAATAAGTAATGTGGACTAAGGAGGGATAATGTGGAAAGACGAGAGTTTGATTTAGAAACTGTATTTTGTGACTGTTTGTAAATGACTGTTTTATGTCAAGAATGCTGGGGAAGCATTTTGACCATCTTGTGGATTAAGGTCATGAAGACCTAACTGTTAAAGTTGCAACTGCTGACGGAGAGTCAATGGAGGACGTCTCGCGTAGCAAGGTCGATCGAGGTCTTGACCAGCCTCGGTTCGATTTAAATGGTGAGCTTCCGGTACGGTGGATGAGGGACCAAGGAAGCGGCCTATGAGTGAAGCGCTAGGTCACCTGCGAAGGATCCTAGAGGGTGCTGACCATACGGTGCTCGGGCTCTGGGTCGCCCAGGATACCCACGCGTGCGTCGAGGAAGATATTGGAACAAGGAGTAAGAGTTGTTTTGTGAAACCGGCATGGATCTGGTTGATTGACCTTGCTGGTCTTCAATGGATGAGTCCATGGCTCTTTATATGGATCTGTTGGTTGATCTTGCTGATCTTCAACGAGAGTCCATCTTGATTTTTATAAGTGATTATATTGCCGAGTATTATGGGCTAGGAACTATTGAAAAGGCCCCCTGTGTGGACAGGTGGTGAGCGTTCTAGTTGCCAATGATGCCATAGATACTCTGATGAAGGAATGATGGGAAATTATGAATCAACCGGATAAATTGGAAGATTATGATCAGTAGTACTATGGTTTCATTAAAGGATTGTTTTAAAGTTAGTTGATGCTAAGAAAAAGGCAATTTCATATTGGGTGTGTAAGTGGTGTGGCTAGTTCTATGTTTGCATGAACTTCCGGCTAGGGGGCCTTGGAACTCTTTTCCTTGGTACCCGGGACAAAACCTAACCAAATTCCAAAATTGGATCCCATCACTACAGTGGTTGGGCGGTTGGCTAACCCATGGGATCGGATGGGGTTAGGCTGGACTGATGGATCTGTAAATCGAGATTTAATTTCTATTATTACGATAGATGAAGTAAATCCCGGATAGAAATTGTTCTATGGATAGGAATCAACGGCTGTGCCTCTTGATGGGGAAAAAAGCGTTGATCCCAATGATCCAAGTGCAAGTTCTTCCTTGATTTGACCAAGTACCGTTAAAGGTGCAGTCAGATCAGTTTGATCAGTAATGATCTTGACTACGTTAGAGTAAAGAGTTATCCTGGTGGAATCGCCCGTGCTTTCCGGGTAAAGGAAGTTTTTCCGGTTTCGGTTTTGGACAAACCGACGGATTAGTCTCTTGTCCGGATATCCGTGGGCGAGGCCCCGAGTGTTGGACCCCTGTCCCGCGCGAGAAGTGCTACTTCCGCTGCTAGTACCCCGAATCCGTTGCTCGGTGGGAATAGGGATCTTACAAAACGTATGGTGAATGCTTGAAATTGCAAGGAATTTGTATGCCTTTTGGTGATGCAAGTTGAGGCACATGCTATGTAATGGATGGGAATTGATAAGAGGATTATGGATTTTTGCATTGCTACTTGAGAAAAATTGAGATTTAGCTCCTAAAACAAAGGAGACTATCAAAATTTTCTAAAATTTCTGGTCATACATGGACAATTGAAGCTTGTGGAGCATAATTTGCAGACCTTGGGATGCCAATGAGGTGCGGAAGGTGTTGACATTGTTTGGGAGCAAACAAGGATCAATTGGGCACAAAAAGGGTCACTTTGGCAAGAATCTGCAGATTCACAAAAACCCTAATTCAGCCCCAACCCTTTTGGACCGAATTACAAGGGACCATATGAGCTCTTAGTGCTTCCTTAGAGCTACCCAACGAGCCCTTAACCTCTCTTTAGGGTAGAATTTAGGGTTTCTACAGAAACAGTAAACCCTAATCATAGGGGTTTGAAGGTCTTCTAGATCCAATTACATAGGCTTGTAGTACTCATCAAGGGCTTCGATTTGAGCTAAAAAGATTTGCATTTGGATATTTCTAGCTCAAGTTATACCCAAAATACCGTTTCAGCCTATAACCATGTAAACCCTAAAACAGAGAATAGTAGCACACCTCATCTCTTACGGGTCTTTGCATAGTAGTCTAGTACACTTCATTAGCTCTCCAACAAGCTTTAGATCACTTCAATCGGACATTCCTACCTCAATTTAGAGCCAAATTTCTGAAACCGAAGGTTTCCATGGGGCCGAAGCCAAAAGGACGACCGAGGTGCAACACTTTGGCTTCCGACGAGGTAGAGGATGAAGAGGCAATGATGGAACAAGGAATTTTGGATTCTCCAGAGGATACTCTTGGGGGCACACTTCAAGAGAAGGGGATACTTTTGGGCATACTTCAAGAGAAGGGAATGAGGAGTTGAATGTCGGAAGTGCACATAAGCACACACCACAATCTTCGCATACCATCCCCATCGATTCGATCATGCAAATGCTGATGGAAATGAATGCTAAGATGGACACAATGGCTACAAGGGTGGAAGTCAATGGTAGGCTTGACACTATGGCTACAGGGATGGAAGTTTTGGAAGAGAGGGTCGCTCGGCCAATGAGCCAACCTTCCTATGATAGTGGTCATGGTGCTTTACATGAAGGCAAGCAATTTGGGACAGCTTTTGAAGGCCGTAGGGAAGGCAAGCTACCCATGGTACAAGAGGTTTTTCCCAAGGTAACACATGAGCATTCAACCAAGAATGTCACTTTTGGATTCATGGCGGATGCTAGGAGGCCTTCTATGCGGGAGATGAAGCCTACTACATTCCAAGCGGGTTCTTCTCAATTGGATGGAAAGCAACATGCACCTACATTCAGACATGAGGAGTCAAATTTTGGGGATCCGAGGAGAGTACCTTTGAAACCCAAAGCAAATCAGTTCTCCATGCTTGAAGAGGAGGTGAATGATAAGGATGATGTGGCTGAGCTTGATTGGGAACATATGTCATTCATTAAGAGACAAAGAGAAGCTCATGATAGGTGGATGGAAATGCCAAATTTCCTCAAGAGGGAGTACAAGGATTTTGCACAATTCCTTGGAACTTTTGTGCAAATGCAAAAGCACAAACCCTCGCACCATCATGAGAATGCATCGTCAACCGTGTCAAAGGATGTAAAGGATAAGATTTCACTCTCTAAGTTCAAGGGTGATGGTTCAGCCCCACATGAGTTGGAAGAATGGATGATTAAGTTGGATACATACTTTCAGCTCTATCCGAAGAGTGAAAGGGACAAAGTGCATTTTGCATCCTTGCATTTGGAAGACTATGCACATCAATGGTGGAGACATATGCTCAAGGAAAGAGTTATGCCACATACTTGGGAAGAACTCAAGCATGAAATGAATATGACATTTGTGTCGCCTTTGGTTCTTGACCGATACCATGAAGAATGGTATGAACTCACACAAAAGGGCGTTGGTTAGGGAGTACATCAAGAGGTTCATGAAGCTCTATATGCTTGTGGATGGACTCAATGAAAGCATGCGATTGATGAAGTTTGTGCATGGTCTAGATTCATACATCAAAGCGGATGTCTCGGCACAAAGACCAAGCACTATCAAAGAGGCTATGAGGTTGGTGGAGCTATATGAGCCAAAGTATAAGAGGGTTCAGCCCAATGTACCTTTTCATAAGCCATTTCACACTTCTTCAAATGTGGGGAAAAGTCTACCTTCTTCTACATCCACTTACACTTCCGAATTCCATACATCTTTTGGAAGTGGACAGTCCACAAGTGGAGTTCATAATGATGCTACGAAGAGCAATGGGTTTGTCAAGAAGCCTCCTCAACCATTCAAGAAGACTCAATGGATGGATGATCCTAAGATTGAGGAATTGAGGAGCAAAGGTCTATGTTTTAAATGCAAAGAGAAGTGGTCACCCGGGCACATTTGCAAATCAAAGAAAGTGGTGGGGCTACTATGATCATTATGGATGCGGATTACGATTCCAAGTCATCTCCGGATGTGGAAGAGTTTGAAGATTGCAGCAAGGAGACACATGAAGAAGACTTGGAGGGTCATTCTTTTATCAAAGAAGAGGATGAGTTTCCTTTCGACCCCGGTGGAAGGGATCATGCAAGCATTTTGAGGGACAATATGCCAAAATAGAGTGCTGCCCATATTTACAGAAAATTACAGCAAGGAGATGTGGTGAAGAATTTCCTCATTAATATGAAGAAGGCACAAGAAGTCATGAAGGCAAATGCGGATGAGATAGACGCAAAATGGAGTTCAAGGAAGGTGATTATGTGTTGCTCAAGCTTCCTAAGAGCCATCACAATATTCTTAAAGGGTCTTCCAATTCCAAGTTGGCACATAGATACTATGGACCATATTTGGTAGTCAAGAAAGTGGGTAATTTGGCTTATAAGCTTGACCTACCTCCTTCTACAAGGATTCATAATGTGTTTCATGTATCCAACCTTAAGAGGTTTGTGGGCTCTCTTCCTCAAGAGATTGAAAAGTTACCACCGATGGATGAAGAAGGAGAGATTATCTATGAGCCGGAGAGGATTGTGGACAAGAGGACAAGGGTTTTGAGGAACCGGAACATTGATGAATTCCTTATGAAATGGAAGCGCTTGCCCATAGATGAGGCTACTTGGCAATCAATGGAGTATGTTCAACAACATGGTTTACTTGATGGAAGTATTCCTTGATCAAGTGGCATGATTATTATGTGAAGAATGGGCATATCATGAGGTTTTATATGTGCTATAATTTCTAGACAGCTTTGGTTGGATCTATTGTTGGGGTTACCAATCTACTCCAACACACTTAGATCATTTGATTCGATGACAAATATGTGGGACCTTTTGGGTGTGGCTACGCATCATTTGCAGCTCATTTTTATGGAGGTTTCATGAAGAAATTCAAGGGAAGCTTCACCGACAACATGACTGCCATAACAGTCCTACATGCTATTTTTGGAGAAGGAGTTTGCCGGCTTCACTACATTTGGTTTCCCTATTCCAAATGTATTCGAGGCGCATTTTTGAAGACCTCTCTACTTCCCATGGGTTTACATTGAGTTTACGATTCAATTGTAAATATCTTGTATGATTTTGAGGACAAAATCTTTGGGAAGGGATGGTTTGTGAACCATAGAGCTTGATTTCCACATATACATAGGGGCCCATGGGCGAAAGGAGAAAGTGACTATAAATAGGGCTTGGGGTACTTGGTAGGATCTTTTGACATCTTTTGACACTTTTACTAACTTTGTTCATCTTGTACCTTTGGGCTCCATCTATGGAGATTTGGCCTTCCATGGTCATCCTCTTGGTAAGAGGTTAAACAAACTTAGGCTATTTGTGCATCTTCTCTTGCTACATGCACTTATAGATTTTCTCTCTTTCTTGTATATTCATTTGATGAGCCATTTGATCACTAATCTCATGATTAATGGATGCTAGATTCTTGCTTTGATGTGTTTGATTCTATATTTTTCTCTAGATCCATTTCACCCACCGAATCTAAAACTAAGTTGAGACCTTTGATTTTGATATGAGGATCAAGAATTCAAAATTTGAGGAATTCTGCTTAGAAATCTAGACCTGTGATTTAGAAGTCTTGGGATACGGAATTAAGATATACTCATTGTATTCAAAAGAAACTCAAAACTGAAAACCTGCATAGAAACCGTATTTCTTAAAGGATTGTCTTATGCCAGAATGTTGGAGGGAGCATTTGGTATATGTGTTTTTCTAAGGGAAGCTCGGTTACAACAGCTGGCAGGGAGTGTTCAAAGGACGGCTCATGCGGTAAAAACCTGCCCAGGTCTTGACCAGCATGGGTATGGTGTAAAATGGTGTGCTTCTGGCACAATGGGTGAGGGCCGACGACGCGGTCCTTAAGTGAAGTGCCAGGACACCTAAGGAGGATCCTGGAGGGTTCTGACCAGGCAATGCATGGGCTCCCGGTGCTTAGGACATCCATGCATATGTCGTGGAAGATATATATATGTTTGATATGTGAGATGTGTGATGTGAATCAGATAGATGTGCATGAATGGATGGATGGATGTGATGTGAATAGGGGTGAAGAGATGTGAGGTGAATAGATGTGATGTCATGTGAATCAGGATGTAAATGAATGATATGGGATGTGAGTGGATGTATGTGAAAGAATGGATGTGAATGTATGTAAAAGAATGTGATGTGGATGTATGTAAAAGAATGTGATGTGGATGTGTACGCGAAGGAATGTGATGTGATGAAAAATGATGTGATGTGACATGAATATATGTGGATGTGAAGTGATAGATATGAATGTATGAATAGATGTGGGTAGTCGTACAGGTGAACGATTGGATGGATGTGTATGAATGAGATATGGTGTGGACACAAGTGATGTGATATAATGTGGATAGAATGTATGTGATGGGATGGTTATGAGAATGTATGTGGTGGTATGAATGAACGAATGTGATGGATATGAATGAATGAGATGTGATGGGTGTAAATGGATGTGATGTAATTGAATGTGATGGACGAGAATTGATGTGGTGTCATGTGAATTGTGATGGATGAGAATTGATGTGGTGTCATGTGAATTGTGATGTGAATGATTATGATGTGATGAGAAAGGGAATACAGATCAAATAAATGAGGAATGATGTGGAACAATGTGGAAAGACGACGAGAGTTCGCTATAGAAACTGTATTTATGACCTGTTTTTTTTTTAATGACTGTTTTATGTCAAGAATGCTGGGGAAGCATTTTGACCATCTTGTGAATGAGCTCTTGGAGACCTAATCTGATAAAGTTGCAATAGCTGATGGATAGTCAATGGAGGACGTCTTGTGTAGCAAGGTCGGCCGAGGTCTTGACCACTCGGTTGGATTAAAATGGTGATGTTTTGGGAACGGTGGATGAGGGACCAAGGAAGCGGCCTATGAGTGAAGCACTAGGTGACCTGCGAAGGATCCTAGAGGGTGCTGACCATACGGTGCTTGGTCTTTGGGTCGCCGAAGATACCCACACCTGCGTCGTGGAAGATATGGAACAAGGAGTAAGAGTTGTTTTCTGAATTCGGGCATGGATCTGGTTGATTGACCTTTCTGGTCCTCAACGGATGAGTCCATGGATCTGGTTGATTGACCTTTCTGGTCCTCAATGGATGAGTCCATGGTTCTTTTATATGGATCTGTTGGTTGATCTTGTTGATCTTCAACGAAGATTCCATTTTGATATGTGAATATTGCCAAGTACTATGAGCTAGGAACCATCGAAAAGACCCCTAAGTGGACATGTGGTGAGCGTTCTGGTTGCCAAAATGATGCCATAGGTACACTCAGGAAGGAATGATTGGAAATTAGAACTCAACCAAAAATTTTTAGAGGATTATGATTAGTGACTATGATTTCATTAAATGATTGTTTTAAAGACATGTGAATCTATGAAAAAGGCAATTTCATATTGGGTGTGTAAGTGGTGTGACTAGTTTTAAGTTTGCATGAATATTCGGGTCGGGGGCCTGGGAACTGTTTTCCCTGCTGTCTGGTACCCGGGACAAAACCTAACCAAATTCCTAATTGGATCCCATCACTACAATGGTTGGGTGGTTGGCTAACCCATGGGACAGGTTGGAATGATGGATTCCTAAATTGAGACTCAATTCTATTATGGTACGATAGATAAAGTAAATCCAGGACAAAAATTGTTCTATGGAAAAGAATCAATGGTTGTGCCTCTCAATGAGGAAAAAAGCGTTGGTCTCTATGATCCAAGTGCAATCTTTCCCTGATTTGACTATGGGACTTACGGGTTTGGACAGATCAGTTCAGTTAGTTAAGACGTTTTGACTACGTTAGAGAAAAATTATCCTGGAGGAATCACCCATGCTCTTTGAGCAATGGGATATTTTTTCGGGTCGGTTTTGGAAGAACCGATGGATTAGTCTCTTGTCGGGATATCCATGATGGGTGAGGCCCCGAGTGAGGGACCCTGACCCCCGCCAAAGAAGTGCTACTTCCGCTCATAGTGGCCCTTAATTTGTTGCGCGGTGGGGACAGGGACCTTACAAAAAGAATCGGGTCGGGTTCTAGCTTATAGGGAACTTATAGCTTCTATCCCTTCCTTTGGTACATTCTTAATGTCAAAAGGACCGGCTTCTAGCTTAAAGGGTATAATAAGGGACATATTCTAGGGATCTTATGGTATCTATCCTTCATAGTGGTGGGTATAATAAGGGACATATTCTAGGGATCTTGTGGTATCTATCCTTCATAGTGGTTGGGTACTAGCACTTAGTCAAAAAATAGAACAAGACGAGAAGTAATGATTTAACACCAAAAAAGGAGTGGGTATGTGAAGTGCTAAGCATGATTTATGATAATTTTTGAGTGACTATTTTGGATGTGAAAAACCCAAGATACTCATAACTTAACTATCTTATGAGATATTCATGACATGACTATCTTATGATGTTAATGCATGATCATGAGTGTTAGGGACCCTCCTATCCCTTTTTTTGTTTTTGAATCTTTATCTCTCATGCTGATTTGTTTTTCAACTAAGTGCTAGTACTACCCACTCTCTTCCTTTTTCCTGACGGATATTACACACGAAGGTGCCCAAAAAGGATCTATGATACTAACATGCATAAAAAGGATCCAAGCTATACCAATTTTCAAACGTGGATATCTTGAGATATTCATGCCGTGAAAAACTAGTCTGGTTTTTCACATCATAAAAACATTAGAATGCCACTTCCACATTGATCAGATCTTCTTTTACATAAGTGGACCATTCTAAGATTATCACTTTTTTGACATGTATATCTCAAGATATTCACGCTATGAAAAGCCAGTCTAGTCTAGTTTTTCATGCTAGATGAAACCCTTCTAGATCACTACATAAATCACTTTAGAGCACATTAACAATTATTGATGTAACTAACCAATCAATATTATTGCATAAAAAAAGAAAAAATCCATACTTCACTCATACCTCAAGACACACTAAAGATAACTATGGCTAAAATATTTTGATGCAAAAGCATAAATTATCATCAATAATTAATCACGTTAATGGGTAAGCTTATTGGCCTACCATTCTTCTTTGAATTGGCCAACTATTATACCAAATGCTTAGCAAGGAAACATAATACTCACCCACTTCTGGAAAATGTAAGTTTGTATGCACCATAACCTCCTCATTGACATTCTTCCAGATACATCTCTGGATGGGGGGGGGATGGTTAGCAAAAGCCTAGTGAATCGTACAACCCATCACCTTGATTTGCCTTTGCAAGTGCAAGAAAAAGAGGTTCTCCTTAGTGACATTTAGTAAAACCTTGCCACCACAGCAAATGATCCTCTTAGTAATAATCTCTTCATTGTAAAATCCATACTTCTCTCAACAAGAAGGTGAAGAATTGTTTCATTAATCTCGCAAGTCAAAATAATTCTTTCATGCCTCTCCAATGATGGTTCTGACTCAATAGTAACTATATCAAGAAGTTTATTTGGCTCACTAATGGAATCCATTGTATATCTAATAGTAAGAACAATAAATATATTTATAAATTAAGAAAATCACATGGGATGAACAATATAGGAACATGTCCACTTTAAGATTACTTCAAGATCATTTGATAAAATCTTGCCAACAACATGGGAAGTAACAGCCAAGAAGCTATATTTGCATCACTTCAATGTATTAGATGAGGAATTGAGATTCACTCCCTCATTCTGATGATTGTGTTAATGTTCCTCTGTAACCCCCATCTCTTTCCTTAGAACCACAGCTAACTTGAAATAATCAATGTAAATCTACTTTTGTGACTACAAAAGAAAAAAAAAGAATCACTTTTGCAGAAATCGCCATTCCATTTACTAGCTATATCATTTACTAACTAGCCTTCCCATTCATTTCGGAGGAACAATGACCATTAAAATTCATCAACATCATAACATCAACAATGCGAATTCTCAGTTCTCCCAATAATAAAGTCTTCTATGGGGAATGTTGTTGAGATTCAAGCTCGATGTCAGTGTGAGCCAGCTATGCTATGTGCTGGCAGATTAGGTAGGAACATGTGTGAGACATAAATGACCGCGTGTCCAGCTGGTCATAGTGTGTGGACATTAGCTAGGGTTAGTAGAGTGTGGACACAACTTATTGTGTGTTGTGTGGATAATGGATTAGTGCATTATGCTTTGTGGGAGAGTGGACATGGCTTCCCTCTATGGTTAGGGTTTGCAATATACATTAGGGTTTGCTCCTGTGTGTGTGTCTCCTCCCCCTCTACCATTCTTTCAACATGGTATCAGAGCCTTGTGCTGTTTATTAGGGTTTATGAGTGAGTGAGTGAAGAGAGAAGAAGAAGCTGTGAAGAGAAATTGTGAAGCTTGCCATTGGAGCTGTGAAGCTTGGAGCACACCAAATACTATCAGATTTGAGAGCTTGGCCTACCAGGTAAGGTCTTCTAAACATCCTTGAGCGGATTGCAGGTGATACAGGCAAAAACAAAGCAAATCAAAGCAAAGCAAAATTCTGGTTTTTGAAGCTTTCCATTAAAGCTTGGGAACATTGATGTATGGTGGAAATACGTGTGATTCTGGCAAAAGACATATGTATTTGACAAAGAGGGATGTATTGGCAACCCATGTGCAAGCCTTGAACAAATTTTGGAGCAATTTGAATGCATTTCAAAGTGTGAAAATCTCTGGTTTTTGAGCTCTCACAAAACAGTGAAAAAGAAGCCCAAAATTGAAGCATTTGGAGCATGTATTTGGCAAAAATCCAAGCATTGGTGGATTGCACATGTTCCTAGGTGTGTTGGGCACTCAATACCATCATCAAATAGCACTTCAATCACTCCCAAAGGGCCCTATAGCAGGCGGCGCAGCCAGACAGTGAAAACAGAGCAGATTTTGTCCATTTTGCCTACGAGGAGATCCGATTCTCATTGGTTGGTTGATATATTTCAAGTTTGCTTTTGCAATTGGATGCTTTACACTTTGGAGAAGAGGGCTATGTGATTTGTTTGGTCAATGATGCTTAATTGATCTGGGAATGAGCTGATTAAAACAGGCTATCCGGCTGGTTGCAGAGAAACAGAGCATTTTTAATTGAGCAATTAATCCTTGGTGTTTTACAATTGGACAAATTCCTCTTACATGGAGTTGATGGACACTAATGCTAAGCTAATGAATGCTTGGTTGCCCAATTTGGACAAATATTGAAGGAATTAGAGCAAATTTTCTACTGGTTTTTCAGGTTTTTCCAAAAACAGAGAAAGGGGTTTTCAAAAATCGATACGTACACATGTCAGATGGTGTTGATACTCAACATTGAGGTTGATTAGTTGTCAATGCAAGTTGCCCATACTTGATTGCACCATTACATTGTGATTTGGAGCCTTGGAAGGCGTGTCAATTCAGGGTATCCCGCACTGAGTGAGTCAGTTCATCTTGGATGATTACATGTTGATTTTCTACATCAAATTTGGAGTTTGTTGGCTACCTTGGAGTATCTGGAACATTCATTGGAGTGTGGTTGAGCTGACGAAGGCTCATTTACAGATTTGAAGTGTGCGGAAGGTGTATGCATTGAGCAAACATGTCGGACAATCCAGTTCAGATTGTTGGTGAAAAGCTGGGTAGGAAGAACTTCCAGGCATGGAAGTACAGGATAAAGAGTTTCTTGAAAGGGAAAGGATTTTGGAATCTCATTACAGGTGCTGAGCCAGAGCTTGAGCTACCTCGACAACCTACACATGCTCATAAGCAATGGTCAGAGAGAGCATTCAAAGTGCTGCATTATTTGTCTATATGTATTTCTGATGCTATGCTCATACACATTCAGGATGCTGAGAATCCCAAAGATGCATGGGATACTTTGGTCAAGATGTTTGATACAGATACGAGTGCTCGCAAGTCTCAATTGCGACAGCAAATACACAATGTGAAAATGAATAAAAGGAGCATACATGATTATGTCCAAGAAATCAAGAAGTTTGCAGATGCATTGGCCACAATAAATGCCCCCATGCCTGATGATGATTTGGTGGATATTACCTTGCGTGGTCTTGGCAAGGAATACAAATCCTTTGATACATCTATCTCAGTGAGGAGTACAGGTCTACCCGACTTCGATGAGTTGGTTTCACTCTTGTTGGTTGAGGAAATCAAGCTCAGTGATTCATTTTTGGATGCATCTACTAGCCATGATGATGGCAGAAATCAGGCTTTCTACTCGCAGAGAGGCTTTAGAGGCAGGGGGAGATTTACATCACGTGGATGTGGTGGTAATGGTTGTGGATGGCAGGACAGGCCTCCACAACAGAATCAAGTAGCAATGATGGAACTGCAGATCATTTGTTTGCCATGAAGCATGTTGTGGGTTCTATGACAACAAATGCTGAGAATGATGATACATGGTATATGGACTCAGGAGCATCAAACCATATGAAATGTCATGGTGAATGGTTTGAGCATATGAAGCCTATGGAAGTAAAAGGCTATGTGGAAACAGGTGATGATACCCAGCATGTCATTACACATGTTGGAAGTGTACCATTAGTCATGCACAATGGTCAGACAAAGTCTATGTCAGATGTGCTGTATGTGCCTTCGATCACTAAAAGCTTGGCCTCAGTTGGTCAAATGGTGGAACAGGGATTACAGGTTCGTTTCAACGAGCATGGATGCTTCGTTGAAGATTTCAAACATGGATGTAGAGTGATTGCTAAAGGCAAGAAAGAAGGAAGATTGTTTAAGCTGGATGCTGGAATTCCTGAGCTAAAATCAGCCATGTTCTCAAAGAGCAGGAATGTGGTACAGGACATTGATATGTGGCACAAGATGATTGGCCATGTCAATATACAGAGATTAAAGAACATGCAAACAAGAGGCATTGTCAATGGATTGCCTAGGTTCAAATATGATGGACATATGCATGTTTGTGAAGCCTGTCAGTTTGGGAAGCAGGCAAGGTTGAGGTTTCCTAGAGAAGAAAATATGAGTAACAGGCCACTTGAGATCGTACATAGTGATGTATGGGGTCCTGCACAAAACCCATCTATCAAAGGCAGTTTATACTATGTTACATTCATAGATGATTTCAATAGGATGACATGGATATACTTTCTGAGAGAGAAGAGTGAAGTGTTGGAAAAGTTCATGGATTTCAAAGCTTTTGCAGAAAAGCAATATGGTTGTTGGATTAAATGTCTGAGGACAGATGGAGGTGGTGAATACACCTCAAAGGCCTTTGAGTATTTCTTGAGGAAGCATGGAATAAGAAGACAGTTGACTTGTAGGTATACACCATCTTAAAGTTTTTGGATGCATAGCTTATGTACATGTGCCTGATGAAAGAAGAAGGAAGTTGGATCCTAAGGCAGAGAAATGTGTATTTGTGGGATATGCACAGGATCGAAAGGCATACAAATGTTATAACCCTCAAACTAGACAAGTGGTCATCTCACGAGATGTTGTGTTTGATGAGCTTGCTAGTTGGTACAAAGCAAAAGATGAGGGTGTTATTGAGTCACTTGAGGCTGATGTTCATGTGAACTTGCCACCACAAGCAAGTTCTAGTTCTACTTCTATGTCTGGGCCAGCAGCAGCAGCAGCAGAAGCTGAGAGTAGCAGTGTACGTCCATGGTCAGGACGTTTGAGGCATGAGAGTGTAAGCACTGGGAGTAGTGCTATGGATAAAGGCAAAAAGAAAGTTGAAGGCATTGGAATCACAGGTTATGAGTCATCTAGTTCAGAGAGTTTGGATGAGGAGCTTGGCATACCTGTTTTACGCACACCTGGTGCTAGGCAGGACAGATATGTGCCACCACATGCTAGAGTTGCAGGTGTACAGAGTGACCCGCAGGCATTGCGGAGATCCCAGAGAGTCAGATATCCTGTTGACAAGTTGACATATAGAGATTTTGCTATGCACTATGCATATATGTGGATGTATGACTGTGGATGTGGAAATGGATGTGTAAGATTCCTCCCCCAACCCCTTTTTGATGTCTAGTATCTTCCCCTGTAATCAACCCTCTTCAGAAATATAAAGACCCTGTTGCTAACTATTTTAGCCTAGAGAGAGAAAATATTCTAGAGAGAGAATATTCAGATTTTGAATATTTTTGGATAGAAAAATATCTCTTATAATTCAGATGAGTTTCCCTGAAACAGAAATTCAAAAATAATTTTCCAATGTGCAATTGGAATTAATTGAAAATAGGTATAAAGAACCTTAGTCTAAGGGTCTAGATTTTCAGAAATCTTTAGACTATGGTCCAATTAAGGTTCCTATGGGCCAATAGCATCAATCCATGTGTAGGGAAGAGATAAATCCAAATTTGTAAAAAGAAGATATCCAAAAATGAGTAAATGCTCACATAAGGTGAAGAGTTGAAAATGTACAAGGTTTATTAGTAAAAAACTATGAGCAATATTAAAAATATGAGATATTTTGGGTATCCAAAAATGAGTAAATGCTCACATAAGATGAAGAGTTGAAAATGTACAAGGTTTATTAGTAAAAAACTATGAGCAATATTAAAATGATGCCATTATGACACATATGTAAGGAAGGGGAATTCTTTAAAGGAGGTGCATATTTCATATAAGATGAAGAGTTGAAAATGTACAAGGTTTATTAGTAAAAAACTATGAGCAATATTAAAATGATGCCATTATGACACATATGTAAGGAAGGGGAATTCTTTAAAGGAGGTGCATATTTCACATAAGATGAAGAGTTGAAAATGTACAAGGTTTATTAGTAAAAAAACTATGAGCAATATTAAAATGATTCCATTATGACACATATGTAAGGAAGGGGAATTCTTTAAAGGAGGTGCATATTTCACATGCTTGAATGAGTTTTAAACTCATAAAAATTGAGATATTTCATCTCTCCTCTCTCCTCATTCAAGTCTAGTTCCAAAAAGTTAGCTTAACTGACCTAAAAATGGTCAAATATTGACCAAACTGATTTAGAAAATTCTAGAATCAGTTTGTTTGGTTAGGAGCTCAATTTTTTCTATAAATAGAAGCCTCCCCCTTGTTGAAAAATAGATAGTGTTTATGCATCGTTACTCTACTCCACCTAAGCCAAGAACTGTGAATTCATTTAATAATTCACTAGTTTTTGGAGCTTCCCTCTTTCTTCAATCCCCATTAGTGACTCCATCAACATACTTAACCAATTGATTGGTTGGGGGCCTCTACCGTGAACAAAGTATCAAGAAATTTATAAGGTAATTAGTGAATATTGCTCTTTTCTATAATTTCTCAATGTTTCTCTCTTCTCAACCCCTCTCAAGCTTGAGAAGTTTAATTGGTATGGTTTTTTTTTAAAATGCTATTGAAGTTTGAATAGTAGTGAAGAGTTACATAATTTAATAAATGCTATTGAAGTTAATTTTCATTTATGTTTAAATTCTAATGATTCTTATGTAAATTCTCTCTCTCACTCAAGAAATGGTCATACTCATGACCCATTCTCAATCCAAATCAAGCTTTTCATAAAGCTTTTCCTTAACCCAAGATAAAGCTATGCTTGAGGCCAAATTAATGGCTTTTTCTTATGCTTTTAGTTTATGTATATTGATGATTCAATCCATTATGGATTGAGGATCCAATTAGAGAATCATTTTAATTATTTCCTTAATGATAAGCTTTATCCCTTAGAAAATTGAGATTTATCAGTCATAGCAGCGGAGCTATGGCAAAATTTTTATAAAAATTATGCATAAAAAATTTTCATTCAAAGCATAAAAAGAGGACTTCCTACCATATTCTAGGAATCATCATCCTAGATTAATTGAAAGAATTTCATTATAATCATGGAGAAATTGAATTTTAATATTATGCATAAAGGATAAATTTTTATATCAAAAGTGTTATTTTTACCATTTTTATTTTCATGCATAGAAGTATGCATAATGGATAAATTTTTATATCAAAAGTGTTACTTTTATCATTTTTACTTTCATGCATAGAAGTATGCATAAAGGATAAATTTTTATATCAAAAGTGTTATTTTTACCATTTTTATTTTCATGCATAGAAGTATGCATAATGGATAAATTTTTATATCAAAAGTGTTACTTTTATCATTTTTATTTCATACATAAAAGTATGCATAAAAGAAAATTTTTATATCAAAAGTGTTACTTTTATCATTTTTAATTTTCATGCATAGAAGTATGCATAAAGGAAAATTTTTATATCAAAAGTGTTACTTTTATCATTTTTAATTTTCATGCATAGAAGTATGCATAAAGGAAAAATTTTTATATCAAAAGTGTTACTTTTATCATATTGGATTTCATGCATATAGGTATGCATAAAAGATATTCTTTTTATACTAAAAGTATGATTTTCCTCATAAATGGATTTTATGCTTAACTTAGATGCATAAGAGAAATTCTTTTATTCTAAAAGTATAATTCCCTACCAAATTGAAATCATGCATAAGAAGATGCATAAAAGATTGATTTTAATTTCGAAAGTGTTAGTCTCCTTAAATGGAATTTATGTATAAATAAATGTGTAGAGAAATCTTATATCAAATAAAAGAATTCTCTTTAAAAAAAAAAAGATATGAAATGTGATAAGATGTGATAAGAGGTGTATGAGATGTGATAAGAATTGATAAGATGTGCATGGAAAGTGATAGGATGTGATAAGAGGTGTGATAAGAGGTGATAAGATGCTTATGAAATGAGTTAGGATGTGATAAGATGAATTAAGATGTGTATGGGGGGATGAGGTAAGAAGTGTATGTGATAGGATAAGATGTATATGGGTTGTGATAGGGTGAGAATGGATGTGATGTAAAAGATTAGATGTGAAAGTATATGGGGTTATATAAATGGGAATGTGAAAATGGATGTATGTATGTGGATGTGTGGATATGGAGATGGGAGTGTGGATGTATGAACATGAAAATGGATATATGCATGAAGATGTATATGCATAGATGTAAATGTGGATGTAGATGTGGATGTATAGATGTGAATGGATGTGGATGTATAGATGTGAATGGAAATGTGGATGTGGATGTGGATGTGGATGTATAGATGTGAATGGAAATGTGGATGTGGATGTATGTGGATGTGGATGTAGATGTGGATGTATAGATGTGAATGTGGAATGTGGATGTGGATGTATGTATGTATGTGGATGTAAATGTGGATGTATAGGAATGGGGATGTGGATGTATGTGAATGTGAATGTAGATGTGGATGTATGTGAATGTGAATGTGGATGTATGTGAATGTGAATGTAGATGTGAATGTGGAATGTGGATGTATAGATGTGGATGTATGGGAATGTGGATGTGGATGTATGTGAATGTGAATGTAGATGTGGATGTATAGATGTGAATGTGGAATGTGGATGTGGATGTAGATGTGGATATATGGATGTGTATGTATGAATGTGGATATGGGATGTGGATGTATAAATGAGGATGTGAAAATGGAGATAAGCATGTAGATGTGGATGTATGGATGTGAATGTGGATGTGGATGTGGATGTATGGATGTGGATATGGATGTGAATATATGATATGTGATGTGAAGGAATCTGAAGTGAAGAGATGGAAAAGGAGGTGATTGGATGAGTACACATATACATGGAATGTGGAATAAGTAATGTTGGATTAATGAGGGATAATGTGGAAAAATGAGAGTTAATATAGAAACTGTATTTGTAAACTGTTTGTAAATGCTGTTTGTAAATGGCTGTTTTATGTCAAGAATGCTGGGGAAGCATTTTGACCGTCTTGTGATTAAGGTCGTGGAGACCTAACTGATAAAGTTGCAACTGCTGACGGAGAGTCAATGGAGGACGTCTCGCGTAGCAAGGTCGACCGAGGTCTTGACCAGCCTCGGTTCGATTAAAATGGTGAGCTTCCGGTACGGTGGATGAGGGACCAAGGAAGCGGCCTATGAGTGAAGAGCTAGGTCACCTGCGAAGGATCCTAGAGGGTGCTGACCATACGGTGCTCGGGCTCTGGGTCGCCCAGGATACCCACGTGTGCATCGAGGAAGATATTGGAACAAGGAGTAAGAGTTGTTTTGTGAAACCGGGCATGGATCTGGTTGACTGACCTTGCTGGTCCTCAACGGATGAGTCCATGGCTCTTTTATATGGATCTGTTGGTTGATCTTGCTGATCTTCAACGAGAGTCCATCTTGATAAGTGATTATATTGCCGAGTATTATGGGCTAGGAACTATGGAAACGGCCTCTGTGTGGACAGGTGGTGAGCGTTCTAGTTGCCAATGATGCCATAGATACTCTGATGAAGGAATGATGGGAAATTATGAATCAACTGGATAAATTGGGAGATTGTGATCAGTGGTACTATGGTTTCATTAAAGGATTGTTTTAAAGTTAGCTGATGCTAAGAAAAAGGCAATTTTCATATTGGGTGTGTAAGTGGTGTGGCTAGTTTTATGTTTGCATGAAATTCCGGCTAGGGGGCCTTGGAACTCTTTTCCTTGGTACCCGGGACAAAACCTAACCAAATTCCAAATTGGATTCCATCACTACAGTGGTTGGGCGGTTGGCTAACCCATGGGATCGGATGGGGTTAGGCTGGACTGATGGATCCATAAATCGAGACTCAACTTTGTTTTTACGATAGATAAAGTAAATCCCGGATAGAAATTGTTCTATGGATAGGAATCAACGGCTGTGCCTCTTGATGGGGAAAAAAGCATTGATCCCAATGATCCAAGTGCAAGTTTCTACCTCGATTTGACCAAGTACCGTTAAAGGTGCAGTCAGATCAGTTGATCCGTAATGATCTTGACTACGTTAGAGTAAAGAGTTATCCTGGTGGAATCGCCCATGCTTTCCGAGTAAAGGAAGTTTTTCCAGTTTCGGTTTTGGACAAACCGACGGATTAGTCTCTTGTCCGGATATCCGTGGGCGAGGCCCCGAGTGTGAGACCCCTACCCACGCATGATGTGCTACTTCCGCTGCCAGTATCTTGAATCCGTTGCTCGGTGGGAACAGTGGGATCTCACAGTTGGTATCAGAGCCGCTTTTGAAAGCTAATAAAGATAATTAAATTCTTATCTGAAATTGGTAATAAGAATTCAGAAACAGCATTTTCATAATGTATTTTCATCCCGTAAGCTTCTTTAATGAAGAAATTTTAATCAAAGAAATTGTTTTTATAGATGGAAGTTCCACATTTATCTGGTATTCTCGACCTCACCCAGTCTCAAGATATGATTGCATTTGCCTTCGAGCATCTCATCTCTTCCGCTTCAACTCAAACAAGCCGAGTAAGACTTGCACGCCATTTCAAGGATTTATATTTTCCTACCCCAGTGGAGAGAATACAACATAAGTGGGTTGCAGGGCAATATGTCCACGCTCATTGCAACTGCCGTACAATGCTGTGGCAGAATCTCTCATTGACTATGATCCTGTTAAAGCTGAAAATGGTGCGTGGTGTCATTCTATATCATTCGACACCTCGAAATTTCAGACTTTCATGTCAAATTTATAGACTCCTTAGTCGATTTATCCCTAAGGAGAAAATAATAATTTCCTTCGCAGTTAGAGAACTTATGTAACAGGGCATGACTATGGCCCAGTACCGTCGTCTTATACGTCTCTCGAAGAGATTTTGAATTTTGGAGCCGAACCACTCTATGTAATTATTGCAACTTGTATATAAATATACAAATGTTTTTTTTTCGGACGATCGGATAAAGAAAAATCTATTTATCAGACTTAAGTCATAGATCTCCAATAAGATCAACTGAGGAGCAAATTATGTCAAAAGTTTATCAAGACGCACAAAAAGGTTGTAATTGTTTGATATAATTCATACAAATTGTTAATTCAAATTGGAATTCGTAAATTAGTAATTGGGTCTTCAATTGGAAGTACCGCAATTGTATGGAACCCTGACTTGCTTGAGACCTAGACATGATGGTATTTACCTTATAATTCCAAGGGCCGTGACTATCCGTATATACCGAGAGTATAACTGCAGCTCTTTACTGATAGTATATACGAGTAAATCTAAGACTTGAAATTATAAGCGTTAATGCTATCCAGATGATGATTTCGAATGTGGTTGATATGATTTTTAATTCTGTTTGAGAATTGATGAATTGAATTGGATTCTGATTGAAAAATGACGATTTCCAAAATTTAGTTGAAATGTAATAAGCTGAGCGAAACCACAATGAGGATGAATGGGACGAGTCCCAGTGATGATATTCATAACTGGAATGATGATAATGATTTCAGCAAATCACTATGAGATTAGTGGATTGTGCTGTCAGATTGCTACTGTTAACACTTGAGACGGTAGATTAAGTTAAGGGATGACAAATTGAGAACTTGCTTAACAAAAATTCCTGTGGAGGAATGTTCAGAAGGAAAATTTTCAGACTAATGGACCATTATCGTGTTAAAGATATAAATGATATGATCTGAATGAATTGTTATTTAATGATGAGTTCTATATAAGGGATAATTATCCCCGTATTCTGTTGGGTTGACCAGAATATAAGGAACCCCAGAATAAATTGGATCTTAAGAAAAAGAGTTGTCCTCTACCTTGCGAGATGAGGACATCTCGCACTTTTCAAGTGGGGTAGAATGTAAGATTCTCCCCTGCCTTCGAGGTATACAGGAGTAAGAATCTCCCTTTTTGATCTTAGTCCCTCTCTAAAATAAAAGAAAGATTCTGTTTAAAAAAAAAAAAAGGAAGACCCTTTCTCTAGAATGCTTCTCAAGAGTCACGCTGTTTTAAGGATTCAGAACAATGAGTTCAGAAGTGAAAATCGGTGTTTTGGATACCAAGGTTTTGGTTTTCATTCGAGTACGACCCAAAAGAAGTTCTTTATCTCTTGGGGAGTATAAGAACTTATCCCCCAGATATTGTGAGCCTTATATCTGAATTCAATGAAAGTAGGTGACTTAGCCTACAAGCTTCTTTTACCTCCTCATCTCAAAGTTCTTAATGTATTTCATAGAAATATGTGCCAAACCCAAATCAAGGAAAGACGATAAAACTTCAGTGACAAGATACCGTTGGCTTCTAGGTTACGCTAACTCCTTCCTTTATATAAGTCGTAACTTTTACCTGTCGCTCACAGCAGTAATCTTACTTCCATCGATCTCCTCTCTTTCTTAATCTCCTTCATGGCTTGGCAACAAGAACTAGTTTTATCCATAATGATTCCTCACCTTCAAGACGCAAGTGAGTCTGTGAAGAAGGATTTTATAGAACAGTATGAGCGCTCACTTTTTCCTCACCTAGGAACTTCTGTAGCGCAGACCAAATGGCGGACCTATCAAGACATAACTAGGGTAACACCCTGGGGTCAGCAGCACTTTCGTAACAATGTCCGCTTGGCCATGGTTATCGAAGCTTTGGGTTTGGGTCCCCGATACTACTGCGTCATGAGATCAAGGCATCCTGGGTTTTCTGAGCGGGTCTTCTTACTGGCGTGTTTTCTTCCTCATGAGAAGATATGCCTTTACCCCATTTTTGGCTTGCCTCTCAGAGGTCCTTTTGTTAGAACACCTCATACCACTGAGATAGGCGCAGCAATAACCCACAGAATCATTCCCATAGATGAGTTACCTTATACTTGTGCAGCTTGTGAGGACTGCTTTTGTGACCATATGATGGACGGGCTTATGGAAGTGTAAAGAGTTCCTCTATCTTTACTGTATAAGTTTCGAGAATGAATAAAGTTTAAATCTTGTTCGTATTTTGAATCTTGCTCTCTTTAAGACTTATCTTGGTGGTTAATCTTGATTAAAATTTTTCTCTAAGTCTCATATTCGTGAATCTTGCGAAATTATCACAAGTTGCGAGATGAGGACATCTCGCGTTTTTTAAGTGGGGTAGAATGTAAGATTCCTCCCCCAACCCCTTTTTGATGTCTAGTATCTTCCCCTGTAATCAACCCTCTTCAGAAATATAAAGACCCTGTTGCTAACTATTTTAGCCTAGAGAGAGAAAATATTCTAGAGAGAGAATATTCAGATTTTGAATATTTTTGGATAGAAAAATATCTCTTATAATTCAGATGAGTTCCCCTGAAACAGAAATTCAAAAAGAATTTTCCAATGTGCAATTGGAATTAATTGGAAATAGGTATAAAGAACCTTAGTCTAAGGGTCTAGATTTTCAGAAATCTTTAGACTATGGTCCAATTAAGGTTCCTATGGGCCAATAGCATCAATCCATGTGTAGGGAAGAGATAAATCCAAATTTGTAAAAAGAAGATACCCAAAAATGAGTAAATGCTCACATAAGGTGAAGAGTTGAAAATGTACAAGGTTTATTAGTAAAAAACTATGAGCAATATTAAAAATATGAGATATTTTGGGTATCCAAAAATGAGTAAATGCTCACATAAGATGAAGAGTTGAAAATGTACAAGGTTTATTAGTAAAAAACTATGAGCAATATTAAAATGATGCCATTATGACACATATGTAAGGAAGGGGAATTCTTTAAAGGAGGTGCATATTTCATATAAGATGAAGAGTTGAAAATGTACAAGGTTTATTAGTAAAAAACTATGAGCAATATTAAAATGATGCCATTATGACACATATGTAAGGAAGGGGAATTCTTTAAAGGAGGTGCATATTTCACATAAGATGAAGAGTTGAAAATGTACAAGGTTTATTAGTAAAAAAACTATGAGCAATATTAAAATGATTCCATTATGACACATATGTAAGGAAGGGGAATTCTTTAAAGGAGGTGCATATTTCACATGCTTGAATGAGTTTTAAACTCATAAAAATTGAGATATTTCATCTCTCCTCTCTCCTCATTCAAGTCTAGTTCCAAAAAGTTAGCTTAACTGACCTAAAAATGGTCAAATATTGACCAAACTGATTTAGAAAATTCTAGAATCAGTTTGTTTGGTTAGGAGCTCAATTTTTTCTATAAATAGAAGCCTCCCCCTTGTTGAAAAATAGATAGTGTTTATGCATCGTTACTCTACTCCACCTAAGCCAAGAACTGTGAATTCATTTAATAATTCACTAGTTTTTGGAGCTTCCCTCTTTCTTCAATCCCCATTAGTGACTCCATCAACATACTTAACCAATTGATTGGTTGGGGGCCTCTACCGTGAACAAAGTATCAAGAAATTTATAAGGTAATTAGTGAATATTGCTCTTTTCTATAATTTCTCAATGTTTCTCTCTTCTCAACCCCTCTCAAGCTTGAGAAGTTTAATTGGTATGGTTTTTTTTTAAAATGCTATTGAAGTTTGAATAGTAGTGAAGAGTTACATAATTTAATAAATGCTATTGAAGTTAATTTTCATTTATGTTTAAATTCTAATGATTCTTATGTAAATTCTCTCTCTCACTCAAGAAATGGTCATACTCATGACCCATTCTCAATCCAAATCAAGCTTTTCATAAAGCTTTTCCTTAACCCAAGATAAAGCTATGCTTGAGGCCAAATTAATGGCTTTTTCTTATGCTTTTAGTTTATGTATATTGATGATTCAATCCATTATGGATTGAGGATCCAATTAGAGAATCATTTTAATTATTTCCTTAATGATAAGCTTTATCCCTTAGAAAATTGAGATTTATCAGTCATAGCAGCGGAGCTATGGCAAAATTTTTATAAAAATTATGCATAAAAAATTTTCATTCAAAGCATAAAAAGAGGACTTCCTACCATATTCTAGGAATCATCATCCTAGATTAATTGAAAGAATTTCATTATAATCATGGAGAAATTGAATTTTAATATTATGCATAAAGGATAAATTTTTATATCAAAAGTGTTATTTTTACCATTTTTATTTTCATGCATAGAAGTATGCATAATGGATAAATTTTTATATCAAAAGTGTTACTTTTATCATTTTTACTTTCATGCATAGAAGTATGCATAAAGGATAAATTTTTATATCAAAAGTGTTATTTTTACCATTTTTATTTTCATGCATAGAAGTATGCATAATGGATAAATTTTTATATCAAAAGTGTTACTTTTATCATTTTTATTTCATACATAAAAGTATGCATAAAAGAAAATTTTTATATCAAAAGTGTTACTTTTATCATTTTTAATTTTCATGCATAGAAGTATGCATAAAGGAAAATTTTTATATCAAAAGTGTTACTTTTATCATTTTTAATTTTCATGCATAGAAGTATGCATAAAGGAAAAATTTTTATATCAAAAGTGTTACTTTTATCATATTGGATTTCATGCATATAGGTATGCATAAAAGATATTCTTTTTATACTAAAAGTATGATTTTCCTCATAAATGGATTTTATGCTTAACTTAGATGCATAAGAGAAATTCTTTTATTCTAAAAGTATAATTCCCTACCAAATTGAAATCATGCATAAGAAGATGCATAAAAGATTGATTTTAATTTCGAAAGTGTTAGTCTCCTTAAATGGAATTTATGTATAAATAAATGTGTAGAGAAATCTTATATCAAATAAAAGAATTCTCTTTTTTAAAAAAAAAGATATGAAATGTGATAAGATGTGATAAGAGGTGTATGAGATGTGATAAGAATTGATAAGATGTGCATGGAAAGTGATAGGATGTGATAAGAGGTGTGATAAGAGGTGATAAGATGCTTATGAAATGAGTTAGGATGTGATAAGATGAATTAAGACGTGTATGGGGGGATGAGGTAAGAAGTGTATGTGATAGGATAAGATGTATATGGGTTGTGATAGGGTGAGAATGGATGTGATGTAAAAGATTAGATGTGAAAGTCTATGGGGTTATATAAATGGGAATGTGAAAATGGATGTATGTATGTGGATGTGTGGATATGGAGATGGGAGTGTAGATGTATGAACATGAAAATGGATATATGCATGAAGATGTATATGCATAGATGTAAATGTGGATGTAGATGTGGATGTATAGATGTGAATGGATGTGGATGTATAGATGTGAATGGAAATGTGGATGTGGATGTATGTGAATGTGGATGTGGATGTGGATGTATAGATGTGAATGGAAATGTGGATGTGGATGTATGTGAATGTGGATGTATAGATGTGAATGTGGAATGTGGATGTGGATGTATGTATGTATGTGGATGTAAATGTGGATGTATAGGAATGGGGATGTGGATGTATGTGAATGTGAATGTAGATGTGGATGTATGTGAATGTGAATGTGGATGTATGTGAATGTGAATGTGGAATGTGGATGTATAGATGTGGATGTATGGGAATGTGGATGTGGATGTATGTGAATGTGAATGTAGATGTGGATGTATAGATGTGAATGTGGAATGTGGATGTGGATGTAGATGTGGATATATGGATGTGTATGTATGAATGTGGATATGGGATGTGGATGTATAAATGAGGATGTGAAAATGGAGATAAGCATGTAGATGTGGATGTATGGATGTGAATGTGGATGTGGATGTGGATGTATGGATGTGGATATGGATGTGAATATATGATATGTGATGTGAAGGAATCTGAAGTGAAGAGATGGAAAAGGAGGTGATTGGATGAGTACACATATACATGGAATGTGGAATAAGTAATGTTGGATTAATGAGGGATAATGTGGAAAAATGAGAGTTAATATAGAAACTGTATTTGTAAACTGTTTGTAAATGCTGTTTGTAAATGGCTGTTTTATGTCAAGAATGCTGGGGAAGCATTTTGACCGTCTTGTGATTAAGGTCGTGGAGACCTAACTGATAAAGTTGCAACTGCTGACGGAGAGTCAATGGAGGACGTCTCGCGTAGCAAGGTCGACCGAGGTCTTGACCAGCCTCGGTTCGATTAAAATGGTGAGCTTCCGGTACGGTGGATGAGGGACCAAGGAAGCGGCCTATGAGTGAAGCGCTAGGTCACCTGCGAAGGATCCTAGAGGGTGCTGACCATACGGTGCTCGGGCTCTGGGTCGCCCAGGATACCCACGCGTGCATCGAGGAAGATATTGGAACAAGGAGTAAGAGTTGTTTTGTGAAACCGGGCATGGATCTGGTTGACTGACCTTGCTGGTCCTCAACGGATGAGTCCATGGCTCTTTTATATGGATCTGTTGGTTGATCTTGCTGATCTTCAACGAGAGTCCATCTTGATAAGTGATTATATTGCCGAGTATTATGGGCTAGGAACTATGGAAACGGCCTCTGTGTGGACAGGTGGTGAGCGTTCTAGTTGCCAATGATGCCATAGATACTCTGATGAAGGAATGATGGGAAATTATGAATCAACTGGATAAATTGGGAGATTGTGATCAGTGGTACTATGGTTTCATTAAAGGATTGTTTTAAAGTTAGTTGATGCTAAGAAAAAGGCAATTTTCATATTGGGTGTGTAAGTGGTGTGGCTAGTTTTATGTTTGCATGAAATTCCGGCTAGGGGGCCTTGGAACTCTTTTCCTTGGTACCCGGGACAAAACCTAACCAAATTCCAAATTGGATCCCATCACTACAGTGGTTGGGCGGTTGGCTAACCCATGGGATCGGATGGGGTTAGGCTGGACTGATGGATCCATAAATCGAGACTCAACTTTGTTTTTACGATAGATAAAGTAAATCCCGGATAGAAATTGTTCTATGGATAGGAATCAACGGCTGTGCCTCTTGATGGGGAAAAAAGCGTTGATCCCAATGATCCAAGTGCAAGTTTCTACCTCGATTTGACCAAGTACCGTTAAAGGTGCAGTCAGATCAGTTGATCCGTAATGATCTTGACTACGTTAGAGTAAAGAGTTATCCTGGTGGAATCGCCCATGCTTTCCGAGTAAAGGAAGTTTTTCCAGTTTCGGTTTTGGACAAACCGACGGATTAGTCTCTTGTCCGGATATCCATGGGCGAGGCCCCGAGTGTGAGACCCCTACCCACGCATGATGTGCTACTTCCGTTGCCAGTATCTTGAATCCGTTGCTCGGTGGGAACAGTGGGATCTCACAGGATGTATGGATGTGGATGTATGAATGTGGATGTGGATGTGGATGTGGATGTGGATGTGGATGTATGAATGTGGATGTGGATGTGGATGTATGGATGTGGATGTGAATGTGGATGTATGAATGTGGATGTGGATGTGGATGTATGAATGTGGATGTATGGATGTAGATATGGAATGAGGATGTGTATGTATGAATGCGGATATGGATGTGGATGTACGAATGTGGATGTGTATGTGGAATAATGAATGTGAATGTGTATGTGAAATGATGTGACGATGATATGAATGAATCTGATGTGATGAGATGGAAATTGATGTGATTGGATGAGAATGGGTACACATATGAATTGAATGTGGAATAAGTAATGTGGACTGATGAGGGATAATGTGGAAAGACGAGAGTTTATTATAGAAACTGTATTTGGGACCTATTTGTAAATGACTGTTTTATGTCAAGAATGCTAGGGAAGCATTTTGACTGTCTTGTGAATAAGGTCGTGGAGACCTAACTGATAAATTTGCAACAGCTGACGGAGAGTCAACGGAGGACGTCTCGTGAGTAGCAAGGTCGGCCGAGGTCTTGACCAGCCTCGGTTCGATTTAGATGGTGAGCTTCCGGTACGGTGGATGAGGGACCAAGGAAGCGGCCTATGAGTGAAGCGCTAGGTGACGAAGGATCCTAGAGGGTGCTGAGACCATATGGTGCTCGGGCTCTGGGTCGTCGAAGATACCCACTCGTGCGTCGGGGAAGATATTGGAACAAAGAGTAAGAGTGTTTTCTGAAACCGAGTATGGATCTGGTTGATTGACCTTGCTGGTCCTCAACTAATGAGTCCATAGCTCTCTTATATGGATCTGTTGGTTGATCTTGCTGATCTTCAACGAGGATTCCATCTAGATTTTTATAAGTGAATATATTGTCGGGTACTATGAGCTAGGAACTATTGAAAAGGCCCCTGAGTGGACAGGTGGTGAGCGTTCTTGTTGCCAATGATGCCATAGATACTACAATGAAGGAATGATTGGAAATTAAGATTCAACCGGATATTTGGAGGATTGTGATCAGTGATACTATGGTTTCATTAAATGATTGTTTTAAAGATGGTGAATCTATGAAAAAGGCAATTTCATATGGGTGTGTAAGTGGCATGACTGGTGTTAAATTTGCATGAATATCCGGCTAGGGGGCCTGGGAAACTCTTTGTAAGATTCCTCCCCCAACCCCCTTTTTGATGTCTAGTATATTCCCCTGTAATCAATTCCCTTTTCTGAAATATAAGAGATCTTGTTTGTGGTTGTTTTAACCTAGAGTGAGAAAATATTCTAGAGAGAGAATATTCAGATTTTGAATATTTTTGGATAGAAAAATATCTCTTATAATTCAGATGAGTTCCCCTGAAACAGAAATTTAAAAAGAATTTTCCAATGTGCAATTGGAATTAATTGGAAATAGGTATAAAGAACCTTAGCCTAAAGGTCTAGATTTTCAGAAATCTTTAGACTATGGTCCAATTAAGGTTCCTATGGGCCAATAGCATCAATCCATGTGTAGGGAGGAGATAAATCCAAATTGTAAAAAGAAAATACCCAAAAATGAGTAAATGCTCACATAAGATGAAGAGTTGAAAATGTACAAGGTTTATTAGTAAAAAACTATGAGCAATATTAAAATGATTCCATTATGACACCTATGTAAGGAAGGGGGAGTTCTTTAAAGGAGGTGCATATTTCACATAAGATGAAGAGTTGAAAATGTACAAGGATTATTAGTAAAAAACTATGAGCAATATTAAAATGATTCCATTATGACACATATGTAAGGAAGGGGAGTTCTTTAAAGGAGGTGCATATTTCCCTTAAATGATTTTATTATGACACATATGTAAGGAAGGAGAGTCTCTTAAATGCTCACATAAGATGAAGAGTTGAAAATGTACAAGGTTTATTAGTTTAAAAAGCACATATGTAAGGAAGGGGAGTTCTTTAAAGGAGGTGCATATTTCACATAAGATGAAGAGTTGAAAATGTACAAGGTTTATTAGTAAAAAAAAAAACTATGACACATATGTAAGGAAGGAGAGCTCTTTAAAGGAGGTGCATATTTCACATGCTTGAATGAGTTTTAAACTCATAAAAATTGAGATATTTTATCTCTCCTCTCTCCTAATTCAAGTCTAGTTCCAAAAAGTTAGCTTAACTGACCTAAAAATGGTCAAAAAGTGACCAAACTGACTTGGAAAATTCTAGAATCAGTTTGTTTGATTAGGAGCTCAAATTTTCCTATAAATAGAAGCCTCTCCTTGTTAAAAAAGACATAGAGTCTTATGCTTTGTTACTCTACTCCACCTAAGCCAAATTAGATAGAGTCTTAGGCTTTGTTACTCTACTCCACCTAAGCCAAATTAGTAGATAGTGTCTTATGCCTTGTTACTCTAATCCACCTAAACCAAAATATAGAGTGTCTTAGGCATTGTTACTCTACTCTACCTAAGCCAAGAACTGTGAATTCTTTAATAATTCACTAGTTTTTGATACTTCTCTCTTTCCTCAATCCCCATTGGTGGCTCCATCAACATACTAAACCAATTGATTGGTTGGGGGCCTCTACCGTGAATAAAGAATCAAGTAAATCATAAGGTAAGTATATTGAATTTTGATCTTTTCTATAATTTCTCAATGATTCTCTCTTCTCAACCCCTCTCAAGCTTGAGAAGTTTAATTGGTATGGTTTTTTTTTTAAATGCTATTGAAGTTAATTGGTGAAAAGTAGTGAAGAGTTACATAATTTAATAAATGCTATTGAAGTTAATTTCCATTTATGTTTAAATTCTAATGGTTTTTATGTAATTACTCTCTCTCACTCAAGAAATAGCCATACTCATGACCCATTCCCAATCCAAATGAAGCTTTTCATAAAGCTTTTCATAAGGCTTTTCCTTAATCCAAAATTAAGCTATGCTTGAGGCCAAATTAATGGCTTTTTGCTATGCTTTTAGTTTATGCACATTGATGATTCAATCCATTATGGATTGATGATCCAATTAGAGACCATTCTAATTATTTTCTTAATGATAAACTTTATCCCTTAGAAAAAAAAAATTGAGATTTATCAGTCATAGTAGCGGAGCTATGGCAAAATTTTTATAGAAATCACGCATAAAATAAATTCATTCAAAGTATAAAAAGATGACTTCCTACCATATCCTAGGAACTATCATCCTAGATTAATTAAAGAATATTATTATGCATGGAGATATGGATGTTTGCATGTAGATGTAGAGGTATGGATGTGAGTGTGAATGTGGAGGTGGATGTATGCATGTAGGTGTAGATGTATAGATGTAGATGTGGATGTGGAGGTGGGTGGATGCATGTAGATGTAGATGTATAGGTGTAGGTGAGAATGGAGATGTGGATGTATACATGTAGATGTAGATGTATAGATGTAGATGTGAATAGAGATGTGGATGTATACATGTAGATGTAGATGTGGATGTGGAGGTGGGTGGATGCATGAAGATGTAGATGTATAGATGTAGATGAGAATGGAGATGTGGATGTATATATGTAGATGTAGATGTATAGATGTAGATGTGAATGGAGATGTGGATGTATACATGTAGATGTAGATGTATAGATGTAGATGGGAATGGAGATGTGGATGTATACATGTAGATGTAGATGTATAGATGTAGATGTGAATGGAGATGTGGATGTATGCATGTAGATGTAGGTGGAGATGTGGATGTATGCATGTAGATGTAGGTTTATAGACGTAGATGTGGATGTAGAGGTGGATGTATGCATGTAGATGTAGATGTATAGATGTGGATGTGAATGTGGAGTGGATGTATGCATGTAGATGTAGATGTATGGAGGTGAATGTGAATGTGGATGTGGATGTATGTATAGGGATGTAGATGTATGCATGTAGATGTGAATGTACGCATATAGTTGTGGATGTATGGATGTGAATATACGATTGTGATGTGAGGGAATCTGAAGTGATGAGATGGAAATGATGTGATGGGATGAGTATACATATAAATGGAATATGGAATAAGTAATGTAGATTAAGGAGGGATAATGTGAAAAAATGAAAGTTAAAATAGAAATTGTATTGTAAACTGTTTGTAAATGCTGTTTGTAAATGCTGTCTGTAAATGATTGTTTTATGTCAAGAATGCTGGGGGGAGCATTTTGATCGTCTTGTGATTAAGGTCGTGATGAGAAAGTTGCAACTGCTGACGGGGAGTCAATGAAGGACGTCTCGCGTAGCAAGGTCGGCCGAGGTCTTGACCAGCCTCGGTGCGATTAAAATGGTGAGCTTCCGGTACGGTGGATGAGGGGCCAAGGAAGCGGCCTATGCGTGAAGCGCTAGGTTACCTGCGAAGGATCCTAGAGGGTGCTGACCATACGGTGCTCGGGCTCTGGGTCGCCTAGGATACCCACGCGTGCGTCGAGGAAGATATTGGAACAGAGTTGGAGTTGTTTTCTGAAATCGAGCATGGATCTGGTTGATTGACCTTGCTGGTCTTCAATGGATGGGTCCATGGCTCCTTATATGGATCTGTTGGTTGATCTTGCTGATCTTCAACGAGAGTCCATCTTGTTAAGTGATTATATTGCCAAGTATTATGGGCTAGGAACTATCGAAACGGCTCCTGAGCGTTCTAGTTGCCAATGATGCCATAGATACTCTGATGAAGGAATGATGGAAAATTAAGAATCAATTGGATAAATTGGAAGATGGTGATCAATGATACTATGGTTTTATTAAAGGATTGTTTTAAACTGGTTGAATCTGGTTGAAAAAGGCAATTTCATATTGGGTGTGTGAGTGGTGTGACTAGTTTTATTTTGCATGAACATCCGGCTAGGGGGCCTTGGAACTCTTTTCCTTGGTACCCGGGACAAAACCTAGCTGGACTGATGGATCCGTAAATCGAGACTCAAACTTTTGTTTTTACGATAGAAAAAAAAAATCCCGGATAGTAACTGTTCTATGGATAGGAATCAACGGCTGTGCCTCTTGAATGGGGAAAAAAGCGTTGATCCCAATGATCCAAGTGCAAGTTTCTTCCTTGAACTGACTAAGTATCTTATAGATGTAATTGGATCATCTCGATCAGAAATGATCTTGACTACGTTAGAGTAAAAAGTTATCCTGGTGGAATCGCCCGTGCTTCCGGTTAAGAAAGTTTTTTTTTCGGGTTCGGTTTTGGAACAACCGACGGATTAGTCTCTTATCCGGATATCCGTGGGCGAGGCCCCGAGTGTGGGACCCCTGTCCCGCGCGAGAAGCGCTACTTCCGCTGCCAGTACCCCGAATCCGTTGCTCGGTGGGAACAGGGATCTTACAGTTGGTATCAGAGCATTTGGTTAATAAAGATCAACTGAGAAGACAAATATGTCAAAAATTTATCAAGAAACACAAAAAGGTTATAATTGTGTGATATAATTCATACAATTTGATATTCATAATTTGGTAATTGGTTCTTCAGATGGAAGTACCGCAATTATATAGAAACCCGGACTTGCTTGAGGCCTAGACATGATAGTATTTACCTTATAATTCCAAGGGCCGTGACTACCCGTATATACCGAGAGTATACTGCAGCTCTTTACTGACAGTATATACGAGTAAATGTAAGACTTGAAATTATAAGCGTTAATGCTATCTAGATGATGATTTTAAATGTGATTGATATGATTTTTAATTCTGTTTGAGAATTGATGAATTGATTTGGATTCTGATTGAAAATGCTGATTGAGAAATATTGATTTTTAAAAATTAGTTGAAATATAATGAAACCACAATGAGGGGGAATGGGACGAGTCCCTGTGATGATATTCATAACTAGAATGATGATAATGAATTCAACAAATCACTATGAGGTTAGTGGGTTGTGCTGTTAGATTGCTACTGTTAATACTTGACCGGTAGATCAAGTTAAGGGATGTCAAATTGAGAACTTGCTTGACTGAAGTTTCCGTGGAGGAATGTTCCGAAGGAAACTTTTTGGTCTAATAGACCATTATCATGTTAAAGATATGAATGATATGACCTGAATGAATTGTTATTTAATGATGAGTTCTATATAAGGGATATTTATCCTAGTGTTCTGTTGGGTTGACCAGAATATAAGGAACCCCAGAATAAAATTGGATCTTAAGAAAAAGAGCTGTCCTCTACCTTGCGAGATGAGGACATCTCGCACTTTTTAAGTGGGGTAGAATGTAAGATTCCTCCCCAACCTTCGAGGTATACTGGAGTAAGAATCTTCCTTTCTGATCTTATAATTATTCCCTCTCTAAAATAAAAGAAAGTTTCTGTTTAAAAAAGGAATACCCTTTTCCTAAAATACTTCTCAGGAGTCACGCCTATTTTAAGGATTTAGAACAATGAGTTTAGAAGTGAGAATCGGTGTTTTGGATACCAAGGTTTTGGTTTTCATTCGAGTATGGCCCAAAAGAAGTTCTTTATCTTTTGGGGAGTATAAGAAGCTATTTCCCAGATATTGTGACCCTTATATCTGAATTCAATGAAAGTAGGTGACTTAGCCTACAAGCTTCTTTTATCTCCTCATCTCAAAATTCTTAATACCTTCTATAGAAAAATGTGTCAAACACAAATCATGGAAAGACGGTAAAACTTCAGTGGCAAGTTACCGCCGTGTGACTTCTAGGTTACGCTAGCTCCTTCCTTTATATAAGTCGTAACTTACTTGTCACTCACAGTAATCTTACTCCCATCAATCTCCTTTCTTTCTTAATCTCCTTCATGGCTTGGCAACAGGAATTAGTTTTATCCCTGATGATTTCTCACCTTCAAGACGCAAGAGAGTCTGTGAAGAAAGACTTTATAGAACAGTATGAGCGCTCACTTTTTCCTCACCTAGGAACTTCTGTAGCGCAGACCAAATGGCGGACCTATCAAAACATAACTAGGGTAACACCCTGGGGTCAGCAACACTTTCGTAACAATGTCCGCTTGGCCATGGTTATTGAAGCTTTGGGTTTGGGTCCCCGATACTACTGTGTCATGAGATCAAGGCATCTTGGGTTTTCTGAGCGGGTCTTCTTACTGGCATGTTTTCTTCCTCATGAGAAGATATGCCTTTACCCCGTTTTTGGCTTGCCTCTCAGAGGTCCTTTTGTTAGATCACCTCATACCACTGAGATAGGTGCGGCAATAACCAGCAGAATCATTCCCATAGATGAGTTACCCTATACTTGTGCAGCTTGTAAGGACTGCTTTTGTGACCATATGATGGACGGGCTTATGGAAGTGTAAAGAGTTCTTCTATCTTACTGTATAAGTCCCGTGAATGAATAAAGTTTAAATCTTGTTCTTATTTTGAATCTTGCTCTCTTTAAGACTTTTCTTGGTGGTTAATCGTGATTAAAATTTTTCTCTAAGTCTCATATTCGTGCATCTTGCGAAATTATTCCAAGTTGCGAGATGAGGACATCTCGCGTTTTTTAAGTGGGGTAGAATGTAAGATTCCTCCCCCAACCCCCTTTTTGATGTCTAGTATATTCCCCTGTAATCAATTCCCTTTTCTGAAATATAAGAGATCTTGTTTGTGGTTGTTTTAACCTAGAGAGAGAAAATATTCTAGAGAGAGAATATTCAGATTTTGAATATTTTTGGATAGAAAAATATCTCTTATAATTCAGATGAGTTCCCTTGAAACAGAAATTTAAAAAGAATTTTCCAATGTGCAATTGGAATTAATTGGAAATAGGTATAAAGAACCTTAGCCTAAAGGTCTAGATTTTCAGAAATCTTTAGACTATGGTCCAATTAAGGTTCCTATGGGCCAATAGCATCAATCCATGTGTAGGGAGGAGATAAATCCAAATTGTAAAAAGAAAATACCCAAAAATGAGTAAATGCTCACATAAGATGAAGAGTTGAAAATGTACAAGGTTTATTAGTAAAAAACTATGAGCAATATTAAAATGATTCCATTATGACACCTATGTAAGGAAGGGGGAGTTCTTTAAAGGAGGTGCATATTTCACATAAGATGAAGAGTTGAAAATGTACAAGGATTATTAGTAAAAAACTATGAGCAATATTAAAATGATTCCATTATGACACATATGTAAGGAAGGGGAGTTCTTTAAAGGAGGTGCATATTTCCCTTAAATGATTTTATTATGACACATATGTAAGGAAGGAGAGTCTCTTAAATGCTCACATAAGATGAAGAGTTGAAAATGTACAAGGTTTATTAGTTTAAAAAGCACATATGTAAGGAAGGGGAGTTCTTTAAAGGAGGTGCATATTTCACATAAGATGAAGAGTTGAAAATGTACAAGGTTTATTAGTAAAAAAAAAAACTATGACACATATGTAAGGAAGGAGAGCTCTTTAAAGGAGGTGCATATTTCACATGCTTGAATGAGTTTTAAACTCATAAAAATTGAGATATTTTATCTCTCCTCTCTCCTAATTCAAGTCTAGTTCCAAAAAGTTAGCTTAACTGACCTAAAAATGGTCAAAAAGTGACCAAACTGACTTGGAAAATTCTAGAATCAGTTTGTTTGATTAGGAGCTCAAATTTTCCTATAAATAGAAGCCTCTCCTTGTTAAAAAAGACATAGAGTCTTATGCTTTGTTACTCTACTCCACCTAAGCCAAATTAGATAGAGTCTTAGGCTTTGTTACTCTACTCCACCTAAGCCAAATTAGTAGATAGTGTCTTATGCCTTGTTACTCTAATCCACCTAAACCAAAATATAGAGTGTCTTAGGCATTGTTACTCTACTCTACCTAAGCCAAGAACTGTGAATTCTTTAATAATTCACTAGTTTTTGATACTTCTCTCTTTCCTCAATCCCCATTGGTGGCTCCATCAACATACTAAACCAATTGATTGGTTGGGGGCCTCTACCGTGAATAAAGAATCAAGCAAATCATAAGGTAAGTATATTGAATTTTGATCTTTTCTATAATTTCTCAATGATTCTCTCTTCTCAACCCCTCTCAAGCTTGAGAAGTTTAATTGGTATGGTTTTTTTTTTAAATGCTATTGAAGTTAATTGGTGAAAAGTAGTGAAGAGTTACATAATTTAATAAATGCTATTGAAGTTAATTTCCATTTATGTTTAAATTCTAATGGTTTTTATGTAATTACTCTCTCTCACTCAAGAAATAGCCATACTCATGACCCATTCCCAATCCAAATGAAGCTTTTCATAAAGCTTTTCATAAGGCTTTTCCTTAATCCAAAATTAAGCTATGCTTGAGGCCAAATTAATGGCTTTTTGCTATGCTTTTAGTTTATGCACATTGATGATTCAATCCATTATGGATTGATGATCCAATTAGAGACCATTCTAATTATTTTCTTAATGATAAACTTTATCCCTTAGAAAAAAAAAATTGAGATTTATCAGTCATAGTAGCGGAGCTATGGCAAAATTTTTATAGAAATCACGCATAAAATAAATTCATTCAAAGTATAAAAAGATGACTTCCTACCATATCCTAGGAACTATCATCCTAGATTAATTAAAGAATATTATTATGCATGGAGATATGGATGTTTGCATGTAGATGTAGAGGTATGGATGTGAGTGTGAATGTGGAGGTGGATGTATGCATGTAGGTGTAGATGTATAGATGTAGATGTGGATGTGGAGGTGGGTGGATGCATGTAGATGTAGATGTATAGGTGTAGGTGAGAATGGAGATGTGGATGTATACATGTAGATGTAGATGTATAGATGTAGATGTGAATAGAGATGTGGATGTATACATGTAGATGTAGATGTGGATGTGGAGGTGGGTGGATGCATGAAGATGTAGATGTATAGATGTAGATGAGAATGGAGATGTGGATGTATATATGTAGATGTAGATGTATAGATGTAGATGTGAATGGAGATGTGGATGTATACATGTAGATGTAGATGTATAGATGTAGATGGGAATGGAGATGTGGATGTATACATGTAGATGTAGATGTATAGATGTAGATGTGAATGGAGATGTGGATGTATGCATGTAGATGTAGGTGGAGATGTGGATGTATGCATGTAGATGTAGGTGTATAGACGTAGATGTGGATGTAGAGGTGGATGTATGCATGTAGATGTAGATGTATAGATGTGGATGTGAATGTGGAGTGGATGTATGCATGTAGATGTAGATGTATGGAGGTGAATGTGAATGTGGATGTGGATGTATGTATAGGGATGTAGATGTATGCATGTAGATGTGAATGTACGCATATAGTTGTGGATGTATGGATGTGAATATACGATTGTGATGTGAGGGAATCTGAAGTGATGAGATGGAAATGATGTGATGGGATGAGTATACATATAAATGGAATATGGAATAAGTAATGTAGATTGAGGAGGGATAATGTGGAAAAATGAAAGTTAAAATAGAAATTGTATTGTAAACTGTTTGTAAATGCTGTCTGTAAATGATTGTTTTATGTCAAGAATGCTGGGGGGAGCATTTTGACCGTCTTGTGATTAAGGTCGTGATGAGAAAGTTGCAACTGCTGACGGGGAGTCAATAAAGGACGTCTCGAGTAGCAAGGTCGGCCGAGGTCTTGACCAGCCTCGGTGCGATTAAAATGGTGAGCTTCCGGTACGGTGGATGAGGGGCCAAGGAAGCGGCCTATGCGTGAAGCGCTAGGTTACCTGCGAAGGATCCTAGAGGGTGCTGACCATACGGTGCTCGGGCTCTGGGTCGCCTAGGATACCCACGCGTGCATCGAGGAAGATATTGGAACAGAGTTGGAGTTGTTTTCTGAAATCAAGCATGGATCTGGTTGATTGACCTTGCTGGTCTTCAATGGATGAGTCCATGGCTCCTTATATGGATCTGTTGGTTGATCTTGCTTATCTTCAACGAGAGTCCATCTTGTTAAGTGATTATATTTCCAAGTATTATGGGCTAGGAACTATCAAAACGGCTCCTGAGCATTCTAGTTGCCAATGATGCCATAGATACTCTGATGAAGGAATGATGGGAAATTAAGAATCAATTGGATAAATTGGAAGATGGTGATCAATGATACTATGGTTTTATTAAAGGATTGTTTTAAACTGGTTGAATCTGGTTGAAAAAGGCAATTTCATATTGGGTGTGTGAGTGGTGTGACTAGTTTTATTTTGCATGAACATCCAGCTAGGGGGCCTTGGAACTCTTTTCCTTGGTACCCGGGACAAAACCTAACCAAATTTTTAATTGGATCCCATCACTACAGTGGTTGGGCGGTTGGCTAACCCATGGGATTGGATGGGGTTAGGCTAGACTGATGGATCCGTAAATCGAGACTCAAACTTTTGTTTTTACGATAGAAAAAAAAAATCCCGGATAGTAACTGTTCTATGGATAGGAATCAACGGCTGTGCCTCTTGAATGGGGAAAAAAGCGTTGATCCCAATGATCCAAGTGCAAGTTTCTTCCTTGAACTGACTAAGTATCTTATAGATGTAATTGGATCATCTCGATCAGAAATGATCTTGACTATGTTAGAGTAAAAAGTTATCCTGGTGGAATCGCCCGTGCTTCCGGTTAAGAAAGTTTTTTTTTCGGGTTCGATTTTGGAACAACCGACGGATTAGTCTCTTATCCGGATATCCGTGGGCGAGGCCCCGAGTGTGGGACCCCTGTCCCGCGCGAGAAGCGCTACTTCCGCTGCCAGTACCCCGAATCCGTTGCTCGGTGGGAACAAGGATCTTACACTCTTTTCCCTGGTACCCAGGACAAAACCTAACCAAATTCCTAATTGGATCCCATCACTACAGTGGTAGGGTGGTTGGCTAACCCATGGGACTTAGCTGGACTGATGGATCCGTAAATTGAGACTCAATTTCTGTATAGTACGATAATGAGATAAATCCTGGATAAAAATTGTTCTATGGAAAAGAATCAACAGCTGTGCCTCTCAATGAGGAAAAAAGCATTGGTCTCTATGATCCAAGTACAATCTTTTCCCTAATCTGACTATGGGACTTACGGGTTTGGTCAAATCAGTTCATTTAGTTCTGGCTTTTGACTACGTTAGAGAAAAGTTATCCTGGAGGAATCGCCCGTGCTTTCTGGGCAAGGGAAGTTTTTCCGAGTTTGGTTCTAGAAGAACCGATGGATTAGTCTCTTGTCTAGATATCCGTGGGCGAGGCCCGGAGTGCGGGACCTTGCGCTGTGCTGCAAGAAGTGCTACTTCCGCTGCTAGCACCCCCAAACTCGTTTCGCAGTGGGGTCAGGGATCTTACAGCTGGTATCAGAGCTATTTGGCTAATGAGGATCAACCGAGAAGCCAAATATGTCAAAAATTTATCAAGAAGCACAAAAAGGTTGTAATTGTGTGATAAAATTCATACAATTTGATATTCAAACTGAAATTCATAAATTAGTAATTGGGTCTTCAAATGGAAGTACCGCAATTGTATGGAATCCCTGACTTGCTTGAGACCTAGACATGATGGTATTTACCTTATAGTTCCAAGAACCATGACTACCCGTATATACCGAGGGTATAACTGCAGCTCTTTACTGGCAGTATATACGAGTAAATCTAAGACTTGAAATTATAAGCATTAATGCTATCCAGATGATGAATTCGAATGTGGTTGATATGATTTTTAAATTCTGGTTGAGAATTGATGAGTTGATTTGGATTCTAATTGAAAAATGATGATCCCTAAAATTTGGTTGAAATGTAATAAGCTGAGCGAAACCGCAATGAGGATGAATGGGACGAGTCCCTGTGATGATGTTCTTAACTGGAATGATGTTAATGACTTCAGCCAATCACTATGAGATTAGTGGATTGTGCTGGCAGATTGCTACTGTTAACTTTTGTCCAATGGATCAAGTTAAGGGATGATAAATTAAAAATCTGAAAAATTGAAAACCCCATGGAGGATTGTTCAGATGGAAAAAATTAGTCTGATGGACCATTATTGTGTTAAAGATATGAATGAGATATTTTGAATGAATTGTTAACTGATAATGTGTTCTATATGAGTATCTTTATCCCTTGATTCTGTGGGGAGCCGACCTATTTAGAGAACCCCGAAATCAGTTGAATCAAAAATCGGATTGAATCATAAATAAAGAGACTTAACAAGAATTTTCGTATTGATAGGAACATGGATCGAGGTCGTCGTGGTAGAAATGTTAACCCCCAACTCGATGAAGAAGAGCTGGACCTGGATGTTCGTAAAACTCTTCATAGTTCCCAGCCTGGACCTTTCAAGGGTGAAGGGAAAAACTTGGGCGAGGCTGTGGAGAAGTGGATCGAATCAATGGAAGAATACTTTGATGTCACCGGGTACAATGAGAAGAGCAAAATGGCTCTTGCAAGGCTGAAGATAGTGGAGACAGCTAGAGTGGCATGGAGAAACCACTACGAGACAAACCGTCTCAACCGAAATACCCAAACCTGGACTGATCTCAAAATTTACCTAAGGACGAGTTTCTGTCCTCCCGGCTTTTTAGAAACAAAGATGAACGAATTCTTAGAGTTAACCCAGGGGAGTAGATTTGCTACCATTAAAATAGCCAGCCATTTCAACACCATCAAGTGTCTCGATGCGCACACCTATGAACCAAGTGCAAGTTCCTCCTTTGAATTCAGCCATGTAACCCGTGGGGGCTCGGTCGGAATACAAAGGATAGTTAAGGCTCTTGATTACGTTAGAAAGATTCGAAAAGAAATTACTTGGAGGAATCGCCTGTGTTTTCCTAGCAAGAAATTTTTTTTCAGGATCGGTTTTGGAAAGAATAGAGGGATTAGTATTTTCCTCGGGTATTCGTGGTGGGCGAGGCCCCGAGTAAGTCGCTCTACCTTGCATAGTTGTTATTCCACTGCCTATTTTTTAGTTAAACTACAGGGTAGGGGTCTTACACAAAACGTTTAAAGGCTTAGGGTTTTCAACTTTCACATTTTTTCCATTCACACTTCTTTTCACCATTCTTTTTCTCACATTTGGTCCAGCCCACATTTTATCCTTGCCCATATTCCATACTTACCTATTTCTTTCACATTTTTGTCCACCTAATTGTCCCTTGCTTGTAACCATTTACTATCTTCCCTTTTCCCTTGCATTTCACACACACTCCTACAGATTTTGGGTACATTGATGAACATGTGTTTATTATCTTGGAGGTGTTCACATAATTCCATCCTCTTACTAGCACTTGTTCACGTGCGCTTGACACATTGGGTGATTTAGTGTTGATTTGGTGCATTTTGGCGTTTACGTGCACACTTTTGGCCATTTAGTGTATTTTGGGCATTCACACGTGCATCTTGGTCCTTGTTCATGCACGAGTGACCATATTTGAGCATATTGGTGTTTTTTCTATACACGGTGTGGGATTCTTGACCACATTTAGAGGGTTTTCCACACTTTCAGGTTTTGTCGAGACAACATGGGTATCCATTACTACCTCTACCTTGCCTACGATCGCCATGCTACCCACCATCATTGTCTCGACATCACTATGTTTCCAGACGCTGATCATGCGGCATCTACTCGTACCCTATTACTATGGCTTTATGGCCGTCATCTTGATTTGCCATTTCAGGACAACTTGATATTCTGGCCAAGGAGTTTCAAGCTTCTTCGAACAGATACCTTCTTTCATGCTAGATTCACAGTGTGGTCATGAGGATGGTCTTATGAGTTTTCCTTTTGACTCTGGGGCTATTATCTCTTTGGAGTTGATCTTTCCTTTTGATTCAGAAGCTACTACCATTCCAGTTTCAAGCGACGGTTTGGGTGTATACCATACATATCCCTTTGATCCTGGAGGATACTCGACTAGATTCGTCATCGACAGTGGTTCCTTATCTACTCCACTTGCACCAGATTATCATGGGGTCATTGCCTTGGATTTTACATGCCTCGGATTTCCTTTTGATCCAAGAGGTTGCATAGATAGCTTCATCATCGATGGGATCCCTCTATCCTTTCCATTTGACCTAGGGGCTCATATGATTCATGCATGGGTCTTCCGCTACATTCAGTCGTGTGATTTTTGGCTTTTGTACATAGCCACTTGTATATGTTTTTTCTTTGGGCACGACCACCCTTCGATTTCGAGGACGAAATAATTGTAGGAGGGGATGGTTTGTAATGAAGTAGGTTTGGGGTGCACTGCACATGGGTAATGGGGCCTAGGCACTTGGGCTTAGGGACATTTACATGTGTACTTTTAGGGGACCTTATATGAGGTATAGGGATCATGGACATTTTACCCTTTTTGATCATTATAATTTCATGAGTTCTCTTACTCTTTGGAGCTCTAAGCTTCCATGGTGGACTTCTCCCTCTTGAGAAGCTATGTGTGTACTCCATTATGAGTGCAATAGGCGCTACTCCCTATGATGAGTGGAACATGTGTGTACTCCATGCTAATGAGTGCAATCCTTAGGTTTCCTTCATTGCGCCAGTGGCACAATTGCATAACATCAAACAGAAAGAAATCGAGTCTATGCGAGACTATGTGTCCTGGCTAAAGCACTTGAATTCAAGATGTAAACTATGGGAGAGTCTAACTGATCAATTATTGCCATGCTTCCGGAGAGGAGTCCAAGATCACAAAATGCATGATTATCTAGTTTTAGCCCGCGATCGACTACTCTGGATGCATGTTGTAAGTTAGCAATCGAATATGAAGACAATATGCTGGAATTGCCACAACGAGAAGATGTCAAAATATCTTCGGTAGTAAAAACGACTTTGCAAGTTTTGAGTCATTAAGAAATAAAAACTCGGAACAAGCAAGTTGGGAACATGACTGTGGACAAACTCAGTAATGCCATACTGAACAAATTGAAGGTGAAGGATGGAAGAGAAACATCTAGGCATGGGAATACCCATCTTTACCCTCGTAGAGATTTGGTATGGTGTTCTAAAATGCAGATTGAATCACACTACCACTGAATGCCCACAGTTAAGAGCAAGGCCATTACTCTATTGTGCTCATTGTGTAAAATTAGAGAATCATGACACCTCCATGTGCAGGTATCTGAGGTTCCAAACCATAGCATAGCTGCCGACACCTAGAGCACCACTGGCTTTACCAGCACCACCTGTGCAAATCACTACAGCTGCAAGACAACCAAACCCTTCCTATTTACCTAGGGGGATGTTTCGAATACATGACACTTCACCTCTGCCGCCACCTGTTCTACCACTGCAACCACTAGAGGCTAAAATCAACCAAGTACTGATTGAGGAGCCATCAAAGGATATTGAAATGGTGCATGAGGTAGAAATCAATGGTGATTACTGTGATGAGGAAGCTACAGAGATTGCACCAGAATTTTATGTCTTACAGAGTAACACGCTAGTACCTGTGTTTTAAACCACAGTATAGTGGAAAGGTAAGGGCATAAATGCAAATATGAGGAGGGGGCCATTACAATGTTTGGTTGCGGTGGACCTCATCAAGTAGCTAATTGTCATAAAAAGAATGTGGTTCATACGCATAAAACTCAACAATTTATTGCACTGCCTAATGACATGCCAATACTTACTTGTACTAAATGTGGTATTGATCATTTGAAGATTGACCATACCGCGCAAAGTGGTTCTGCTTCCACTTCTAATAACCAGGCCACCGTCCAGACCATAAGTGTGCAACCTAGAAACATCACGCCATTGAATGTCCTAACACGATCCTAAGCCCACAACTAGGGGACAAAGGGAGGAACCCAGTAGATGCCACCACTTCTAGAATTGGTAGGAGAAGGTGGGTGAAAAAAGTGGGTAAATGTGACACTAGGGTCAAAATTCAAGATGGATCTGAAGAAGATACTATCAACACCGGATCCACTCAATCAAGAGAGAAGCAAGAGATCAAGTGCTAAAACCAAACGAGCCTGACCAAGAGGCGTAACGAGAAAAACCATCAACCCCTAAAGAAATTGGTGAATACCCAAATGCTGAAGAAGAGATAAGAAAACTTGAAGAAGCCACGGTCCTAGTAGTAAAAGAGTGTCAATGACTTCATGAAGCTAAATTAACTAGCCTAGGGATACAATTTATCCAAAAACAAACTGACAAGGGAAAGAGAATTGGATGTACCTACTCCAATTCTAGAAGAGACGAAAGAGGGATCTCAAGGAAACCTGATGTCAAGAATGTTTGAGGAGGTTGTGCAGGATGAGTCCATTCATCACCAATGCCCCAGTAACATTCTGTAAGATTCCTCCCTAGCCTCTTAAGATGTCTAGCATCTTCCCCTGTAATCAAATCCCTCTTTAGAAATATAAAAGATCTTGTTTCTACCAGCCAGTTTTGGCCTAGAGAGAGAAAATATTCTAGAGAGAGAATATTCAGATTTTAAATATTTTTGGATAGAAAAATACCTCATCTTATTAAAATAAGTTCCCCTGAAACAAAAGTTCAAAAAGATTTTCAGAAGATGCATTAGAAATTAAGTATAATCTGCTCAAGAGGCATTATCCTGGGAGTCAAGATTTTTTCGAAATTTTAAATTAAGGTTCCTATGGACCAATAAGATTCATCCAAATGTAGGGAGGAGATAAATATAAGAATAAAAGGAAAATCCCCCAAAAATGAGTAAATACTCACATAAGATGAAGAGTTGACTAAGGACAAGGTTAATAGTTAAAAAACAGAGATATTTAGATGAAATGATGCATTTTTGACACCTCAGTATGGGGGAATTCCCCTCATGAAGGAGGCACCTATTTCCCATGTGTGAGGGAGTTTTAAACTCCCAAATAATGAGATATTTTTATCTCTCCTCTCTCCTGTTTCAACTAGATCCAAAAAGTGGACTAAACTGACCCAAAAATGGTCAAAAATTGACCAAACTGATCAGGAAAATTCTAGAATCAGTTGGCTTGGTTAGAAGCTCACTTTTTTCTATAAATAGAATCCTCCCCCTTTGTTGAAACTCAATAGTGTTTTGCACTGTTACCCTGCCTCTCCCAAGTGCCAAAAACTATGAATTTTACTCATAATTCATTAGTTTTTGACCTTCCCTCTTCTAAAAGATTGGTGGCCACTCTTGTTTCAAACAAGAGTAGAACCCTCAAACCATCAAGCCAAGGAAAGCTCTCAAATTATCCATGTAAGTTGGAGATTCTTCTCTTTTCTATTTCTTTTATGGTTTTTTTTTATGATTTTTGTCTTCTCTAAAATGAAATGATGTTATGCCTCATTGAAAAAAGGCATTCCCCTCTCTTCTTTAGTAAATCCAACCATTCTTTATCCTAGATGATTGATTATTGGATAAAATCAAGTTTTTCATAATGTTCTCTTAAATAAGTAGAAAATGTTTACACTAGAATGATTTAAATACTCTTGGTGAACTTCTAATTAATTTTAGTGAGTTAAAAATTAAAAAATGGTCAGCCATACAAAGGAGGTTATGGTGAAATTTTTTGAAAATTTGTGAAATAAATTTTATCTTTTTTTTAAATCAAAAAGAGTAATCCCCATCGTTAGAGTATTCTAAAAGTGTCATTTTCATTCATGCATAGAAAGATGCATATTGATTAATTTTTATAAAAGAATGATTTTCAATAGAAATAAATTCTTGTATAGAAAGATACATATTGATAATTTTTTATTATGAAAGTGTTACTTTCTTCATTATGGATTTTTATGCATAAAATAATGCATAAAAGTATATTTTTTATTATAAAAGAGTTACTTTCATCATATTGATTTTTATGCATAAAAGAATATTTTTTTAATAAAAGTGTTACTTTTATCATTATTGATTTTATGCATAAAAGAATATTTTTTTTATAAAAGTGTTACTTTTATCATTATTGATTTTTATGCATAAAAGAATATTTTCTTATTTTAAAAGTGTTACTTTTATCATTATTGAATTCTATGCATAAAAGTATGCATAAAGAATATTTTTTTAATTATAAAAGTGTTACTTTTATCATTATTGATTTCTATGCATAAAAGTATGCATAGAATAATATTTTTTTATTATAAAAGTGTTATTTTTATCATTATTAATTTCTATGCATAAAAGAATATTTTTTTAATTATAAAAGTGTTACTTTTATCATTATTGATTTCTATGCATGAAAGTATGCATAAAAGGTACTTTTTTATATTAAAAGTGTGATTTTCATCATAAATGATTTTTATGCATAAACATATGCATAAAAGATATTTTTTTTATATTAAAAGTGTGATTTTCATCATAAATAATTTTTATGCATAAAAGATATATTTTTTAATTTAAAAGTGTGATTTTCATCATAAATGGGTGCATAAAAGATATTTTTTTATATCAAAAGTGTCATTTTCATCATAAATGATTTTTATGCATAAAAGATATTTTTTTATATTAAAAGTGTGATTTTCATCATAAATGATTTTTATGCATAAACATATGGATAAAAGATATATTTTTTATGTTAAAAGTGTGATTTTCATTATAAATGATTTTTATGCATAAACATATGCATAAAAGATATATTTTTTTATATTAAAAGTGTGATTTTCATCATAAATTATTTTTATGCATAAATGGGTGCATAAAAGATATTTTTTATCAAAAGTGTGATTTTCATCATAAATGATTTTTATGCATAAACATATGCATAAAAGATATTTTTTTATATTAAAAGTGTGATTTTCATTATAAATGATTTTTATGCATAAAAGATATTTTTTTAATATTAAAAGAGTGATTTTCATCATAAATGATTTTTATGAGGATAATAGTGTGACTTTTATCAGAATTAGATTTTATGCATAAATAGATGTATATAGAATGATTATATTTAAATAAGGGTTCTCATAATCCTCTGTTTAATTTCCGCAAAAAATTAGAAAACTGAATAAGTAGATAATCTGTGAAGAAGAAATGCTACCGTTTCATATTCACTAAGATGGTAATGAGAAAATTTAATTAAACTACCGAAGTCGGAGATCGAGATAAATGATTATTTTATTCCTCATAAGAAATTCATGTTTTAGAAATCTGTAAAGCAAATATTCGTCGAACGAAATTTAGAAAAAAAAAAGAAATTGAAATAGTACCTTTCGAGAAAGATAGTTTAGGAAGAACCTTTCCATACCCAAACTCTGATTCAGACTATTGACCAAGACCTAATTCCTTCGTCAGTTTCAATCAATGAAGATGTGCCCAATTAAAAAAAAATGCACTCAAAACACCCACCGAATCCGAAACTAAGTTAAGACTTTTGATCTGAGGATCAAGTTAACAGAATTTGAGGAATTCTGTCTGGAATTCAGACCTGGATCTAGAAGTATTGGGATACGGATTTAAGATTTATTCATGGTATTCAAACAAAATCAAAACTGGAAACTTGCATAGAAACCCTGTTTTCTTAAAGGACTCTCTTACGCCAGAATGCTGGAGGGAGCATTTGGCATATGTGTTTAACTAAGGGAAGTTTGGTTTGCAACAGCTGGCGGCGGGGAGTGTTCAAGGGACAGCTCACGCGGCAAAAACCTGCCCAGGTCTTGACCAGCCTGGGTATGGTGAAAAATGGTGTGCTTCCGGTACGATGGGCGAGGGCCAACGAAGCGGTCCCTGAGTGAAGTACCAGGACACCTAAGGAGGATCTTGGAGGGTTCTGACCACGCGATGCACGAGCTCGCGGTGCTTAGGACACCCATACGTATGTCCAGGAAGATATATATATGTATGTTGACGAAATGATTATTGTAATTTGTTACTGGATCTCGTTATGCTGACCAGCTGGTCCCAATGGAGAGTCCAGAGTGGTACTGTTTTTTGTGAAACAAGGGATTGAATGGAAATTTTGAATTATGAAATTTGTGTGACCATATCTATTTTGTCAATGGATTATTTTTATATTAAAGTTTTAAAGAGGAGTGTGTGCAGACCTGTTTTCTAAAGCTAAAGTTAAGAAAGGCATTTTAATTATGGGTGGGTGAGTACTTGTTTGGTTCTACCGATTCCAGTGGAAGGGTGGTGGCTAACCCATGGGCCGGATGGGGTTAGGCTGGAATCAGTGGAGTTTTAATAATCAAACTTAAAATTTTAGGATTACGCTAGGATTCGAGTAGCTAGTTAATTCCCTGCTAAATTTCTCAATTGAGTAAATCAACGGCTGTGCCTGATCTTGATTAGGAAAAAAGCGTTGAAATTACTCAGATGATCAAATTATATCAGTGATAGTTTCCTTCTATTTGGTTTATTCAGGTGAAGGATAGTTTATAATTGATCTCGTTAGAAGAATTTGTTAAGAAAATTCAAAAAGGTGGAATCGTCCTCGCTTTCCGGGCATGGGAAATTTTCCCGGTTTCGGTTTTCGGAGTGACCACCAGCCTAGTCTCGTGCCCGGGCATTCGTGGGTGAGACCCCGAGTGAGAAACCTTGCCCCGCGCATGAGGGGGCTTCTTCCGCCTGTCAGCTACCGGGAGTCCGCAGTAGTCCTACATGTTGAAATTTGAGCAAAATGATGAGCTATGGTGGATCAAACACTAGAATCAACATAACTAACAAAGTGATTAGCAAATGATTAAGACGTAATTAGTGAATAATTAGCAAATAGATTAATGTAGGCATGGATACTCAAAAACCAGCAAATTCTCATTAGGGCTATGCCTCAATTTATAGAGTTTACATCAAGCATCAAATCCCATTGATTTCTCCATGATTCACTCCCAGAATATCTCCACCTTTTGCCTGATTCTCTCCACCTCTTCTCTTTTCCCTGAATATCTCCCAGAATAACTCCACACTCCTAAATTCCCTCATGCTACCCATTATTCTCTCCCAGTAGATTCTTCTCACCTTTTCACAGGTTCTTTCACAATTACATCTCCTCTTTTACAACCTCTATCCAAGAGCTTGTTCCCACACACACCCTATTCACTTGTATATTTCAACACCTCCCCTCAAGTGAATAATCCTAGCACACCTAGACCCTATACCAAGTTTGCCACCCTTTACTTGATAGTCGGCGACCAGTGTCTACTCCTCCCCTCAAGTTATCTCAGCACACCTGGACCCTGTATCAAGTTTCTTTCTTACTTGACAGTCCGCGACTAGTGCCTCAAGTCCCTAAACTCCATAGTCCTTGACACTCTCTCTCTCTATGTGTCCAAGGCTACTATAAGTGCCCGCGACCTTGACTAAAGTGCTCACACATACATCTACCATGTGGCCTACATCATCGGTGGCTCAGAGGTGGTTTTACTTTATTGGGGCAGGTTACATTGGGTTGTGGGGTCTCTCTCTCTCTCTCTCTCAGAGATTTTCACATGGCTCCTCACTCTTTGGAGCCTCACATCTTCTTTTGTCTTCAGTCTTCTTGTCGTGGCAGCTTCTCTCCACGCGTCCGTCTCTTCTTTCAGTCTTCTCGGGGCAGCTTCTCTTCTCGTGGTAGCTTCTCTTCTCGTGTCCATGTCTTCCTTCAGATATTCTTGGTGTGGATCCTCTTCTTGGGAAGAGATATTCTTCTTCTTTCATGGCTGGGGCCATGAGCTTGTCCGTCAGGTCATTTTGCTCCATGTGAGCAACATGTTTCAATGTTTTGCTGACAGTTCCTTTGGGCTTTTTATGTTTATCTTGTATCATTATGCAATGCAAACCCAAATTTATGCGGGAGGTCTTACCTCTTGCCTTATTCTGGACAAGGGTAGTGTCTGTTCCCATTTTTACACTGATGCAATGTGCCCAATACATAATGCGTATAGCATCCATTCTTATGCACATTCCAAATGCAACTCTGGCTATGAATAATCTTGAATTTGAGTGAGATTTACAGGCATTAACCAAGGGTTAAATGCAAAATGATGATTTTCACAAATTTATCAGCACAATTTTCCCAGAAATTACATTAAATCAAGGGTAACCAATTTGTACGGGATGGTTGGAGTATCAAACCAACTCCGATTTGAAATCTGAAGTTATAGGGATCTGTATCAGAGACCTAATGGTTAATTTGAACCCTCAATTGCACCAAAGTACAGTGATTAGCACTGATTAATCACTGATTAGCAAATTAATGCTCTGGTTTGTGTGCAGAAAACAGAGTATGCGGAGAGTCTAGATCTGGTGCCTTTCACTTCAAATGAGCTCAAATACTTTCAAAGGCATCAATAGCAATGAGTCTAGTAGAGGATTAAGCCAAGAAACACAAGATTTGACCAAATAATGAAAGCTTAATCTCTGTTTTACCAAAGTCACCTGCAGATTTGATGAAGAGCTTTGATCTCAATGTAGACTTGATGAAATTGAATCCTGTCTTCACCAGCTTGTAGAGCATGCTTGGTTACCCCTTGGGCTAGGAGGAATTGAATCAATTTGAACTGATGAAGTGGAGATCTGCAATTTACTCAGAAAAATCAGCGCTGGAAAAAATGCAAAGTTCTCCTGAACCCACCGGCGGTTTGCTGCGTTTTCTTGATGGGCTTGAAGCCAAGGATCTTAGCTAGCTATGGTTAGAAGCTTTTGCCCTAATTTGATGTGTGCATGGTGCTAGAGATCCTCCACTGGCTGGGGGTGAAGGGGAAGATGAAGAACTCACTAAAAATTGATTTTTTTGCTAATTACCTACTAATCCTAATTAATTCACTAATGGGCTCATAAATCTGATTGATTCCAGGCATGGCTCTGATACCATGTTGAAATTTGAGTAAAATGATGAGCTATGGTGGATCAAACACTAGAATCAACATAAATAATAAAGTGATTAGCAAATGATTAAGATGTAATTGAATAATTAGCAAATAGATTAATGTAGGCATGGATACTCAAAAACCAGCAAATTCTCATTAGGGCTATGCCTCAATTTATAGAGTTTACATCAAGCATCAAATCCCATTGATTTCTCCATGATTCACTCCCAGAATATCTCCACCTTTTGCCTGATTCTCTCCACCTCTTCTCTTTTCCCTGAATATCTCCCAGAATAACTCCACACTCCTGAATTCCCTCATGCTACCCATTATTCTCTCCCAGTAGATTCTTCTCACCTTTTCACAGGTTCTTTCACAATTACATCTCCTCTTTTATAGCCTCTATCCAAGAGCTTGTTCCCACACACACCCTATTCACTTGTATATTTCAACACTACACACATACAAAATGCCAGTTCCTGAAGCCATCGAGCTCAAGAAACAGCTTAGACAGCTGTTAGAACAAGGGTTTGTAAGACCCAGTGTTTCACCTTGGGGTGCGCCAGTTCTCTTTCAGAAAAAGAAAGATGGAACGCTTAGACTCTGTGTGGACTATAGAGGTCTAAATCAGCTGACAGTTAAGAATAAGTATCCTATCCCAAGAATTGATGAGTTTTTGGACAGGCTAAATAGAGCCCAGATCTTCACAAAGATAGATCTCAAATTCGAGTATTACCAGATCAGGATCAATGATCAAGATATACCAAAAACAGCCATCAATACTCGTTATGGGCATTACGAATTTATTGTCATGCCGTTCGGATTAACTAATGCCCCAGCTACATTCAATCGCCTAATGCAGGACATCCTCGGAGAATACTTGGATGATTTTTTCTAGTTTTCTTTGATGACATTCTAATTTACTCAAAGAATGCAGCTGACCATGAGACTCATGTCCGAAAAGTTCTTGAGATTCTAAGGAAGCACCAACTCTTTGCCAAAAAGAGCAAATGCACTTTCTCTGCTGACCACGTTGAATACTTGGGCTTTCTGGTATCCAAAGATGGAATTTCTCTAGATTCCGCAAAAGTCCAAGTAGTCATAGATTGGCCTGAACCAAAGACAGTGAAAGAAGTCAGAGGATTCTTGGGATTGACTGGTTGGTATAGAATTTTTATACCAAAGTATGCTCTCATAGCTTCCCCCTGACTAACCTTCTCAAAAAGAATACCCCATTTCATTGGTCTGCCAGGCGCCAGAGTGCTTTTGATAAGCTGAAGACCACCTTGGTAACCAGTCTCGTTCTGAAGCTGCCAGATTTCTCTCTACCTTTTGAGGTAGTAACTGATGCAAGTGGTTTTGCCCTGGGAGGTGCTCATGTAGGAAGGTCATGCAGCGGCCTATGAATCCCGAAAGCTCAGAACGCATGAGAGGAATTATGCTGTCCACGACGTGGAACTACTTTTAGTAGTCTATGCCTTAAAGTTGTGGAGACATTACCTACTGGGAAAAAGATTCACTTTGATGACAGACCATCAGAGTTTAAAGTGGTTCACTCAGAAGGACCTCAACATGCGCCAAAGAAGGTGGATGCAAATCCTACAGGAATTTGATTTTGAAATCAAGTACCGCCCAGGCAAAGATAAATGTGGTAGCAGATGCCCTCAGCAGAAAAGCCTCCTTGCTTGCAATTACTGTAATATCAAATCCTTTGATTATTGAAGCAAGAGAGACGATCATGTAGGATAGATTCTTTGGCCCTATTGCTACCCTACTTATGCAGGAAAGCAAAACTCCTCAGGAGTTGAACAGAGTTCAAGGGTACAGCCTGGATGATGGCATTATGTATTATAATTGCAAGCTATGCATTCCCAATGATGAGGGAACCAATGATCAAATTCTGAATGAAGCCCATGACAGCCTTATAGCAGGACATCCAGGTTTCATCAAAACCTACATGTCTGTAAAGAAAAGCTTCTTTTGGCCTGGTCTGAAAAAGGATGTACTCAATCATGTACGCCAATGTCTGACATGCCAAAAAGTCAAAACTGAAAGAGTAAAAATGCCTGGGAAGTTACATCCATTGGACATCCCCCAGATGAAGTGGGAATGTATCAGTATGGACTTTATTACTGGATTACCTTAAGTGCAATCAGATTACAACTCCATTTTTGTGGTAGTTGCAGACTAACCAAAGTTGCCCATCTGATCCCAGTAAAAGAAACCTACACTACAGTGGATGTGGCCAGAGTGTTCCTCAAAGAAATCTTCAGATTGCATGGCCTACCTAGGAGAATAGTAAGTGATCGAGATCCCAAGTTTACTTCAAGTTTCTAGAGTGCATTTTTCGAAGCAGTGGGAGCTTTCTTGGATCTCAGCACATCTTATCACCCTGAGACCGATGGTCAAACTGAAAGGGTAAACCAAGTAATCGAAGATATACTTCGGTCATGCTGTGGCACGGAACCCAAGAAGTGGCTAAGCTATCTGCACCTAGTCGAGTTCGCCTACAATGCTTCTTATCACCAAAGTATCGGGATGAGCCCTTTTAAAGCTCTGTATGGACAAGATTGCTTAACTCCATTAACTTGGTCCAACCCATTGATTAGGGTCAAGATGTCCAGAGAGATGCTTGACGACATGGAACAGCAGATGCAGTCAATTCGTAAAGATATTAAAGCTGCCTAGGATCGACAGAAGCAGTATGCAAATAAGAAGAGGACAGACAGAAAGTTTGAAAAAGTAGATATGGTCTTCATTAGAGTACGGCCCAAAACAAGTTCTCTATCTCTTGGGAAGTACAAGAAGTTATCCCCCAGATATTGTGGGCCATATCTGATACAAAGAAAGTAGGTGACTTAGCCTACGAGCTTCTTCTACCTCCTCATCTCAAAGTTCATAATGTATTTCATGTAAGCCTTCTAAAGAAATATGTGCCAAGCCCAAATCATGTACTTGATGATGAAATCCTAACCTCTTTAACCCAAGGGCGGATGGAACTCCAACCTGAAGAAATTCTTGATGTTCGAGAGAAGATTCTCAGGAACAGAATTCTCAGAGAATTATTGGTAAAATGGAAGTTCTATCCTTTTGAAGATGCCACCTGGGAGAATGAAGCGGATCTATTACGGGATTACCCCTAGTTTACGAGATGAGGGCATCTTGCGTTTTTTCAAGTGGGAGAGAATGTAAGATTCCTCCCCAGCCTCTTAAGATATCCAGCATCTTCCCCTGTAATCAAATCCCTCTTCAGAAATATAAAAGATCTTGTTTCTACCAGTTTTGGTCTAGAGAAAGAAAATATTATAGAGAGAGAATATTCAGATTTTAAATATTTTTGGATAAAAAAATACCTCATCTTATTAAAATAAGTTCCCCTGAAACAGAAGTTCAAAAAGATTTTCAGAAGGTGCATTAGAAATTAAGTATAATCTGTTCAAGAGGCATTATCCTGGGGGTCAAGATTTTTTTAAAATTTTAAATTAAGGTTCCTATGGACCAATAAGATTCATCCAAATGTAGGGAGGAGATAAATATAAGAATAAAAGGAAAATCTCCCAAAAATGAGTAAATACTCACATAAGATGAAGAGTTGACTAAGGACAAGGTTAATAGTTAAAAAACAGAGATATTTAGATGAAATGATGCATTTTTGACACCTCAGTATGGGGGAATTCCCCTCATGAAGGAGGTGCCTATTTCCCATGTGTGAGGGAGTTTTAAACTCCCAAATAATGAGATATTTTTATCTCTCCTCTCTCCTGTTTCAACTAGATCCAAAAAGTGGACTAAACTGACCCAAAAATGGTCAAAAATTGACCAAATTGATCAGGAAAATTCTAGAATCAGTTGGCTTGGTTAGAAGCTCTCTTTTTCCTATAAATAGAAGCCTCCCCCTTTGTTGAAACTCAATAGTGTTTTGCACTATTACCCTGCCTCTCCCAAGTGCCAAAAACTGTGAATTTTAATCATAATTCATTAGTTTTTGACCTTCCCTCTTCTAAAAGATTGGTGGCCACTCTTGTTTCAAACAAGAGTAGAACCCTCAAACCATCAAGCCAAGGAAAGCTCTCAAATTATCCATGTAAGTTGGAGATTCTTCTCTTTCCTATTTCTTTTATGGTTTTTTAATGATTTTTGTCTTCTCTAAAATGAAATAATGTTATGCCTCATTGAAAAAAGGCATTCCCCTCTCTTCTTTAGTAAATCCAACCATTATTTATCCTAGATGATTGATTATTGAATAAAATCAAGTTTTTCATAATGTTCTCTTAAATAAGTAGAAAATGTTTACACTAGAATGATTTAAATACTCTTGGTGAACTTCTAATTAATTTTAGTGAGTTAAAAATTGAAAAATGGTTAGCCATACAAAGGAGGTTATGGCAAAATTTTCTAAAAATTTGTGAAATAAATTTCATCTTTTTTTAAATCAAAAAGAGTAATCCCCATCGTTAGAGTATTCTAAAAGTGTCATATTCTAAAAATGCATATTGATTAATTTTTATAAAAGAATGATTTTCAATAGAATTAAATTCTTGTATAGAAAGATACATATTGATAATTTTTTTATTATGAACTTTCTTCATTATGGATTTTTATGCATAAAAAAATGCATAAAAGTATATTTTTTATTATAAAAGAGTTACTTTCATCATATTGTTTTTTATGCATAAAAGTATGCATAAAAGAATATTTTGAATAAAAGTGTTACTTTTATCATTATTGATTTTATGCATAAAAGTATGCATAAAAGAATATATTTTTCTATAAAAGTGTTACTTTTATCATTAATGATTTTTATGCATAAAAGTATGCATAAAAGAATATTTTTTTATTATAAAAGTGTTACTTTTATCATTATTGAATTCTATGCATAAAAGTATGCATAAAAGAATATTTTTATTATTATAAAAGTGTTACTTTTATCATTATTGATTTCTATGCATAAAAGTATGCATAAAAGAATATTTTTTACTTTTATCATTATTGAATTCTACGCATAAGAGAATATTTTTTTATTATAAAAGTGTTACTTTTATCATTATTAATTTCTATGCATAAACGTATGCATAAAAGAATATTTTTATTATTATAAAAGTACTACTTTTATCATTATTGATTTTTATGCATAAAAGTATGCATAAAAGATATTTTCTTATATTAAAAGTGTGATTTTCATTATAAATAATTTTTATGCATAAAAGATATATATTTTTATATTAAAAGTGTGATTTTCATCATAAATAATTTTTATGCATAAACATATGCGTAAAAGATATATTTTTTTAAATTAAAAGTGTGATTTTCATCATAAATGATTTTTATGCATAAAATATTTTTTTTATATCAAAAGTGTGATTTTCATCATAAATGATTTTTATGCATAAAAGATATTTTTTTATATTAAAAGTGTGATTTTAATCATAAATGATTTTTATACATAAACATATGCATAAAAGATATTTTTTTATATTAAAAGTGTGATTTTCATTATAAATGATTTTTATGCATAAACATATGCATAAAAGATATTTTTTTAATTAAAAGTGTGATTTTCATCATAAATGATTTTTATGCATAAATGGGTTGCATAAAAGATATTTTTTTATATCAAAAGTGTGATTTTCATCATAAACAATTTTTATGCATAAACATATGCATAAAAGATATTTTTTTATATTAAAAGTGTGATTTTCATCATAAATGATTTTTATGCATAAACATATGCATAAAAGATATATTTTTTATATTAAAAGTGTGATTTTCATCATAAATGATTCTTATGCATAAAAGATATATTTTTTAAATTAAAAGTGTGATTTTCATCATAAATAATTTTTATGCATAAATGGGTGCATAAAAGATTTTTTTTAAATATCAAAAGTGTGATTTTCATCATAAATAATTTTTATGCATAAAAGATATTTTTTATATTAAAAGTGTGATTTTAATCATAAATGATTTTTATACATAAACATATGCATAAAAGATATTTTTTTATATTAAAAGTGTGATTTTCATCATAAATGATTTTTATGCATAAACATATGCATAAAAGATATATTTTTTTAACTAAAAGTGTGATTGTCATCATAAATGATTTTTATGCATAAATGGGTGCATAAAAGATATTTTTTTATATCAAAAGTGTGATTTTCATTATAAACAATTTTTATGCATAAACATATGCATAAAAGATATTTTTTTATATTAAAAGTGTGATTTTCATCATAAACAATTTTTATGCATAAACATATGCATAAAAGATATATTTTTTTATATTAAAATAGTGATTTTAATCATAAATGATTTTTATGATAATAAAAGTGTGACTTTCATCAGAATTAGATTTTATGCATAAATAGATGCATATAGAATGATTATATTTAAATAAGGGTTCTCATAATCCTCTGTTTAATTTTCGTAAAAAATTGGAAAACTGAATAAGTAGATAATCTGTGCGAAGAAATGCTACCGTTTCATATTCACTAAGATGGTAATGAGAAAATTCAATTAAACTATCGAAGTCGGAGATCGAGATAAATGATTATTTTATTTCTCATAAGAAATTCATGTTTTAGAAATCTGTAAGCAAATATTCGTCGAACGAAATTTAGAAAAAAAAAAGAAATTGAAATAGTACCTTTCGAGAAAGATAGTTTAGGAAGAACCTTTCCATACCCAAACTCTGATTCAGACTATTGACCAAGACCTAATTCCTTCGTCAGTTTCAATCAATGACGATGTGCCCAGTTCAGTAAAAATGCACTCAAAACACCCACCGAATCCGAAACTAAGTTAAGAATTTTTATTTGATTTGAGGATCAAGTTAACAGAATTTGAGGAATTCTATCTCGAATTCAGACGACCTGGATCCAGAAGTATTGGGATACGGATTTAAGATTTATTCATGGTATTCAAATAAAATCAAAACTAAAAACTTGCATAGAAACCCTGTTTTCTTAAAGGACTGTCTTACGCGGCAAAAACCTACCCAGATCTTGACCAGCCTGGGTATGGTGAAAAATGGTGTGCTTCCAGTACGATGGGCGAGGGCCGACGAAGCGGTCCTTGAGTGAAGTACTAGGACACCTAAGGAGGATCCTGGAGGATTCTGACCAGGCGATGCACGGGCTCGCGGTGCTTTAGGACACCCATACGTATGTCGAGGAAGATCTATATATGTATGTTGACGAAATGATTATTGTAATCTGTTACTGGATCTCGTTGCTGACCAGCTGGTCCCAACGGAGAGTCCAGAGTGGTACTGTTTTTTGTGAAACAAGGGATTGAATGGAAATTTTGAATTATGAAATCTGTGACCATATCTGTTTTGTCAATGGATTATTTTTATATTAAAGTTTTAAAGAGGAGTGTGTGCGTGCCTGTTTTCTAAAGCTAAAGTTAAGAAAGGCATTTCAATTATGGGTGGGTGAGTACTTGTTTGGTTCTACCGATTCCAGTGGAAGGGTGGTGGCTAACCCATGGGCCAGATGGAGTTAGGCTGGAATAGCATATGGTAGATTGAAGCAAGCATTGGCCAATGCACCAATTCTAAGACCACCTAACTGGGACCTTATATTTCATGTGCACATCGATGCCTCGAACTTTGCTATTGGATGCGCATTGGCAAAACTTAGAGTGAGTTTAAACTGGACTACCGAGACTGCTTCGTTAGCCGCCAATTGAATGATGTAGAGGTGAATTATACCACCACATAACGAGAAGGTTTGGCCGTGGTTTATGTTGTCAAGAAGTATCGACATTACCTATTGGCCAACAAATTTGTATTCTTTGTGGACCATCAAGCCTTATTATACTTGGTGAACAAGCCTTGCACCACAGGAAGAATCACGCGCTGGTTGTTATTACTATTGGAATTCGACTTCACAGTCACCTTGGTAAGAAAGGGAACATAGCATGTGTTGGTTGATCATATGTCGAGAATTCCAAATGGGAAACCGGCAACTGGTGTTGATGATGACCTCCCAAATGATTGTTTGTTCAAACTAGACATGGTGCCCGAATGGAGCGAAGAAATATCAAATTATCTAGCTTATGGTTTTCAAGAACGACCCTTGAACAAAGATAAAATGTGTCGGCTTGTTAAGCTGGCTGCACCTTATCAATTAATTACTGGAGAGCTATATAAGCTAGGTAAGGACAATGTCTTAAGGATATGTGTGCGGAAAGATGAATTTGTCAGAATATTAGATGAAGCACACTCAAGGATAGCTGGAGGACATTTCACTAGGGAAATTATAGCTCGCAAGGTGCTTCTACCAAGACTATGGTGGCCTATGTTATTCGGGGATGCCATGGAGTTTGTTAAAAGGTGCAAAGAGTGTCAGCGATTTGCTATTCTGCAACAAAGGGACATGATGCTACCTGTTATTGATTGCAAGATCATCTTTTGAGAAATGGGGAATTGATTTTTTTGGACCTATTAGTCCAGCTACGCATCCATCTCACAAGCCCGATATGTGATCGTGGCCACATACTATTTCACAAAATGGGCAGAGTCTAGAGCCTCTAAGTGAGCTCATGATGCACGAACAACAACTAAGTTCTTATATGAACAAATCATTTTGAGTTTTGGTTGCTCATTATAATTAGTCAACAATCGCGGTTCACACTTCATTAATGAGGTGATTGATCACTTACTTGCTGGATTCCTTATAGTCCAAAAGTCATCCCCTTATTATCCACAGGCTAATCAATCGGAGAGTACAAACAAGATTTTATTTTCTATCTTGATAAAAACATTAGAAGAGCAAGTCGAATGGATTGGGAACATAAGCAAATGACAGCTTTATGGGCATATCAAACATCGTATAAGCTAGTGACGGGATATACTCCCTTCTGTCTAGCTTATGGTGTTGAAGCGGTAATGCCTATGGAGTACCTAGTTCCACGCCTGAGAATTTCTGTGCAAGAACGATTGACTGAGAATGCATTAGTCAAAAAGGCTAGTTGACTTGAGAAACTTGATGAAACTTGACTAATTGCATCACATGGTCTTATGGAGTATCTAGTTCCATGCCTGAGAATTTCGGTGCAAGAACGATTGACTGAGAATGCATTAGCCGAAAGGCTAGTTGACTTGAGAAACTTGACTAATTGCATCACATGGTCTTATGGTCAAAAAATTACCAAGAAAACCTTGGTTTGACAATAACTTGAAACAAAAGGAACTATAAACGAGGGTCCTTGTCCTCATGTATGGTGTGGGAAGCACCAGAAAAAAGAAACTCAAGTACATAGGATTAGGACCTTTTCGAGTGTCTGAAATCACACCTCAAGGGTTGATTAGAATTGAAACAATTGAGGGTGTACAAATAGAGGGTTACATCAATGGAAGCAAGCTTAAAAAATATATTGGACCACTGATGCAAGAGATGCTCATGCAAGAGCATCTTTTAAAACAACAAAAAGAGCTCGTAAAAGGAAACATTAAGCAAGCTCAAGAAGAAGCTAAGGCAAGAGAAGCCAAGGCCAAACAAATACTCCAAAAGAGAGTATTGTATGTGAACATGGCTTCACTAACCCTCCTTGATGAAGATGAACTAGACATTAAGCTAGCACGGCTCAAGGTGAAAGTCTCTATGAATAAAAGTCATTCGAGAGCATTACATTAATAGATACAAGATAAAGTCATAATTTGATCTCTTGTGAGACATGGGTAGCTCTAGAAAAAACTCACCTTGAGGCCACCAATGCACAAGTACGAAGTGTGCACTTGTCAACTACAAAAACTGAGGGATCTTTAAGTGTTAATGTTTCCATCATAAATAATCCCTTGGTTGAAAAGGTGTTTGTTATGCCTACTATAGGATCTATGGAGGAAGAAATGATCCTGGGTTGATCTTGGATTTGCGCCAGTAATTGTAATATCTAGTGGGAAAAGAGAACGACACAATTGAATGAGGGCAACAATGTCATTTATGTGCCCTTATGAAGCCCAATAAAAAAAAAGGGAAGCAAGATATGATTGATAGTATGGAAACACCAAGGATGGTAACAATAGCTCACATACCAGAGAAGACACCAACCCCACAATCCATATGCAAAAAAATAACCAAAGTCACCAGGTACTCAGCAATGGGTGCCTAAGCGACAGAGATGGCCTTCAAATGTTAGCCGACAGTATTCCAAATGAAGCCGCACTCCACAAGGCACTTGTAAGCAAAGGATTCAAAAGGAATTGCTAGCAGCACCACAAGGCTATTACCAAGGCAATACAATAATATGGGTGCCTAAATCCCACCCAAATCCCATTGTCGTTGGCAAATATCTTCAGAAACAAAGAAAGGTAAAGTAAGAGCAACCAAAGCCAAATCTCGGATTAAAAAAATGCTAGGAATGCACAATGATTGGTGTGGAGAAAGCAGCCAATTCAATAGGATAAACTAAAGAGATAGCAAACCCACCACTTGTACCCACCACAATAGAGGTGCTGGGCAATGTTATTGAGAAGAAAAAAGAAAAGGTGCAACAAATGGACACATATACAAATCCCAATCCATAAGATTCAGTTGAGGCACTCTTTAGTTGGATGGAGGAAAAGATCAAGCACTCGCACACGGAGTTAAAACAATTGCAACAACAAATGCCCAGAAGTGCCAAAGTACCACCTTGGTTCCTATGCCAATAAACAAAAGGAAGTACAAAGGTATCCATTACTAAAAAATGGATACAAGGTAAAAACGGGTCAAAATGAAAACTGATCATTCACTTCATTCAACCAACTTTTGATTGCATAATTGAGTGTTTGAGCATGAAAGGAATGTAGGGTACCAACCTTGCATGCACTCTATAAAAAATAGTTCAGGTCGTGAATTGGGTCCAAATAGTTCAGGTCGTGAATTGGGTCCAAATAGTTCACGTCGTGAACTGGTTCCAAATAGTTCATGTCGTGAAACTGTCCAAACAGTTCATGCCGTGAACCGGTTCTAAATGGTTTACGCTATGAAACGATCACTTTTTCTTCGACCAATCATGGGGAGGCCATGTGGCATACTCCATTAAGGCAGCTGCCCAATCCGACAGCTGCACCATAAAATCAAAATTCTTTCCTTTTTTGTGCATTTTGCATTTGTCATTCTGCATCGCGTGAGATCCAGAGCTTGCATCTCCACGCCTTCGATTTCCGATTGATCATCTGCCTGTGCAATTGACATATCCGAGTTAAGGTGGGAGCTTGTGCCTTGCCTTCGCATTTTCTTTCTGTTTATTTGGTTCTTTCCTTCTTGAACATAATCAAAACTGCATGATAGAAAGTCATACAAGTACACGAGTTTATTTAATTACATGTGTGTGTTTGTTTGCTTCCCTTGTTTGCAGCATAAACCTACATTCTCATCATTTCACAAAACCCTGCAATCACATTTGTAACTCGCACCTTGCACTCTCACGGTTCTACATTTTCACAAAGTCTGATTGTTGCTGCATACGAGTGTTTTGTTCCTTTGCCCTAAACATGACATAAACCTACACTCACCAATTAACTCTCAAAAAATACAAAAAAATAGGGTACATGCACTAACAGTCTCACGGGTTTACACCTTGCAGTCTCATGGAAAAAAAGTCTCACGGGTTTACACCTTGTAGTCTCATGGAAAAAAAATCTCACAGGTTTCACAACTTGCACTTTCACGATTTTAGTCAGTCTCACAGATTCAGCTTATCTCACAGAAAGACTGTTTCACGGCTTTAACCTATCTCACAAAAAAACTAATTCACGGGTTAAACCATCTCATGGTTTTAGCCCGTCTCACAAAAAGACTGTTTCATGGCTTTAACCTATCTCATGAAAAAATAGTCTCATGGGTTTCACACCCTGCGCTTTCACGGTTTTAGCCCATCTCACGGCTTTAGCCTATCTCATGGAAAAAACTAATCCACGGGTTAAACAATCTCATGGTCTTAAACCATCTCAAGGTTTTAGCCCATCTCACAGGTTTTGTACCCTGTCATCTCACGGTGTAAAAACCTGCACTCTCACAGTGTGCACCTTCTCTCGTATAAATTCATACCTCCTTATCTGCTCACACCACTAACACACTTCTCATCAAATATAACCATAGCTCTGCAGTACCATAGCCCAGAGTGCTTGCAGATCTTGGAGGATGTAGAAGTAAAAGACAAACTAGAGAAAGTTGGCCTAGGGTGAATGGCAGAAAGTTGGCCTAGGGTGAATGGCAGAATGTCTCCCCTAAACCATCAATACAGAATTGTGTGTGGAGTACCTCAAGTCCTACAACAAGGCCACTAAGAGGGGAAAAGTGACTAAAGTAGATGGAACCACATAATAGGTATTACTCACAGAGGATTTGATATGGGATGCTCTACAGTTACCACCACCTCTCAAAATACACTCTCACAATTACAAGAAGATGCCCCTGGACGCCATGCTGGAAGAAAAGCTCTTACAACTCCAACAGGATTGAGTATGACAACATCAGAGATGAGGTGACAAAAAAAGCCTGCAAAGCCATGTCCCTCATAATGCAAGTGAAGCCAGTGGTGGATAGGTATAAGAGGGTTCCCCTTAACAGAATAGCCAAATTACATGAAGAAAAAGAGGATGACTGGGCATGGTACATCCATAGAGAAATGGAAAACTATCTGAAGGCACACCAATCAAAGGTATATCCGTACTTAATGACAAAGGTGTTGAATCATATAGCACAACGGCCTCTTCTGATCTAGAACAAGAAGAAAAGATGTAGCATGCAACACATATAATACCACCATCACTTACCTCTGAAGAGCTACCAAAAGGACAAGCCTTATTGAAGGACACAAAAGAAATCATGAAGGAGCTAAAGAAGGGAAAAAAGAAGAAACCTAAAAGGAAGATGAAGGGAATAATGCCTGATGTTCAAGAGGAAACATAATTAAAAGACTAGATGCCGAGCTAGCCTAGAAGATAGCATCTTACTAGGAAGTACTAGGGTAGCGGGAAGCAACAAGTTTCAGTTTATCAGCACTGCCAGAGCAGACGACAACAGAAACACATCAACAAACCCCACCTCCAAGCCCAACACAATTAATTTTAAAAAACCTTTCCCCTCTTCGGAATTCAACCATATCAGATACACCTACTTCCTTTGAGTTGCATACACAGAGAGCCACTCAACATGAAAAATTGCTAGAAGAAGAGCACCAAAGCCAAGAAGAAGCAACATCATTACAAGGAGAACACCCTGATATAGGAAAGAAAAAGAGAATTGAGGAGATACCAAGCCCCAACAAATGGCAACGTTTGGATGATGTAGAGGGGATTACAGAGAAGTCTTTCCTTCATAACCTAGATTATGAGAAATTCCTTCACGAGACTATGGAAGGCCTGGACAGTTTCTTATAGTTGCCACACTCTAGATTGAAAGGAGTGGCAAGAACAAGTGTTTCTCTTTGGGAACAAGAGTAGAGGGTGTGGTGATGCCATCTCCTGACTACTCATATGCTTCAAGATAGAAATACAACACTATGGAAGCAGGTCTAGGACGGAACCAACCAAGTTCAAACACTCCAAGAGAATTTAACAGCAGCAGAAGCAGCACACAGAGATGTAATCTTAAAAATCTTAAAGGCTATCGAGGAGCAAGAAGTAAGGTATCAAACACTTGAAAGTAATAGTCTCATTCTTAGCCAAACATTGGTACAAATAATTAAAGAAAATATAGACTTAAAGGCACAACTTGAGCAAGCAAAAGAACAGATTCAATGAGAAGTGGCACACAATAAGGAACAAGTAAGCATCCAGACTCAATAACTCTAGGACTTCCAAAATACATTCCAGGCTAAGGAAGAGGAACTACAAAGCAACTTGAAATCAGTATCCACAACCCTTAAGGATGCTAATCAAAGATCCAACTTCAACAAGAAAGAGAACAAATTAATAAAGCCAAAGCAAAAAAAGTATGGGCACTAAATGAGACCATCAACACCAAATCCTTGGAGATGTAGAAGTTGGTGTGGACACACACAAACAAGAAATGCTGCAGATTACTCAACAACTCCAAGCTAGTCAACCCTAAAAGGCTTCAAAAGATTGCAGAGGCTCAAGAAATGGAAGCTGCGGCCAAGCACGCATAGGAGGCGGCCACAAGACACTTTGAAGAATTGGATGCCACGAGAATGGTGTGGGAAACAAGCATCTCAGATCTTCTCACCACGAGGGATTCTCAGATACAAGAATTGGAGCGCCAGCTGGAAATTCGAGAACGCAGCCAAAGACAAGAGCCTACCGACGAGTTACAACAACTACTTCTTGAGCGAGTCTCGAAGATAGGTTCGTTGTGCCAGTAACTCCTCGCGTCCCTCCTCAAACTTTGACTCTCTTTTTGTATACACAAACACTCTCTTTAATACAATAAGAAATCAATTTGTCAGATGATTTGTATACACTAACACTCTCTTTAATACAATAAGAAATCAATTTGTCTGATGATTTGAGCCCAAGAAAATTAACACTTATTAAACAAAATACAGAGCGTGATGCTGACCCTACTATAATAATGTGGGGATTTTTCGGGGAGACCTAGTACTAACTAATCCAAAGGATATTTTCTTCTATCCATTACACCCCATTGTGCTCAACTTTCATAGTTGGTGTGTCGTCAATGCACGCATGGGTATCTTGGGGCGACCTAGAGCCTGAGCACCGTATAGTCAGCACCCTCTAGGATCCTTCACTAGCCCTTCACTCTCATCATAGGCCGCTTCCTTGGCCCCTCATCCACCGTACCAAAAGCTCACCATCTTATCCAAACCGAGGTTGGTCAAGACCTCGGCTGACCTTGCCACGCGAGACGTCCTTCTTTGACTCTCCATCTGGTTGTTGCAACATTCTCAACCTAGGTCCATGACGTCTTTTCTAGAAGATAGTCAAAATGCTTTCTCCAACATTCTTGACATAAAACAATCTTTAAAAACAGGTTTCACATGCAAATACATTTTTCAAGTAAGATTCCCATCTTTACACATCATTCCTCGTCATTTCTCATCATTCCACATCATTTCACATTATTCCACATCATTCCACATTATTTCACATCATTCCTCATCATTTCTCATCATTCCACATCATTCCACATTATTTCACATCATTCCTCATCATTTCTCATCATTCACATCATTTCTCATCATTCCACATTATTCCACATTAGTTTGCATCATTCAACATCATTCCACATTATTTCACATCATTCCACATTATTTCATATCAATCCACATTATTTCACATCATTCAACATCATTCCATGTCATTTCACATTATTTCACATCATTCCACATCTTATTCCATAAACAAGATGACGACCGTATTAGGTAAAGTGGGAAAAATCTCATTCCCACATTGAAAAATTTAATGCATTTAATCTAGAATCTACCTTTTTCAACCTATAAAAAATTTAAAAATGGTTTGCTTTATCAAGTGATGCTAGATCGAACCTAGCTTGATCTTAGAAATAGAAAGGTTTCAAGATTTTTTAGATCCACCACTTGTGTATTTTACAATTGAAGAGGATTTTTAGATCCACCACTTGGCCATTCTACAGTCCATAAGAACCCAGGACCAGATTCTACCATTTGGTCAACCTATACCCCCAATTAAAAACAATGGTACAAGAGATTGTATATTGAGAGTACCCTTAGAGTAGGATGCACTCTTCAATTTAAGACTTCATTGTAATGAACAAGACTAAATGAACAAGAATTTTAAAAATTGACATGGTGAAGGTATCCTTATATCAGCCACTACAAATTAACATTATTAAGGATAGAAAGAGTCTCCTTGGAGTAAGATGCACTTTGTCAAAATTACGATTATAAATTTTCATTTTGATGAAGCTTATTCTACTAAAGAAATAATAAAACTTTTGCATTAACAACCAAAAGATAAAAGGATAAAAGGAGTCCCCTTAAAGTAGGATGCACTTTGTGGATGCATAAGAGGAGTCTCCTTAGACTAGAATGCACTCCATCTATGAATTTATTTATTGTGTTAAAAATTGTTCAATGCATTGCAAAGATACACAATTGAACAGTCTGCTCCCAAAGTTGGCCAAATTACAAAGACCCTCTTATTTTGTTATAATAGAGACCATTTACAAAGACCATTTACATTCAATTATAAAAGGGAGTAACAAAATGTGCTAGTATCATGGGGGTGAAATTTTGATTTTAAGGGGTTCTAGCTCCACCACATGGTAGAGCTAGAATTTTGAGCTAGCTCTACCATGTGGAGCTACAACACAGTGAGGAGGATTTAAAGATTTTTAGATACACCACTTGGCCATTCTACAGTCCATAAGAAACCAAGATATACCATTTGATTGATCTAGACCCCCAATTACAAACATTGATACAAGAGATTGTATATTGAGAGTCCCCTTAGAGTAGGATGCACTCTCCAATTTTAAAGCTTCATTGTAATGAACAAGACAAAATGAACAAGATTTTATAAATTGAGGTGGTGAAGGTATACTTATATATACAATCGCTACAGATTAACATTATTAAAGATAGAAAGAGTCTCCTGGAGTAGGATGCACTTTGTCAAAATTACGGTTAAAAGATTTCATTTTGATGAAGCTTATTCTACTAAAGAGTCCCCTTAAAGTATGATGCACTTTGTCAATAGATAAAAGGAGTCTCCTTAGAGTAGGATGCACTCCATCTACGACTCCATTATAATAAAACATTGTAAATGAAAATGAATTTATTTTTTTGTGTTAAAATATGTTCAATGCCTTGCAAATGACACACAATTGAACAGCACGCTCTCGAAGATGGCCAGATTACAAAGACCCTTTATATTTTAATATAATAGAAACCATTTACAAATCCCATTTACATTCAATTACAAAAGGGAGTAACAAAATGTGCTAGTGTCATGGGGGTGTATTGGTTGAATGAGGTATTGAGCTTCCTTTTAAGCATGTTCATTTTGTGTACTCACAAGATCACACACTTAGATTATTCTCTCAATTATTATCTTGATTATCATCTTGATTGTTGAACACATTGTAGTAGCTATCATCGAGTTTCAATGTATTCTTGTTGTTGTACAAAACATGGAGACCCCAAAAGAAATGAACTTTTTTGAAGAAAACTCGTGTAGTTATTTGTCTGAAATGGACAATGTAACGAGATATTTGCCTTTTTGTTCATATTGAGGTGTCTAGCATGGCTAGCAGTCCAACGTCAATCACTTTATCTCTTCACTTTAGATCTAGCACTTGTCTATTATAGAGCTGAAAAGGATTTCTTGATCCATAACTTATCCATTCTAGATCTTGTTCCACCACTTGGACATTATAGAGCTAGACTTAAGTGGATGCAAGCTCCACCAAATGGTAGATCTAGACTCAAAATTCTAGTTGTATTGTATGACTTCCATAGGTTCAGGTCTACCACACATGGATACTAGCTCCACCATGTGGTAAGGCCAAAATTCCATGAAGAGACCATGGCTGCTACCTCCACCACATGGTGGAGCTAGCTAGCTCCATGAAATTATACAGCTAGACTTCAATGGATGGTAGCTCCACCACATGGTAGATATAGACATAGAATTCTAGCTCCACCATCCCATATGGTGGAGCTTGATTTTAAGGGATTCTAGCTCTACCACATGGTAGAGCTAGAATTCTGAGCTAGCTCTACCACGTGGAGCAAGAACGCATTGAAAGAACCAAGATCTACCATTTGTTCAATCTAGACCCCCAAGTAAAAACATTGATACAAGAGATTGTATATTGAGAGTCCCCTTAGAGTAGGATGCACTCTCCAATTTTAAGACTGCATTGTAATGAACAAAGACTAAATAAACAAGAATTTATAATTTTACATGGTGAAAGTATCCTTATATACACAACTACTACAAATTAACATTATTAAATATAGAAAGAGTCTCCTTGCAGTAGGATGCCCTTTGTCAAAATGATAGTTAAAAGTCTTCACCTACTCTACTAAAAAAATAATAATTTGCAAAGTTTGACCAAAAGATAAAAGGATAAAAGGAGTCCCCTTAGAGAAGGATGCACTCCATTTATGACTCAATTATAATAAGACATTGTAAATGAACATGAATTTATTGCTTGTGCTAGAATTTGTTCAATGCTTTGCAAAGGCAAACATTTGAACAGTATGCTCCATAAGAGGCCTGATTACAATATCATATTTCAATATATGGACTTTTATTACATTAAAAAAAGGCCAAATTACTTGCATCCTCTACATTTGATTATAATAGGGACAAACAAAATGAGCTTCATGGTGGTGTATTACTTTCATGATGCCTCCTCTTGTTGCTTTGCTTGATTTTCACTCTCTGCTTGCCTCTCTGCCTCAGCTTCAGCCTCCTCTTGTTGCTTTCTTTGAATTTCAAGTTGTTCCTGCCTCTCTGCCTCAGCATCAGCCTCCTGCTATCGCTTCCACACCTCTGCCTTTTTCCTATTCTCTGCTTCCAATTTCTCTTCTTCAAGCCATTTCTTCATCACATCATCTGAGAATTGGTTAGGTTTTTCTTCAAAGGCATTTTCCCATGTATACTCTTGCCGATCTTCATTCTGTAGCCATAAAAACAACCAATTTCTTAAATCTTCTGTCAAAAAACTATACCTTTCCTTGGAAGGTTGATGGTACAATTGTGGGACTATTAACCAGGTTCCTCGCTCATTATTAAACACCTTATAGTAGCTATCATCAATTATCAATGTATTTTTCTTTCTGTACAAAGGATGGAGACCCCAAAAGGTCTCAAGCTTTTTAAAGAAAACTTGTCTATTCTGCACAACCCATGTGGATTTTGAACAATGCTCTTGTGAGAGAACACCTGCAAACTTGGACTTTTGTTGTGGAAATACTGTGTCAATTATTCCAGAGAGCTTAGTTCTCCTACATGCGCTCCAAATAAAAACATAAAAGAATTGAATACACCAATCTAAGAACTTATGTGCATCCTTGTGACATAGGACATAACGATATTGGTTAATTGGGTATTTTACCAACTCGTTGCTATAAGGAGGATCCTTCTCATCATATTGGGTTTCGACAACATGGCACAACAAACCATTGAGGTTTAGAATAATAGCCCTGTAGAGCGGTTCTCTCTACCGTGCAATATAGTGCTCATATAGTACTACCGATCAACAAATGTGTTAAGAAACACAATGTCAATCCGAGGGCTCGACTCGATTAGTGCATGAAGGCTTATCCCATGAGGGAGAGCTCACATACACAAACCACCACTTGACGATTCAACAATTCAACACCTCAATCAATCTCTCAATCCCTTAAATCCACTACACTAATCAAGAGAACAAGCAATGCATGGCAATCTCTTAATCCCATTCAAACATTGATTAAATCTTAGCTTTCCCTAATGCCTGCAATCCCATAAGCGTGCATCTACTAACCCACAAGCTTAAGCAAGCATAGAATGTAACATTCACAAACCCACAAGCTCATAGAGAGAGTCTATCCATGAATAACTCGTTGCCAATGAAGTGGGCAAGAGCTTGCATCAATGGAGACTACACACACACACACACTAAGCATGCAGCATACACAAGAGAAAGAAAGAAGCATTCAACTAATCATAGATTAGTCTACTTCAATGATGCTAAAATAGATTAAGAGAAAGAAGTGGAGCTATACTCATTGGAGCTTGATGCTCATTAGAGTACAATAGAGAGAGAGTTAGAGAGTTGCCATAGCTTCAGAGCTCAAGAGCTTCACTCAATAGCTTATGAGAATTGCCAAAAATGTCCACTTTCTTTAGCTAACATCTCTTTTGTAGAGATGTCACTAACCCTAACCCTAGGCCTCTTTCACACATGGGCGGACAAACCCATAAGTGAGCCTTGCTTAATACACTTAGAACTCTCATTTAGAACCCACATTGGCCTAAAACGATTTACATTGCACTTCGGCACAAAAATATGGAAAAATTATGTGCGTCTTTATGTTCCCATGGCTGTAATCCCGCTCTCTCGCATTAATTGCTTCCGGCCTCCTTCCATAATCCGTGTTCCCGCCGTAAGTGTTCCCATGGAACATTCCCCCTTCCTAAATCGTGCACGTCCTCGCGCGCGGTAGAAGCAAAAGCTGCAAAAAACAATGGAAGACAAGTAAAGCCTTTTATTGAAAAAAAAACCAGCAATGACAATCTCACACGTGAGCATGCAAGTGAAAGGCCGATTAGAGTTTTAAAGAGTGCTAAAAGAAGTGAGTAAATACTAGTCAAAGTGAGACTAAGTGGTAGATAGTGCTATGCAAAGGCAAGTGTGCTTGTACACCGCAGGTTATGACCACAGTCTCAATGTCCTACAAGTGTTTAAGTTATTTCTAAGTGGCAACCCTACTCCTAAATATGAGCAATGGTGATTGGACCTTTCTTTCTTTTTTTTTTCTTTTTTTTGTGTGTGTGTGTGTAAAAGATGATAAAGAGGAAGGTTCCATCCCAATGAGACCCAAGCAATGGCCAAGAGACCTCCGCCAAGAGAATCTAAAGGCCGCTAAGTATCTCAAGGGCGACAGACCCTTTTCTTTCTTTTTGACATAAGGAGTACCCCATGAAGATGAGGGCATTGGTCTCAAGGACCCATAATGTACCCTAGAGTCCTACCAGCATCTACAAGGCGATAGAGTCCTTGAAGGTCTTCTTCTTAATCTTTTAGACGTCAGTGTTCACCCCATGGAAACCAAGGCATCGGCCCCAAGGTGCTAAGACAACCCAAGGTCCTACCAAGCATTCCACATGGCTATAGACATGTCATGTCTCGATTCACTTGTATATATTTTTTAGGGCATGATTTTCGTAAATTTTTTATTAATCGTAGCACTAGCCCATACCTAAGAGGTAGCTACCACTAGGGATAACTAATATACTTCGAGAGCATAAGAACTTGGCATACTCTGTTGGCACATATCTTACACCGTCTTCAAATAGAAATACCTTCTACTAAGTCCACTAAGAATCTAGAAATCACTCACCACATGGTAACAACTAATTTAAAACTTAAACCAGCCAACTGTGTGTGTGTGAACATGCAAACAATATATGCAAAAGTGAAAAGCACATAAAGAACAAAAGATTATGATTTGAATACACCTGTTGTAGTGCTCGTTGATGTTGTGCGTTTGCATTGGTGCATTGCTGATGTTGTGCAGATTGCTTCTCTTTGCTCTTTGTAGGCATTGCATGTCTCCCCCCTTCCTAATTTGTGTGCACGGTAAGTGGACTATTGGGGCGTGTTTGTATGCTCTTGTTTAGCTGAGATCTCTGCAAAATGTCTTATTAACAAACAAGAAAAGAAAAGAAAAGAATAAAATTTGTTATTGGTGCCAATCACCGAATATAGCCGAGGGAAAAAACCCAGTGGGAGAAAAGTGCCCTGGCTTGTTAATCTTATTGTGGAGTTGATGAGCTTACCCTTGCACTGGTGGTGGATCTGTGTCCACTTCTGCTGGAAAGATGGTATCAATCACTTTAGGATGCAAGGATAACCTTGTACAAAAGCCGACCTCTGGAGAAGGTGGTAGAGGAAGGAGTGCTTGCTCGCTAAAATATGGCATTGGTTCTATGGGAAGGTTAAGCAGACAATTTCGATTTTGGAATTGCTCAATATAGGTACTCATAGTGATCCAAAATTGACATGTTGAGGCTGGGGGAAGGAGGGCTTGCAAGATAGGTGGTTGCAAGTCATTTATGCATGTATCCTTCCATTGTTGTGCTTGAACCTCCTCAAGTAATCTACGTTGATTTGGTCCTCACTCTCACATCAAGAAGGTTATGGCGTTGAGGTGTAATTCCCACAATTTGTTTCATTAAGCCCGTGCCATATCATCGAAAGTAAGAGCGGCATAGCCAACAAATGTGTGAAACTTCCCCTAATACGAGTCGTGCACACTCTTGACAATGTGGAAATGGGTGATGCTGTTGATAGAATAAAGTGACAAAGTGATGCCCACAGCAAATTTCACCTAAGGGAGCATAAAAGTATCTAGAATGAGTTTAAAAAGGAGGAGCACTATAATCCCCGCGATGTTCAGGTTGAGTACTATCAGGGTCAATGCATGGTGGACATGTATCTCGCCAAGTATCCATCAGGAGGTATCTGGGCATATCCATCATTACAATCCCTATCAAAAACAATGTAGATAAGATCATCTCAAAAAGAGCACAATCCTGTAAAGGCATAAGGAACCACATTAGTAAAAGTGAGGCTATTCAAACACTGATCTACCAAAGAGCTTCAATTGTAGTGTTAATGCCTTACTTTTGGTTTTGGGTATGTCCTTCTTAAGAGGTGGGAAGGATAGCAATTGTCGAGGAATTTGAGCAAGATAAGAGGATTTAGGCAGTGAAGTGCTAGAATCTATGCTCAAAAGAGACTCATGTAAAGTTGGATTTGTCTTAGGTACACAAGTTGATGGTGGAATTGTGTAACAAGGAGAAGTTGGGATAACTGGTGATTCAATACATGTTTGGGGAAGGTCAACACAAGGAGATTTGTAGGTGCTATCACTACCACCTATCCTATCTTGAAGAGGTTGTGTTGATTTCCTTTGCACCCACTGATATGAAAAACCAAGAGTGGCTTTTGGAATCTTATTGATACACTCTTCTGGCTCTAGTAAACCATGACATTTGGGAAGCCAAAGTGCTGTTGCACCCTCATAATAGCCTTGTGCTTTAAGAACATGCTTTGGGACCCAATGAGTAACAATCTGAGGTTTAGGCTTGGAAAAGATGTGCTTTTCAGGAGGTTTAGCAACTAGGCTAGATGGTACAAGTTTGTACGCATCTTTGGGTAGCGAAATTGACAATTCCTTCTTGCCTGGCCTTCTTTGAGCAATGAGACTAGAGTAGTTGGAACATGCCAGCCATGGCCCTCACTTGAGGACTCATCGATTATCCACATCATTTGTCTTGGAGCTTTAAGAGCATATGTTGAAAGTGGGTTGTGTAAGGTAGAACTACCACCCTTTTGACATGATAAAACTCGTGGAGCAGCAGATCCCAAGATGCAATCAGAATCAATTTGCAATTTGTATTTTCTATTCTTCCAATCTAATGAACAATTGGTAGCACTTAACCACGATCGACCAAGAACAGCCTCTACCACTGCCTTGGACTTACTAGCCACATAAAAGGGAACTGACATCTGGTGATCCTGAATGGATATCATAATGACACATTTTCCCTCTATAGGGTTATCTTCACCTGAGAAGCTTCGTAAGTCAATAGGAATGTGCACAAGTGTTGGTTGTCCTCCCAAGGCTATCCATGTGTCAAATGAGAGAACATTATAATCTGCACCAGAGTCAATTAAGGTAGAGACAAAGTAGGTAGTCTCATGAAGATGAAGACACACGTGAATATTGAAAGGATCGACATATTGTTCATCAGTAGCCAACTGTAAGGTCAAAACAGAAGCCTTGCGACGCTCCTTGGCTTTTGCAACTCTCGCTTTAGCTTCTTCTTGAGCCTGACGTTTAAGTAGGTCATGTGCTTCTTTCCGTGTGTGGGCAGCATGCATTTGTTGAAACATGACTTCAGTTCATTAGGAACTCAATGGAGTCTTCTTGGGCCCTTTTATTTGGCAGTTTAAGGGAGTCAAACCTTTTCTCTTAAGAAGAAACGTTTTCTAATTTGAAGCTTCAAAACGGCTACTTTATTCGAATTTGAATTTTGGGGGAAAAATGGAATTTAAAATCTAGCGGATAAAACCATATCATGTAACATATCTATGGAAAGCTCTTGATGCGTAGATCACGGATCTGTAATCTCCGCTTAAATCGGAGCTTGTATGTAGAAGTTATGGAGGTCCGAAAATTGTAAAATTGCCCCCCCCCTTTTTGGGGAGAAAAGTGCACCCTTTGACCACTCTTACATCTCTCTTACAAACCCATGGTTTTTGCTTACATGGCGGGCTCCTATTTGTCAAAAAGTTAAACGTTTCCATAACCTCATGGCAAATTAAAGGGCCCAAAAAGACTCCATTGAGTTCCTAATGAATGGTTCATTGTATTTCTTGAGACGACTTCCATTAATGAACTTAGGCATTTGCTCACCTTCTAGTGTCTCTAAATGCACTGCACCACTTGGAGTAAGCTCATTAATCACAAACGGTCCTAGGCCACGTTTCTTGAGCTTTCTCTTATGCTTCTTAAGTGTGTACAAGAGCACAAGGTCTCCTTTTTTGAATCGGCCAGTTGTTACATTTCTATCATACCATTGCTTTTGTCTCCTCTTCTCGACATACATCCCATTACCGCCAATAAGCGGATCTCATCAAGCTTTTCCAATTCATCAATGCATTGAGAAAGCTCATGACCAGTCCAGTCCAATTGTTTAGCAACTCGTAGAGTAGGTACAAGAAATTCAATGGGAAGAATTGCATCTAGCCCAAAAGCAAGCTCAAATGGGGTTGTGCCCACAGATGTTTTATAGGTTGTTCTATATGCCCAAAGAACTGAGTGCAAGTTTTGCTCCCAATCAGTCCTATGTCCCTCAACAATCTTTGTGAGTGCTATGCAGAGAATCTTGTAGTACTCTCAGCTTGACCATTGGTCTATGGATGATAGGGTGCAGAACGCTTGTGAATTACCATAAATTCGGAGTAAAAACTCTATGACCTCATTCACAAAGTGCACACCCTGATCACTAACGATTTCAATAGGTAAGCCATAGCGTGTAAACACATACTCATACAAGAACTTGGCTGTGGTTATGGCATCATTTTTGACTGTAGCCTTTGCTTCTACCCATTTGGTCAAATAGTCAATTGCGACTATAATATATTCGGCATGCGTGTGACGAGCTGGAGGTTTAATGGGACCGACAAAATCAATACCCCATTTGGCAAACGCACGTGTGCTTAACATAGGCCGCACTGGCATATTGTCCTTTGTGATGGGAGGTTTGGTCCTTTCACAATCGTCACAACGTTTCACATATTCTTCGGCATCCATTTGTAAGGTTGGCCACCAAAGCCCAGACCACCTAATCAACTTAGCTGTGGTATTGCCCGAAAAGTGTCCACCCCCAACACCTGCATGTGCATGAGTCAATATTTTCAAGTAGTCAGCTTCACATACACACATGCGCAAGTTGCCATCCTTGCCCCTCTTGTAGAGTTGGCCCTCTATCAGCATATAGTTGGCCGCTTCAACTTCAATAGCACGCTTTCGATATTTAGGAATTGTTCGATCAATATGACCATGCTTAAGATAGTCCACAATATACTTACTCCAACTTGGTGTAGTTGAAATTTGGAATAATGTGACTTTATGAATTGGTTGTTGAATATGACATGAAGCACAGTTTCGAACAAATTTTTTAGCATCCGCATGCATGGTAGGCCACCATTGCCCATCCTGAGTTATACGTCACACACAAGTAGTAGCTGATGCATGGATTCCACCAATACCCTCATGTGCCCATTCCAAGATCTCCTCATATTGGTCAAGGTTAGGTATAAGCCGCAACACTCCATCATTACCCTGACAATATAATCTCCCTGAGATTAACTTGAATGGTCGCCATAGGTCCACATTAGGACCCGCTAGTTGTATCTGCCCACTTGTCAAAATTTCTAAGATGGGCTCAGACCATTTAGGAGTTGTCTCTACAAGGAAAAGTGTTGAATCTAACATATCATCATCCACACCCACAAGAGCTTCTTCAGAGGTGATTCGAGACAAATGATCTTCCCTTAGATGAGTTATTCCTTTTTGGACTGCCACTTCAAAATCAAACTCAAGAAGGATGGCAAACCACCTCACAATCCTTCCAGTTGCACAAGGCTTATTCACCAAATATAGCAATGCTTGATGGCCCACAAAAAATATAAATTTGTTTGCCAAAAGGTAATGGCGAAACTTCTTCACTGCATATATCATGGACAAACCTTCTCTTTCTGTTGTGGCATAATTCTTCTCAGCATTGTTCAACTATCGACTAGCTTGCGACTTCTATGAGCATCAATGATGGCATCTTGAGTCTCACTCACCTTATTCACAAAAACAGAACCCCCAGAACTATGCTCGGTTGTACTAGCCTTGTCTTGTTTAGCACTAGGCCCAGGTTGAGGTTGATGCTCCTCATGCACTTCTTGGGATGTAAAAGCTTGATCCTTCATGTTTTGTTTAGAGACTTCTTGAGAGCTAGTGGATGCACTCTTAGTTTGCTTGTTGCGGTTCTTTTTCCTCCTAGTGGTCCTTTTTCTATTGGAATGTAGGGTCTTGTCCACTAGATTTGCCTTTGCATCCCTAGTTCGAGGTGTCTCATCAGTCTGCATTTCGGCATTTTGTGTCTGTGATCTAGTCATGACTCTAAGTGGCACGACATCCTCATTCTCTGATGAAGGTGGCGATGGAACTGCCTCTACAAAGTTGAGTGAGACCTTTGGTTGAGAGGTGCCTTCCTCATGTGGTTTCAGCAAACAATCCTTTGGAAAGTGTTCTACACAACACCCTAGATAATATCTTTCAATTGGTGGAAACTGTGGTACTATTGTATTGGATCGAGCTGCTTGCCTTGGGCGATGTGTTGGGCGATGTGGACAATTACGAGCCCAATGGGATTCTCCGCACTCATAACAGGGGCCCATTAGTTTGGCTTCTACTTTCCTTTGCTGCCATTGACCTGAGGGGCCTGGAGTCCTAGGTTGGTAGCCGCCTAGCAACATCAAAGAATTTTGTTCCCCCGGTTGAGGCTCCAGTGCTTGGCTTAGCTTTCCCTAATGCGTGCAATCCCATAAGCGTGCATCTACTAACCCACAAGCTTAAGCAAGCATAGAATGTAACATTCACAAACCCACAAGCTCATAGAGAGAGTCTATCCATGAATAACTCATTGCCAATGAAGTGGGCAAGAGCTTGCATCAATGGAGACTACACACACACACACTACAAGCATGCAGCATACACACGAGAAAGAAAGAAGCATTCAACTAATCATAGATTAATCTACTTCAATGATGCTAAAATAGATTAAGAGAAAGAAGTGGAGCTATACTCATTGGAGCTTGATGCTCATTAGAGTACAATAGAGAGAGAGTTAGAGAGTTGCCATAGCTTCAGAGCTCAAGAGCTTCACTCAATAGCTTATGAGAATGGCCAAAAATGTCCACTTTCTTTAGCTAACATCTCTTTTGTAGAGATGTCACTAACCCTAACCCTAGGCCTCTTTCACACATGGGCGGACAACCCCATAAGTGAGTCTTGCTTAATACACTTAGAACTCTCATTTAGAACCCACATTGGCCTAAAATGATTTACGTTGCACTTCGGCACAAAAATATGGAAAAATTATGTGCGTCTTTATGTTCCCATGGCTGCAATCCCGCTCTCTCGCATTAATTGCTTCCGACCTCCTTCCATAATCCATGTTCCCGTGAGTGTTCCCGTGGAACAAGCCCTCCTATCATCCTCTTTGCATAGGGGTATGCATATTGGGTCTGACAAATACCATGTCAGTATGATAACCCCCTCAGAGGGATGCACAAAGCGCAACCTTACATCAATTTTCCATAGACGATCAAGACGGCGCTGAACCAACTGTCTTCGTACACTCTGGATTTTCTTGGACATGTGACGTACTAATGCTCTGTGACAAAGAAGTTGCCTCTGCCAATTAGAATCAATCACATGACTTGGAAAAAAATGAGCATGCTTAATGATAAAGGTGGGCATGTGGGGGGAAGGCATGTTACAACTACTCTTATGCAAAGATAGATTTTAAACAATTACAAAACAAATGTGACTATGCATGCTAACATTAAACTATATACTGTTCCAAAATGTTGACTTTAGTTGCATTACAAAATGACCCAAGATGCAAAGACTCTTTCCATTTGATTCTAAAAAGATGCGACAAAATGTGCTAGCAGGTATCAGAATGTGGTGAAATTAGAATGCATTGATCTAGATCAACCACGTGGTAGAGCTAGAATGCACTGTTCTAGCTCAACCATGTGGTAGGGCTAGAATATTTTTAAATCTAGTTCTACCATCATGTGATAGAGCTATATCAAAGTATTCTAGCTCAATCCCATGGCAAAATTAGAAATAATATTTGAAGTCCAGCTCTAGCACGTGGTAGAGCTGTATCAAAATATTTTAGCTAGACCCCATGGTAGAACTAGAATGGTTTGAAGTCCAACTCAACCATGTGGTGACGTGGAAGAGCTAGAATGCATTGATCTAGCTCTACCATATGGTAGAGCTAGAACGCTTTCAAGTCTAGATCTACCATGTCGTGGAGCTAGAATGCTTTGAAGTCTAGCTCTTCCATGTGGTGGAGCTAGAAGGCATTGATCTAGCTCTACCATAGTCCAAATATGTAGGAATTAAAATCATAAGACAAAGATCAAGCTTCCATACATTTTCAAATTAGGAGGCCCCTTATAGTAGAGTGCACTCCAACATTTATAAAATTATCTGAAGAGTAATACATTTGCCACTACTTTAAAAACAGGATAAAATTTCATGTCAATTCATGATTACAAAAAGATAAAATTCCTCCAAAAAATTACAATCCTTGTGACAAATGGATTCTTTAAGTGAATACTCCTTGGAACAATATCCTTGAAATAAATCTGCAAGAAACCATCATAAATTAAGTTTCTTCATTGTGAATACAAAATTGTTGTATAAAATCATGTATTTGGTTATAATTATCATTTATGTTGACAAACTTTTGTATAATCTCTGATAGTGGTAGCCTATCTGTGTAGATTGTCTTCTGTGACTAATTTCAATTGCGCTTTTTCCAAAAATCTACCACACCTCTGTATTCATTTTCATTGGATACTGGAGGTTGTCCATAGCGATTAGAGCCAATGATCTCACGCACATCTTCACTCTCATCAAGATGCAATAAGGAAGGGAGCAGCTCATCAATGAGAATATTATCGACCATCTTTTCTTCATCAAACTTTGCAAGATATATACAATTATTATCAGGAGAAGCACATCCCTTGTATGGAGAGTCATCAATAAGAACCGTTCTACAAGCATCACAATCAAAACATGAAGCGATTTTTGACAATGGCTTGAACAACATTGCCTGAACTGTTGGATTATCAGGTCTAGCTATTTTACCACTTTTATCCTTCTCGCAAGCCTCTTGAGCCCAAACTACAAAAAAAGGCAATATCTCTCCTGCTTTGTCTTGTAATATTCTCAATATTTGAAGAACATTACTCTCTGTCACTGTTGACCAGATCCCAACATTAATATTTTTTAATAAAATCTTCAAGAATTGGATACATCCTGGCCTTAGTACAATATATCGTTTTGAATCCATTTGAATAGATTCATGTATTGAAGATGGTTGTTGTTGACAACGTTTCAGTAGTAGACCATTCAGGTCCAACACAATTATCAACACTGATTTCTTGGAGATAGGAGTGTCGGTACTTCTTGGTACTTCTTCTTTGGGCTGGAAACTCTCACCCATTGCTTCATTTGTTGGAGATTTAGGTACCCCAATTTCATTGTTAGCATTTGTCTTTAAACCTTCTGGATGGACATCACTGTGAATGTGTAGGAGAAGCTCTCATCCACAGTTTGATTGTGGCATTCCGTAGCTACTTCACTTGGTGCTACTATCTCAATTTCGAGATCTAAAAGAAAAAAAAGTAACATTGACTCAGCAATCTTTCAAACTACAAGAATTTACAATTGTAACACTCACTCTTAACACATGTTTATTGGTGTAATCTAAAAGGAAATCATGTTTGGATACCAATTATCAATTCTACTTGCTCACTCTAGAATTGGAGGGTTTAAAATGAATTTCCAAATACACCCATTATTCTAGCTCTACCATTTGGTAGAGCCAGTTTGCAAGGGAGCTCTTGTTGGAAGTAGGCCTTGAGATCCACCCTTGAGCTCCAAGAGTAGGTGGAGGTGAGAAACACAAAACCACTCAACTATATGGTAAAGCTAAAATTTTAGATGTTTTAGATTTTCCATATGGTAGAGCTAGAATTTATAAGTCTTGCTTTACCACGTGGTTGAGTTGGGGATCAAGATAGCTTCTTTATGGGTGGAGCCAGTAGACTTCCATAGATTCTAGGTCTAGACTTCAATGGGTTCTAACTCATCGCACGTGACAAGAACCAAGGAGCTAGAATTGCATTTGAACTAGCTCTACCATGTGGTGGAGCTAGAAATGCATTGGCCTAGCTCTACCATATGGTAGAGCTAGACTTAAATGGATGCTCTGTAAAAATTGTCTTTGGGGGAGTGCATTGGCCTAGCTCCACCACTTTGAAGAGGTAGCTAGACTTTAATGGATTCTTGGTCCACCACTTTGAAGAGGTAGCTAGCTCCACCAAATTGTAGACCTATTGAAATCTAGATCTACCATAGGGTAGGATTGAAGTAAATTAGAGGATCTCTAGCTCTATCATCTTAGATTTATAAGCAAGATTTTTAGATTCACCAGCTCGCCATTGTGCGACCACTAAGTAGGCTTTCCAAATTCACCAATTGGTTATGTAAAAAGTGAATTTGTCAATGAACATGTTAGGATCCATAACTTGGTGATTCTAGATTCCAAAGCCCAATTTGGAGAGAGCTACAAAAATAATAAAAGCATTGTATAAAATCAAAAGAACTAAATACTACTAAAAAATGAACCAAGAATATAACAAGTCAAAACATCACCAAATCAAAGTATCGAAGATACAAGTAAAGCCCATTAAGAAGTTACATACTGTCTTCAAAATCTAAAAAATCTCGAGCTGAACGAACTTCACCATGTCTCGATCTTTCCGTGGTATTCCTTTGATTGTTAGTAATAGGCAGAACTGGTTGCTCATTTCTTGAGTTTACAAAGTCAAGAAGCCTTGTTCCCATCTTTATTTGATCTTCAATACTCTCCACTAGGCAAATCACTTCCTTATTTAGTGCTAGCCCTAGCTCAATGATATAGCCATTACTGAAAAGATCAACAAGCTTGCAGCCTTCTCTGCAATACTTCCGAATACATTGCTTGATCAAAAGATTCTTCTTGATTCTTAGAAACTCAATGTCTGGGATAGTTTTAACATCTTCATTATCTATATCAAGAAGTTCAGTATCCAATATTGTCGCTTGTGTACCTGGATCAGGAACATCTGCTAGTCCTTGAAAGGCATCTCTCTTGCTGAAAAACACTAAGAATGTGAAAAACTCTATTGCACCAATGCATCGGTTGTCACGTCGAAAATGCAATGCCCCATTACACTATTCCTTTGCTATGTCACTCAAATTTTTTAAAGCATTTTGAAGTGAATAAAATCTGTAATATTTAGAAAGGTAAGCAACACATATTGGGATGGCAAAGATCTACCTGCTGTTGTAATGATCATAATGCCATTCAAAAGATTGCAAAATGATTCCACATCCTAATGCATATTTCTTCCCAAATCTTCAGTGTTATCCAGAACACATAACCCAATGGAAATTGGATTGTTAAGGTGGCGCTTCAAGTAGTAACTCCCGTCGAATGGAAGACTCAAAGCATAAATACACCAAGGAAGATCCAAGGACAAGGTTGAACTTTCTTTGCTAAGGCTGATATTTCAAGATCAACACTGATCGAAACTTCCACCACTTTTCTTTTCTGAGACATCTTTCACCTGCAACAAAAACCACAATTGTTAATTATAGTTATTGTATTCTTACACTTTAAAAAAAACTTAAAATATCATATTCAAAAATCACAATATATATCCATGAAAACACTGTGGAGGAGATGAAGAGTATTTCCATCTTGGAGCTCTCAATACATTTATTAGTCTTGCTCTACCACATGGTAGAGCTAGATAAATGCATTCTAGCTGGACTTCAAAGTATTCTAGTGCTGGTTTTTCAATGGATATTATCTCTACCGGGTGGCAGACCAAGATTAATAAATGTATTGACCAGAATGCTTTGAAATCTAGCTCTACCATGTGGTGGAGCATGTGGTGGAGCTAGAATGCATTCTTCTAGCTCTACCATGTGGTAGAGCTAGACTTCAATGAATGTAACCGGCTGAGGTTTAATGTAACTCTAGTAGAGCTGTATTCTACCTAAACCACATTGTAGAGATAGAATGCTTTGAGGTCTAGCTCTACCATGTGGTGGAGCTAGAATTGCATTTGAGGTCTAGCTCTACCATGTGGTGGAGCTAGAATCGTAGAGGTAGAAAGCTTTGAGGTCTAGCTCTACCATGTGGTAGAAAGCTTTGAGGTCTAGCTCTACCATGTGGTAGAGCAAGAATGCATCGACCTAGCTGTGTTCCATACACATCAACAAAACCAATTACTCCAAGAAGAGACCTACTTCACATGACAAGAACCAAGGAGCTAGAATTGCATTTGATCTAGCTCTACCACGTGGTAGAGCTGTATTCTATCTAGACCACATCGTAGAGCTAGAATGCTTTGAGGTCCAACTCTACCATGTGGTGGAGCTAGAATGCATTCTTCTAGCTCTACCATGTGGTAGAGCTAGACTTCAATGAATGTAACCGGCTAAGGTTGAATGTAACCGTGGTAGAGCTAGACCTCAAAGCTTTCTACCTCTATGATTCTAGCTCCACCACATGGTAGAGCTAGACCTCAAATGCAATTCTAGCTCCACCACATAGTAGAGCTAGATCTCAAAGCATTCTATCTCAATTACTTCATCTTGGAGCTCTCAATACATTTATTAGTCTTGCTCTACCACATGGTAGAGCTAGATAAATGCATTCTAGCTGGACTTCAAAGTATTCTAGTGCTGGTTTTTCAATGGATATTATCTCTACCAGGTGGCAGAGCAAGATTAATAAATGTATTGACCAAAATGCTTTGAAATCTAGCTCTACCATGTGGTGGATCTAGAATGCATTCTTCTAGCTCTACCATGTGGTAGAGCTAGACTTCAATGAATGTAACTGTGGTCTAAGAGCTATAACTTCAATGAATGTAACCGGCTGAGGTTGAATGTAACTGTGGTCTAAGAGCTGTATTCTACCTAAACCACATTGTAGAGATAGAATGCTTTGAGGTCTAGCTCTACCATGTGGTGGAGCTAGAATTGCATTTGAGGTCTAGCTCTACCATGTGGTGGAGCTAGAGTCGTAGAGGTAGAGCTTTGAGGTCTAGCTCTACCATGTGGTAGAGCAAGAATGCATCGATCTAGTTGTGTTCCATACACATCAACAAAACCAATTACTCCAAGAAGAGACCTACTTCACATGACAAGAACTAGGAGCTAGAATTGCATTTGATCTAGCTCTACCACGTGGTAGAGCTGTATTCTACCTAGACCACATCGTAGAGCTAGAATGCTTTGAGGTCTAGCTCTACCATGTGGTGGAGCTAGAATTGCATTCTTCTAGCTCTACCATGTGGTAGAGCTACTAGACTTCAATGAATGTAACCGGCTGAGGTTGAATGTAACTGTGGTCTAAGAGCTGTATTCTACCTAAACCACATTGTAGAGATAGAATGCTTTGAGGTCTAGCTCTACCATGTGGTGGAGCTAGAATTGCATTTGAGGTCTAGCTCTACCATGTGGTGGAGCTAGAATCGTAGAGGTAGAAAGCTTTGAGGTCTAGCTCTACCATGTGGTAGAGCAAGAATGCATCGATCTAGCTGTGTTCCATACACATCAACAAAACCAATTACTCCAAGAAGAGACCTACTTCACATGACAAGAACCAAGGAGCTAGAATTGCATTTGATCTAGCTCTACCACGTGGTAGAGCTGTATTCTATCTAGACCACATCGTAGAGCTAGAATGCTTTGAGGTCTAGCTCTACCATGTGGTGGAGCTAGAATGCATTCTTCTAGCTCTACCATCATGTGGTAGAGCTAGACCTTAATGAATGTAACTAGCTGAGGTTGAATGTAACTGTGGTAGAGCTGTATTCTACCTAAACCACATTGTAGAGCTTGAATGTAACTGTGGTAGATGATAAAAAACAGAAGCAGGAGGGAGCACACACAAGAGAAGCAAACCCTAATCCATATCCATCAATAATAAAGAAGGAGAGAAGCCATAGTCACCATCTATCTCACACACATAAAGGAGAACACAACATAGTGTTATGTCCACACTACAAAGTAAACCTAATGTAATGTCCACACCACACATGACCAGCTAGACGCGGTCATAAACACACCACACGATATCTATCTACCATACTGTCACTCTGTCAGCACCCATGTGCTATCCTCCAGCTGTATCCGAGCTTGACATTTTAACACTCCCCCTCAAGCTCGACATGTCCATCTCTAGGACTCCCAATCTAGTACGGAAATACTCGAACTTATCCTTACCAAGTGCTTTGGTAAAGATATCTGCAACCTGCTCATCTGTCTGTACATATGTCAAATCAACATGCCCATCTAGCACTTTCTCTCTGATGAAATGATAGTGGACCTCAATATGTTTGGTCCTGGCATGATAAACTGGGTTGCTAGCAAGCTGAATACTACTCATGTTGTCACAATGAATGACAACTCTCATATCACTCTGTAACCTGACATCATCTAGCAACTTCTTCAACCACATAGCCTCACATGCAGCTATGGCTGCTCCACGATACTCGGCCTCTGTGGTAGATAAAGCAACTGTAGGTTGCTTTTTACTGCTCCAACTCACAGCTCCACTACCAAGGCTGAAAACATAGCCACTGGTAGACCTCCTATCATATGCACTACCGGCCCAATCTGCATCTGTATATCCATAGACATGCATGTCTTTTCCTGCCTCATAGAAAAGACCATAATGCATGGTAGTTTTGACATATCTCAGAATACGTCTCACAGCATCCAAGTGAGGTTTACGAGGACTCTGCATAAACTGACTCACCAAACCAACTGCATAGCTGAGATCTAGCCTCGTAATGGTCATGTAGATAAGACTACCAACCATTTTCCTGTACATGGTGATATCATCAAGCTCATCACCCAAATCAGCCCTAAGCTTCATGTTTTGCTCTAATGGTGTCAACATTGGTTTGCATGCTGTCATACCATACTTTGCCAGCATGTCAAGTGCATATTGCCTTTGCACCAGCCATATACCCTTGCTTGTTCTTATCACCTCAATGCCAAGAAAGAACCTTAAATCACCAAGGTCTTTCATATCAAACTCTTTGCATAAAGAGGCCTTAACCTCATCAATGCCTTTCCCACAATCACCTGTGATAATCAAATCATCAACATAAATGACTATCATCACGATACCATCATGTGTCTTCTTCACATAAAGCGAAGAGTCTGCATTTCCAACCACAAATCCAATACTGACAAGATATCTGCTGATCTTGTCACTCCAAGCACGAGGTGCTTGCTTCAAACCATAGATTGCTTTCTTTAACCTGCAAACAAAGGTAGGATATTTTGGATGTACATATCCTTCTAGCTGTTCCATGTACACCTCTTCTTGTAGTTCACCATTCAAGAAAGCATTTTTTACATCCATTTGATGTAAAGCCCAACCTTTTTGTGCTGCTAGTGCAATGATAGACCTCACTGTAGCCATCTTAGCCACTGGGCTGAAAGTTTCATCATAATCAAGACCATAAGTTTGTGCATATCCTTTAGCGACCAGCCTTGCCTTATGTCTCTCTAGGCTGCCATCTGACTTGCACTTTACCTTATACACCCATTTGCAACCAATTGCATTCTTTCCTTGTGGTAACTCAGCCAACTCCCATGTATCATTTTTGTCCAAAGCATCTATCTCTTCATCCATGGCTTTCTCCCATACATGCTCTCCAATAGCCTCTGTATAGCATGTAGGTTCCACATGCTTTACCATAGATGTCATGTATGCATAGTGCATAGCAAAATCTCAATATGTCAATCTTTCAACTGGATATCTGACTCTCTGGGATCTCCGCAATGCATGCGGGTCACTCTGTACACCTGTAACTCTAGCATGTGGTGGCACATATCTATCCTGCCTAGCACCAGGGTGTGCGTAAAACAGGTATGCCGAGCTCCTCATCCAAACTCTCAGAACTAGATGACTCATAACCTGTGATTCCAATTCCTTCGACTTTCTTCTTGCCTTTATCCATAGCACTACTCCCAGTGCTCACACTCTCATGCCTCAAACGTCCTGACCATGGACGTACACTGCTACTCTCAGCTTCTGCTGGCCGAGACATATTAGTAGAACTAGAACTTGCTTGTGGCAAGTTCACAGGCACATCTGCCTCAAGTGAGTCAATGACTCCCTCATCTTTTGCTTTGTACCAACTAGCAAGCTCATCAAACACCACATCTCGTGAGATGACTACTTGTCTAGTTTGAGGGTTATAACATTTGTAGGCCTTTCGATCCTGTGCATATCCAATAAATACACATTTCTCTGCCTTAGGATCCAACTTCCGTCTTCTTTCATCAGGAACATGGACATAAGCTACGCATCCAAAGACTTTGAGATGTCCAATGTCTGGCCTGTAACCTGTAAGCCGCATCTCTGGCGTGCTTCCATGAATGGCTGCTGTAGGTGTTTTGTTCAGGATATACACTGCAGTAGCACATGCTTCTGCCCAATAGTAATCTGGCATGCTCTTTTCATTGAGCATTGCCCTTGCCACTTCACATATGACTCGATTCTTTCTCTCAGCCACACCATTCTGCTGAGGTGTATACCTGCATGTCAACTGTCTTCTTATCCCATGCTTCTTCAAGAAATGCTCAAAAGCTTTTGAGGTGTATTCACCACCTCCATCTGTTCTCAAACATTTAATCCAACAGCCATATTGCTTTTCTACAAGAGTTTTGAAATCCATGAACTTTTCCAGCACTTCACTCTTCTCTCTCAGAAAGTATATCCATGTCATCCTGCTGAAATCATCTATAAATGTCACATAGTATAGACTGCCTTTGATAGATGGATTTTGTGCAGGGCCCCATACATCACTGTGTACTATCTCAAGTGGCCTGTTACTCATATTTCCTTCTCTAGGAAACCTCAACCTTGCCTGCTTTCCAAACTGATAGGCTTCACAAACATGCATATGCCCATCATATTTGAATCTAGGCAATCCACTGACAATGCCTCTTGTTTGCATGTTCTTTAATCTCTGTATATTGACATGTCCAATCCTCTTGTGCCACATGTCAATGTCCTGCACAATCCCATTGCTCTTTGAAAACATGGCTGAGCTCAATTCTGGTATGCCTGCATCCAATTTGAACAACCTTCCTTCCTTCTTGCCCTTGGCAATCAATCTACAGCCATGCTTAAAGTCTTCCACAAAACAGCCATTCTCATTGAATCTTACTTGTAGTCCCTGCTCAACCATTTGGCCTACTGATGCCAAATTCTTTGTAATGGATGGTACATATAGTACCTCTGACATATTTTTCACATTTCCATCATGCATCCTCAAAGGCACACTGCCAACATGTGTTATAAGATGCTGAGTATCATCTCCTGTGACCACATAACCATTTGTACCCAATGGTTGCATCTTCTCAAACCACTCACCATGACATGTCATGTGGTTTGAGGCACCCGAATCCATATACCATGACTCATCTCCAGCATTCTGAGAATCCATTGTCCCCATAATGTGCTTCATTGCAAAAAGATGATTTGAACTCCCATCATTGTTACTAGTAGATGCATAATTTCCATGTTGTGGTCTTCCATTCCTCACATCATTCTGCTTTTTGTAACAATCTTTTGCCATATGTCCAAGTTTGCCACAATAGTGACATTCAATCCCATTCAAATTTTGTTGAGGACCTTGCCATCATCCTCTACCACGAGCACCTGTTCCAACTCTCCCCCTATGGGATTGAAATCCACGACCTCCACGTGGTCCAAATGATGACTGTGAATTCTGAAAATTTTGATTTGATTGTGGTTGAGTAAACCTATCATTCCAACCACGTCCTCCACGGCCTCGAGGGGTAAATCTCCCCCTGCCTCAAGAGCCTCTAGATGAGTAAAAAGCCTGATTCCTTGCATGCTTATCATTTCTCGACGAGGATGCACCACCTGTAAGACTCATACCACCAAGTCCAAGCTTCAATTCTTCCACAATGAGCAATGACACAAGCTCATTAAAGTCTGGCATTCCTCCCAACCTTACTGAGATGGAAGTGTCAAAAGATTTGTATTCTTTGCCTAAACCACGCAATGTGAGGGCAACCAAATCATCATCATCCATTGGGGCATGGATTGATGACAAGGAATATGCATAACCCTTGATTTCCTGAACATACTCATGTATACTCCTATTCCTTCGTGTTACACTATGAATCTGTTGCTTTAGTTGTATCTTCCTTGCACCAGTGTCTATCTCATACATTCGGCACAATATACCCCATGCTTCTTTCGGTGTATCTGCATCTTGGATGTGAATAAGCAAGGCATCTGTTACACATATTGAAAAATAATGCAACACTTTCGAAGACCGCTCTACCCATTGCTTGTGAGCCAGCAACTGAGCATTATTTGGTTGAGGAGGTAGAAATGGCTCCGGGTCTTCATCCGAGACGAGACTCCATAAACCTTTACCTTTCAAAAAACTCTTCATTCGAAACTTCCACACTTGAAAGTTAGTTCTGTCAAGCTTCTCTCCAACAATTTGTATCGGACCATCTCCCATGTTTGCAAGGTAGTAGATGCACCCCTTTGATCACAATGTATGAAGTACCTGTAATGCTCCAAATCTCTCCAAATCACATCAAATGATTGCAATATATGTGCTTTTAGATCCCACAATGCTTCATCAACAATGTATACTCGATCAAGGTTGAAAACAAATGATACTTCTTCACAAAAAAATTTCTGGTTTTTTTTCTCGCTAGAGAACCAGTCAAAGATCTTGCTCTAATTCCTTCAAATCTTGTTCAAATTTGATGTTTATGCATTCATTGGCTTCATAACACATTGCTTCAACATATCCTAGAAGGGTTTGATCAAATTCTTTAAGGTTAATGAGAACCACCAATTTTTGTAGCTCCCTGGTTTGCCTTTTTCTGCATATGTCAGGTACCACCTCTCACTAAAAGTGCTCTATCTCCTTCAAATCTTATCCAAATTCAAAACTTTTTGAATCAAAAGTTTAGCAACTCATAGGACTCTACTTGTACCAAAGAAATTAGGCCAATTTGATGTAGACAAGGATTAATGCCTTGATTAATAATGCTCTGTTTCTGGACAGACTTTCTGCAAACCTGCACACCTCTGATAAATGACTTCAATGAGCTCCAAATACATCAAATGAGCTGCAACCAAGCTTCACAATGCCTTAGCAATGTCTGCTAAACTCCCCAAGCTTTGAATGGCATCAAATGGAGTAGTAATGAGTGAATTAGACCAAAAAGTATTCAACCTGTCCAAGAACCTGCACAGAGATGCGCCGCCTTCTCTAGAGGGTTGTAGAAGAGGGGCAATTCACATTTGAGTTGATAGGTCTCTTAGCAATGACCTAATCTATCATGGGTATAAAGGGTAAGCTCCAATTTTGAGTAGAATTGCCACATTTGATCCTCCCACAGGGCATGTATTCTCTGGTTTGCAGGAGCCAAAAAAAAAACAGAATTTTTCTTTCACAAATCTCCTGAAATACATCAATGTTTCATGCAATGGTTTGCTCCAGTGTTTCTAATACATGTGCCCTTTCACAATACATGAGAACCTCTGTGTTTCCTTTGTATTTGCCCCAATACATTTGACAAAATACATTCCTTCACAAGCTTTCCATGAAAGCTTCAAAACTAGAAATTTTCTGCTTGCTTTATGCACTTCAATCTTCACTGAACTTGCTCTTTGGCACCTGCAATCCGCTCAAGGGAGTTTTGCTACTCTTACCAGTTAGGCCAAGCTTCAGATCTGTAACCAAGGTGAGCTCCACAGCTTTCTTTTGCTCCACAGCTTCAATGGAAATCTTCAAAGCTTCTTCTTCTTCTTCCCTCTTCTCTCACTCACTCTCACAACACAACTAATGAGCTCTAAGCTCTGATACCATGATAAAAAACAGAAGCAAGAGGGAGCACACACAAGAGAAGCAAACCCTAATCCATATCCATCAATCATAAAGAAGGAGAGAAGCCATAGTCACCATCTCTCTCACACACACAAAGGAGAACACAACATAGTGTTATGTCCACACTACAAAGTAAACCTAATGTAATGTCCACACCACACATGACCAGCTGGACGCGGTCATAAACACACCACACGATATCTATCTACCATACTGTCACTCTGTCAGCACCCATGTGCTATCCTCCAGCTGTATCCGAGCTTGACATTTCAACTGTAGAGCTGTATTCTACCTGAACCACATTGTTGAGCTAGAATGCTTTGAGGTCTAGCTCTACCATAGTGGTGGAGCTGGAATTCATCGATCTAGCTGTGTACCATGCAGATCAACAAAGCCAATTACTCTAAGAAGAGACCTACTTCACATGACGAGAACCAAAGAGGTACAACTGCATTCGATCTAGCTCTACCATGTGGTGGAGGTAGAATGCATTGATCTAGCTATGTACCATGTAGATCAACAAAATCAATTACTTCAAGAAGAGATCTACTTTACATGACAAGAAACAAGCATCTAGAATTGCATTTGATCTAGCTCTACCACGTGGTAGAGCTGTATCCAACCTAGACCACATCGTAGAGCTAGAATGCTTTGAGGTCTAGCTCTACCATGTGGTGGATCTAGAATTGCATTTGAGGTCTAGCTCTACCATGTGGTAGAGCTAGAATGCATTGATCTAGCTGTGTACCATGCAAATCAACAAAACCAATTACTCCAAGAAGAGACCATGATGAGAACTAATTACTCCATCTTGCAGCTCTCAATACATTTATAAGTCTTGCTCTACCACATGGTAGAGCTAGATAAATGCATTCTAGCTGGACTTCAAAGTATTCTAGTGCTGGTTTTTCAATGGATATTATCTCTACCAGGTGGTAGAGCAAGATTAATAAATGTATTGACCAGAATGCTTTGAAATCTAGCTCTACCATGTGGTGGAGCTAGAATGCATTCTTCTAGCTCTACCATGTGGTAGAGCTAGACTTCAATGAATGTAACCGGCTGAGGTTGAATGTAACTGTGGTAGAGGTGTATTCTACCTAAACCACATTGTAGAGATAGAATGCTTTGAGGTCTAGCTCTACCATGTGGTGGAGCTAGAATTGCATTTGAGGTCTAGCCAGGGATTTCATTGACATAAACGAAAACATGTGAACATGTTAATAACATATGTTAATAGCACAAAAAATCTTGTGATCACATGTTATATTCACAAAGCTTTCACGAGGGCCTAAAAAAATTATCTTTGTCGGGCATAAAAAATCTTCTTAGGTGGCCACTGACCTGCTATTATGTGAAGATGGTAACATGAGAACATGTGAAAAGCTTATTCCCATGTGTGGCCAAGCCTTTAAGGGGTTCCCAAATGGCAAGTGACCTGTTATTTTGTGAACGGTAACATGTGAATAACTTGTTCACGTCTTATTATCACAAAAAATCTTGTGATCACGTGAATATTAAATCCTTGGGTTTAGCTCTACCATGTGGTGGAGCTATAATCATAGAGGTAGAAAGCTTTGAGGTCTAGCTCTACCATGTGGTAGAGAAAGAATGCATCGATCTAGCTGTGTTCCATACACATCAACAAAACCAATTACTCCAAGAAGAGACCTACTTCACATGACAAGAACCAAGCAGCTAGAATTGCATTTGATCTAGCTCTACCACGTGGTAGAGTTGTATTCTACCTAGACCACAACGTAGAGCTAGAATGCTTTAAGGTCCAGCTCTACCATGTGGTGGAGCTAGAATTGCATTCTTCTAGCTCTACCATATGGTAGAGCTAGACTTCAATGAATGTAATCGGCTGAGGTTGAATGTAACTGTGGTAGAGCTGTATTCTACCTAAACCACATTGTAGAGCTGTATTCTACCTAAACCACATTGTAGAGATAGAATGCTTTGAGGTCTAGCTCTACCATGTGGTGGAGCTAGAATTGCATCTGAGGTCTAGCTCTACCATGTGGTGGAGCTAGAATCGTAGAGGTAGAAAGCTTTGAGGTCTAGCTCTACCATGTGGTAGAGCAAGAATGCATCGATCTAGCTGTGTTCCATACACATCAACAAAACTGTAAGATTCCTCCCCAGCCTCTCAAAATGTCCAGCATCTTCCCCTGTAATCAATCCCTCTTCAGAAATATAAAAGACTTGTTTCTAACTGTTTTAACTTAGAGAGAGAGAATATTCTAGAGAGAGAATATTCAGATTTTTAATATTTTTGGATAGAAAATTATCTCATCTTATTAAAATAAGTTCCCCTGAAACAGAAATTCAAAAAGAACTTTCCAATGTGCAATTGGAATTAATTGGAAATGGGTATAAAGGACCTTAGCCTAAGGGTCTAGATTTTCAGAAATTTTTGGATTATGGTCCAATTAAGGTTCCTATGGGCCAATAGCATCAATCCATGTGTAGGGAGGAGATAAATCCAATTTGTAAAAGAAGATACCCAAAAATGAGTAAATGCTCACATAAGATGAAGAGTTGAAAATGTACAAGGTTTATTAGTAAAAAACTATGAGCAATATTAAAAATATGAGATATTTTAGGTATCCAAAAATGAGTAAATGCTCACATAAGATGAAGAGTTGAAAATGTACAAGGTTTATTAGTAAAAAAACTATGAGCAATATTAAAATGATTCCATTATGACACATATGTAAGGAAGGGGAGTTCTTTAAAGGAGGTGCATATTTCACATAAGATGAAGAGTTGAAAATGTACAAGGTTTATTAGTAAAAAAAACTATGAGCAATATTAAAATGATTCCATTATGACACATATGTAAGGAAGGGGAGTTCTTTAAAGGAGGTGCATATTTCACATAAGATGAAGAGTTGAAAATGTACAAGGTTTATTAGTAAAAAAACTATGAGCAATATTAAAATGATTCCATTATGACACATATGTAAGGAAGGGGAGTTCTTTAAAGGAGGTGCATATTTCACATGCTTGAATGAGTTTTAAACTCATAAAAATTGAGATATTTCATCTCTCCTCTCTCCTAATTCAAGTCTAGTTCCAAAAAGTTAGCTTAACTGACCTAAAAATGGTCAAAAATTGACCAAACTGATTTGGAAAATTCTAGAATCAGTTTGTTTGGTTAGGAGCTCAATTTTTCCTATAAATAGAAGCCTCCCCCTTGTTGAAAAATATATAGTGTTTATGCATCGTTACTCTACTCCACCTAAGCCAAGAACTGTGAATTCATTTAATAATTCACTAGTTTTTGGAGCTTCCCTCTTTCTTCAATCCCAATTAGTGGCTCCATCAACATACTTAACCAATTGATTGGTTGGGGGCCTCTACCGTGAACAAAGAATCAAGCAATTTGTAAGGTAATTAGTGAATATTGATCTTTTCTATAATTTCTCAATGTTTCTCTCTTCTCAACCCCTCTCAAGCTTGAGAAGCTTAATTGGTATGGTTTTTTAAATGCTATTGAAGTTAATTGGTGAATAGTAGTGAAGAGTTACATAATTTAATAAACGCTATTGAAGTTAATTTCCATTTATGTTTAAATTCTAATGGTTTTTATGTAATTTCTCTCTCTCACTCAAGAAATGATCATACTCATGACCCATTCTCAATCCAAATCAAGCTTTTCATAAAGCTTTTCCTTAACCCAAGATTAAGCTATGCTTGAGGCCAAATTAATGGCTTTTTTCTATGCTTTTAGTTTATGTATATTGATGATTCAATCCATTATGGATTAATGATCCAATTAGAGATCATTTTAATTATTTTCTTAATGATAAGCTTTATCCCTTAGAAAAATTGAGATTTATCAGTCATAGCAGCGGAGCTATGGCAAAATTTTTATAAAAATTATGCATAAAATAATTTCATTCAAAGCATAAAAAGAGGACTTCCTACCATATTCTAGGAATTATCATCCTAGATTAATTGAAAGATATTCATTATAATCATAGAGAAATTGATTTTTATATTATGCATCATTGATTTTCATGCATAGAGCTATGCATAAAAGATTATTATTTTAACATAAAAGTGTTACTTTTATCATATTTGAATTTCATGCATAGAGGTATGCATAAAAGATTATTATTTTAACATGAAAGTGTTACTTTTATCAAATTTTAATTTTCATGCATAGAAGTATGCATAAAGGATAATTTTTTTATATTAAAAGTGTTACTTTTATCATTTTTAATTTTCATGCATAGAAGTATGCATAAAGGAAAATTTTTTATATCAAAAGTATTACTTTTATCATTTTTAATTTTCATGCATAGAAGTATGCATAAAGGAAAATTTTTTATATCAAAAGTATTACTTTTATCATTTTTAATTTTCATGCATAGAAGTATGCATAAAGGAAAATTTTTTATATCAAAAGTATTACTTTTATCATTTTTAATTTTCATGCATAGAAGTATGCATAAAGGAAAATTTTTTATATCAAAAGTGTTACTTTTATCATATTGGATTTCATGCATAGAGGTATGCATCAAAGTTGATTATTTTATTATAAAAGTGTGACTTTTATCATAATTGAATTTCATGCATAGAGGTATGCATAAAAGTTGATTATTTTATTGTAAGAGTGTTACTTTTATCATATTGGATTTCATGCGTATAGGTATGCATAAAAGATATTCCTTTTATACTAAAAGTGTGATTTTCCTCATAAATGGATTTTATGCATAACTTAGATGCATAAGAGAAATTCTTTTATTCTAAAAGTGTAATTTCCTACCAAATTGAATTTATGCATAAGAAGATGCATAAAAGATTGATTTTAATTTTGAAAGTGTTAGTCTCCTTAAATGGAATTTATGTATAAATAAATATGTAGAGAAATCTTATATCAAATATAAGAATTCTCTTTAAAAAAAAGATATGAAATGTGATAAGATGTGATAAGAAGTGTATGAGATGTGATAAGAATTGATAAGATGCGTATGAAAAGTGATAGGATGTGATAAGAGGTGTATGAGATATAAAAAGATGTGATAAGATGTGTATGAGATGTGATAAGATTTGATAAGATGCATATGGAAAGTGATAGGATGTGATAAGAGGTGTATGAGATGTAAAAAGATGTGATAAGATGTGTATGAGATGTGATAGAATGTGTTAAGATGAGTTAGGATGTGTTAAGATGTATATGGGATGTGTTAGGATGAGAATGGATGTAATATGGTTGTATGAATGTGATGTGGATGTATACATGTAGATGTATATGTATGAATGTGAATGTTGATGTGGATGTGGATGTATGGATGTAGATACGGATGTGTATGTATGTATGTGGATGTGTATGTATGAATGAGGATGTGAAAATCGATGTATGTATGTAGATGTGGATGTATAGATGTATGTATGTAGATGTGGGTGTATGTATGTAGATGTGGATGTATGGATGTGATTGTGAATGAAGAGGTGGATGTGGATGTATGGATGTAGATACGGATGTGGATGTATGTATGTGAATGTGGATGTATGAATGAGGATGTGAAAAATGGATGTATGTATGTAGATGTGGATGTATGTATGTAGATGTGGATGTATGGATGTGAATGTGAATGAAGAGGTGGATGTGGATGTATGGATGTAGATACGGATGTGGATGTATGTATGTGAATGTGGATGTATGAATGAGGATATGAAAATAGATGTATGTATGTAGATGTGGATGTATGGATGTATGTATGTAGATGTGGATGTATGTATGTAGATGTGGATGTATGGATGTGAATGTGAATGAAGAGGTGGATGTGGATGTATGGATGTAGATACGGATGTGGATGTATGTATGTGAATGTGGATGTATGAATGAGGATGTGAAAATGGATGTATGCATGTGAATGTGGATGTATGAATATGAATGTGGATGTGTGGATGTGGAAATGGAGGTATGGATGTATGAATGTAGATGTGGATGTATGCATGTAGATACGTATGTATGAATGTGAAATTGGATGTATGATGTGGACGTACGAACATGGATATGTTGTAGAATAATGAATATGAAGATGTATGTGAGATAATGTAGTCTATATGAGTGAATGGATGAGAACGAGTACACACTGAGTGAATGGAATGTGGGATAAGTAATGTGGTCCGAGAGTGGATAATATGGAAAGACAAGAGTTCGTTATAGAAACTGTATTTTGTGACTGTTTGTAAATGACTGTTTTATGTCAAGAATGCTGGAGAAGCATTTTGACCGTCTTGAGGATTAAGGTCATGAAGACTGAACTGATAAAGTTGCAACTGCTGACGGAGAGTCGATGGAGGACGTCTCGCGTAGCAAGGTCGATCGAGGTCTTGACCAGCCTCGGTTCGATTTAAATGGTGAGCTTTCGCCAGTATGGTGGATGAGGGACCAAGGAAGCGGCCTATGAGTGAAGCGCTAGGTCACCTGCGAAGGATCCTAGAGGGTGCTGACCATACGGTGCTCGGGCTCTGGGTCGCCGAAGATACCCACACGTGCGTCGTGGAAGATATTGGAACAAGGAGTAAGAGTTGTTTTCTGAAACCGGGCATGGATCTGGTTGATTGACCTTGCTGGTCCTCAACAGATGAGTCCATGGCTCTTTTTATATGGATCTGTGGGTTGATCTTGCTGATCTTCCACAGAGATTCCATTCTATTATATGAATATATTGCCGGTTACTATGAGCTAGGAACTATGGAAAAGGCCCCTGAGAGAACAGGTGGTGAGCGTTCTGGTTGCCAATGATGCCATAAGTACACCGATGAAAGAATGACTGGAAATAAGGATTCAACCAGAGACTTTGAGGATTGTCATCAGTGACATAATGGTTTTATTAAAGGATTGTTTTAAAGCTAGTTGATGCTAAGAAAAAGGCAATTTCATATTGGGTGTGTAAGTGGTATGACTAGTTTTATGTTTGTATGAACTTCCGGCTAGGGGGCCTTGGAACTCTTTTCCTTGGTACCCGGGACAAAACCTAACCGAATTATTAATTGGATCCCATCGCTACAGTGGTTGGGCGGTTGGCTAACCCATGGGACTGGATGGGGTTAGGCTGGACTGATGGATCCGTAAATCGAGATTTTAATTTCTATTATTACGATAGATGAAGTAAATCCCGGATAGAAATTGTTCTATGGATAGGAATCAACGGCTGTGCCTCTTGATGGGGAAAAAAGCGTTGATCCCAATGATCCAACTGCAAGTTTCTTCCTTGAATTGACCAAGTACCGTTAAAGGTGCAGTCAGATCAGTTGATCCGTAATGATCTTGACTACGTTAGAGTAAAGAGTTATCCTAGTGGAATCGCCCATGCTTTTCGGGTAAAGGGAGTTTTTCCGGTTTCGATTTTGGACAAACCGACGGATTAGTCTCTTGTCCGGATATCCGTGGGCGAGGCCCCGAGTGTGAGACCCCTACCCGCGCACGATGTGCTACTTCCGCTGCTAGTACCCCGAATCATGTTGCTCAATGGGAACAGGGATCTTACAGTTGGTATCAGAGCGATTAAAGATCAACTGAGAAGACAAATATGTCAAAAATTTATCAAGAAACACAAAAAGGTTGTAATTGTGTGATATAATTCATACAAATTGATATTCAAACTGAAAAATTTGTAATTTAGTAATTGGGTTTTCAGATGGAAGTACCGCAATAGTATGGAACCCTGACTTGCTTGAGGCCTAGACATGATGGTATCTATCTTATAGTTCCAAGTATCATGACTAACCGTATATACCGAGAGTATAACTGCAGCTCTTTACTGACAGTATATACGAGTAAATCTAAGACTTGAAATTATAAGCGTTAATGCTATCCAGATGATGATTTCGAATGTGGTTGATATGATTTTTAATTCTGTTTGGGAACTGATGAATTGATTTGGATTCTGATTGAAAAATGATGATCCCTGAAAATGGGTTGAAATGTAATAAGCTGAGCGAAACCACAATGTGGATGATTGGGACGAGTCCCTGTAATGATAAATGATGAAAATGATTCAGCAAATCACTATGAGATTAGTGGATTGTGCTGTCAAATTACTACTGTTAATACTTGAGACGGTAGATCAAGTTAAGGGATGACAAATTGAGAACTTGCTTAACTTAAATTCCGTGGAGGAATGTTCAGAAGGAAATTTTTCGGTCTAATGAACCATTATCGTGTTAAAGATATGAATGATATGATCTGAATGAATTGTTATTGAATGATGAGTTTTATATAAGGGATATTTATCCCCATATTCTATTGGGTTGACCGGAATATAAGGAACCCCAGAATAAATTGGATCTTAAGCAAAAGAGTTGTCCTCTACTTACGAGATGAGGACATCTTGCACCTTTTAAGTGGGGTAGAATGTAAGATTCCTCCCCCAGCCTTAGAGGTATACAGGAGTAAGAATCTCCCTTTTTGATCTTATAATTATTCTCTCTCTAAAATAAAAGAAAGATTATGTTTAAAAAGGGAAGACACTTTCCCCAGAATACCTTCTCAGGAGCCCACTTGTTTTAAGGATTCAGAACGATGAGTTCAGAAGTGAGAACCGGTATTTTGGATGCCAAGGTTTTAGTCATCAGTTAAAAGACGGCCCGACTCCTACCATGGAAAGGGCACAAGGAAGTCTAGAACCCAAATTCAAAGACCAATTCCTTCATACCAATCTAATCAGGGTCCATCTCAGACAAGATTACTTAACTCCATTAACTAGGTCCGACCCATTGATTAGGGTCGAGATGACCAGTCAAATGCTTGGCAACTTAGAACATCAGATGGAAGCAATTCATAAAGATATAAACGCTGCCTAGGATTGACAGAGACAATATACGGATAAGAAGAGGACAGTCAGAGAAATCAAAGAAGCAGTTATAGTCTTCAATTGAATACGGACCAAAAGAATTTCTTTATCTCTAGGGGAGTATAAGTAGTTATCCCCCAGATATTGTGGACCAAAGGAAGTAAGTGACTTAACTTACGAACTTCTTTTATCTCCTCATCTCAAAGTTCTTAACGCCTTCTATAGAATAATGTGCCAAACCCAAATCATGGAAAGACGGTAAAACTTCAGTGGCAAGATACCGTTGGCTTCTAGGTTACGCTATTTCCTTTATATAAGTCGTAACTTTTACTTATCGCTCACAGTAATCCTACTTCCATCGATCTCCTTCTTCTTAATCTCCTTCATGGCTTGGCAACAGGAATTAGTTTTATCCATGATGATTTCTCACCTTCAAGACGCAAGCGAGTCTGTGAAGAAGGATTTTATAGAACAGTATGAGCGCTCACTTTTTCCTCAATTGGGAACGTCTGTAGCTCAGACCAAATGGTGGACCTATCAAGACATAACTAGGGTAACACCTTGGGGTCAGCAGCACTTTCGCAACAATGTCCGCTTGGCCATGGTTATTGAAGCCTTGGGTTTGGGTCCCCGATACTACTGCGTCATAAGATCAAGACATCTTGGGTTTTCTGAGCGGGTCTTCTTACTGGCCTATTTTCTTCCTCATCAGAAGATATGCCTTTACCCCGTTTTTGGCTTGCCTCTCAGAGGTCCTTTTGTTAGATCACCTTATACCACTGAGATAGGTGCGGCAATAACCAACACAATTATTCCCATAGATGAGTTACCTTATACGTGCGCAGCTTGTGAGTGCTGCTTTTGTGATCATATGATGGACGGGCTTATGGAAGTGTAAAGAGTTCTTCTATCTTTACTGTATATATTCCAAGAATGAATAAAGTTTAAATCTTGTTTTTGTCTTGACCCTTACTCTCTTTGAGACTTTTTTAATCTTAATTAAAAATCTTCTCTCAGCCTCATACTTGTGCATCTTGCGAAATTACCCCCAGTTTGCGAGATGAGGGCATCTCGCATCCTCAGAGCCACCGTCACGTCAGGGCTCACAGCCACCATCACGTAGACAATCCCCCAGTCGTGACTCCACCCGCAGCAGTAGGAAGAGTGGGAGTGGAGGATGTGGCGGGTGCTTTGGTGGGGGAGGTAGTAGGGCACGCGGTGAGAGAGGAGATAGAGGGAGAAGAGTTAGAGGAGACAGTTTGGAAGAGGAGGAGATGAGAGAGGTGGAGGGAGTGATCTGCTATGATGTGACGGATAGGGGCGGGATAGTGATGGATGCGAGAGGGAGGAAGGTAATGGAGTACATGCGTGGGGTAGTATCAAACTTGTATAGAAATTATTTTATTAAATTTAAAGATCAAAATAGCCGATTAGTTGGGGAGGTGATAGAGGCTGTACATAGTCGGTACCCCAATTCCCCACATGCTACATTCTCGGATGTATGGGGAAGGACGCGAATAAGGGAGATCTTAAGTAATAAAAGATCTCACCTTAAAAAACTCGCTTACGATGATGGGCTAAATGTAGCTGCGGGTGGCTATCCTGCCGAGAAACCTGCCCCACTGCGCACAAACGCGAGTGGAAGGAGGCAAAGAAACGAGCAGAGGATGGCGTGAAGAGCAGGCAGCATGTGGAGGCACGACGGATCCAGATGGAGACCATTGGATCTTCGCATTTCAGATCTGGCGGCATCGAGTCATGGGAGGCAGAGTTCGTAAGTATCTTGCCACTTTATTTGATTGTTTACTTAATTCATTGATTCTATGATTATTTTAATCTTACAAATTGTGTTGATTATGATAGAGCGACGGGTTACGGGGAGGAAGCCCACAACCCACGATACTGCGTATGCTCACCGGCATAGCAAATGTGACACGTGGGCCATCTTCAGAGCCGAGGGACGTATTACGGACGTGCAGTTTGAGATGGCCATGAGACCATACGGTTGACAGGTACTTGAAAACTCTAAACGAATGATTTTGGTTTATTGAATTACATATATATATACTTATATACTATATATTACTTGAACAGGCACAAGCTGCTGATGATCCACCCGCCGCCACTGCAGAGGGTGGACGTGAGCACTACTCATCGGACATTCCGATGGATGTGAGCTCATCTGAGCATGGAGGGAGCACCGAGTCATCATCTGGGTCTGAGTAGTACTCAGACTTATAGTATCACATTCCATATTGAGAATGTGGTTGTATAGGCTACTTCGACATATGGACTCCCTTGTATATATGTGTGAAATTTTAATAGTAATATTCCATATTGAGGATGTGGTTGTATATATTTTTTTGTAAACTGAAGCCATGGGCTACTTCGACATATGGACTCCCTTGTATATATGTGTGAAATTTTGATAGTAATATTGAATCGTGAATCGATAGTATTACATTCATGTCTGTCTTGAATCGTGTATTGATAATGTATGCATTCATATCATTCTTGTCTTAATCTTCCTCGTGGATATGTTCTTCGTGGATGGTCCAATGCACCAAAAAAAAAATCCAGAGAGTGTTATTGGGTGCTGGAATGCTGGAACAGCATTCAGGTACCAAATAGCACTCTAGATTTTTTTTTTTTGCTCTCTATTTGCATGTATAAACGCGTTAGAACTGCAAAAAGTTGCGTGTATATACGCAGATAATCTGTAAAATACGCGTGTATAAACGCGTCAAACCTGAGAAATACGCGTGTATAAGCGCACTTAAAGTCACAAAACACGTGTATAGACGCTTGTATCAACGCGTCTAAATGCAGCTAAACTGACAGAACGCGTGTATACGCCCGTGTATCAGCGCGTCTGAACAGTCCTATACACGCGCTTTTACACGCATGTCTGTGGCCGCGATGATACACACACTGATACACGGGCTCGTTACTTTTTTTCACACAAGTCATTTTTAGCGGCTAGGAGCGCGGGTATGAGCCCGATCCCTTGTAGTGTTTCCCCTCTCTTCTTAGAATCAACCCTTCTTTATCCTAGTTAAGTGAAAATTGTTGGAATTAAACTTTTTATAATGTTTTCTCTTTTATAAGTGAATTTTGATTAGTATAGATTACTTTAAATCAATTAGAGTTAATTTTTTAAGATAAAATTAAGTAAGAAAACTTGAAAAATGGTCAACCATACAAAGGAGGTTATGGCGAAATTTTTGGAAATAAGAATTATCTTTTATTATGCTAAAAGAGTAATTCCTATCAATTCTATACTCTAAAAGTGTCATTTTCATGCATAGAAGATTATTATTATTCTTATGCATAAAGGAATAATTTTATTTTATTATGAAAGTGTTACTTTCATCAAAATAGATTTTTATGCATAAAGGAATAATTTTCTTTTATTATGAAAAGTTACTTTCATCAAAATGGTTTTTTGGGCATAAAAGATTATGTTTTTATTATAAAAGTGTTACTTTTATCATATTTGTAACATACCCATCTTCACTAATAAAGAAATGTCCATGTAATAGATAAACTTATGAGTTTTTATGGTATAAAAATCAATGATTTTATTATTTGAGTCATTTCTACTTAGAATCTTCAAATTTTGAGCCCAAATTTAGAATCTGCGTGCGATTTTACCCTAATATAGGATTTTACAGCATCCAAAACGGACACCGGATTAAGCCTACACGCAAATTTTAGTCATTTTAGTTAAAAAGCGACGACATTTAAACCTTAATAAATGCACAACCGGGCGTCCGATTGACGAACGGTCTAAACCCCAACGACCAAGAGAACCTCCCGGACAAAAAAAAAATATCACCCCCCGGGGCGGTCCGGCACGTAAATCGAGGCGGGCGCCCCAAATTTGGATACCCCGCTCCAAAATTTGGGCCGTACTCACTTACTAGGGTGCCTGTACGATGGCCGCCCAAGAACCAAAGGACTATATGGTCCACACATACCCCTACGTGGACACCCATGCTGCCCCAGACCAGATAAGGTAATGCGTACCACTCCTTTCCCTGGCAACTGACAACGTACCTTTCCCCTAGACGCATGCAGGCCACTGATCCATAGCCTTTGACGGTACACCGTCCTTTCGTCTTTGCTTTGCGTAGCGCCCGTACCCTCTCCCCTCAGCTATATAAACCCCCGGGGTGTTCCACAGACAGCACGCATTTTTGTGTAGCGTATGACCTGTTGTACCGCCGTCCGTACCACCGGCTGTCCCTGTGCTGCAGCGTGCTTGCTGTGGTGCAGCCACCCTTGCAGCCACCTCTCTCACACCCCCCTCAATTGCCTCTTTTCAGATAAGCTAATTTTCCTCCATCCCCCTCTTGCTAGAAGGCAATGTCCTTAACTCTTCTCCCCCCCGTGTGAAGCGACTTACGGTAGCCCTCTTAGCCCTCCTCCACATTTTTGGTCTTAAGGACATCTCACAATCCCCCCCCCATTTGCGTAGACTTTAATAAGGGATTTTTGCCTTTGGATAGAGTTCATACGCTATAATCTTTTGCTCATACAGTGAGCAAACAATCTCAGAATTGAGATCCGACTGAAGCGTTTCGATCGCGGCAGCGATCTCTACAAGGCGATGCCCAATATGGCCTCTTCTCAGAGACGTCAAAATATTGCCTCAAGAGGAGCACGCAACAACGAGATTAGGGAAGATGCTCCCAATGTGGCTCCAGCCCTCCCTTTTCAAGCTCCTCAAGGAAATGGTGGCCAAGTTAGCTTGGTTATTTTTTTAAGAAGAGTTTTTTCTTAAAATTAGTGTTAATAAATGTGTATCTTTTCCTTTATAAATAACGACATAAAATTGTATGAAGTTACGGATTTTATGATGCTGTATTCAGTAATTTGCATTGAAATTGTTATCTTTACGAATTGTGTAATGCTATATTCAATAAATTGCATTGAAATTATTATCTTTAAAGAGTGCAAGTTTTTCTTTAGCTTCAACGCTAACTCCGTTCTGTGCTTGTGTAGCCGGGCGACGTCGTTAGCAAAGCCCGGGAATAGCCCAAGGTATCCCTCATACCATTGGGAGAATAAGGATCACCGATTGAGGCGAGAGATTATGATGCTGCCTAGTTTTGAGGGCCTAGGCTAGTGCGGTAAATAAGCCCACCCTAGTGTGTAGACATCCCTCTGAGGGGCGGGAGGATCGAGCGATGGAGCCTGAGAGGGCGACATGCCAGCTTGAGTCCTCGCCAGCAACCGACGATGAGGTGTATGGTCCCGTAAGGTTTTGCCCAGCATGTAGAGGCTGGAAGGCCGGATTCTAGATCATCGGCAGTATAAGAATAAGTATGGAATTGGTTCATGTATAAACTTTTTATATAAATATATCTTTTCTTTGGTATGATTGCATTGTGTAAAAAGACTGTTTTAACGAACCTTGTGAAAAAGGGCCTTAATTAAGGAACATGTTTATTTATGTCAAACAGTGGGATAGGATTAATTAGAAAACAAATTGATGCGTGAGTAGGGTGGAAAGTGAGAGGATAGAATGCCCCGACGGTACTATCCTATGGACGGGTAGCTTTCCAACAGATTAGTCGGGTAGCTTTCCAACAGATTAAGAGAAAGCCCTACGCTAGATAAATAGGTTCTTGGGCAACTCTATTCTAGAAGACTAGGCCAGTGGCTGTGCCTTGCATAAGATGAGGAAAAAAGTGTTGCCTCTAGAAATCAAGTCTAGTAGTTGCCCAATTTATGATCAATTGCCCTATGGGTGATTTGATGTTTAGAAGATCACGCTCCCCCTGCGGGATAGAACTAGGTCTTACCTATGAATCGTATCCTTGAATCTCTACATGGTCAAGGTGTCGATGAATAGGAAATTTTCTCCAAGTTAAGACTTAGTGGACTATCTTAAGTGTTTCCCCCATTTTAGAAGGGAGGAACCTCACAATTGGTATCAGAGCCGATCTTAGCTCCTAGGAATTGCCATTTAAGGATTGTTTTGCAATGAATGTTTTACCTAACATAATGCTAATTAGTAAAAACATCCTACTTAAACAAATAAGTTTAATTGATGTTTGAATGATTGTAGGAAGAGGAAGATGCCTACTCCAAGTTTCTAGTTTTCCAATGCATCTTCGAGACTGCTAGTCACTCCTCGAATTTCGAGTTCCGCGACACCATGGTGCAGATATTAGAGAAGATGTCCCTCCCTCATTTCTCTCGTATTGAAAGAGGATGGGGTAGAGATTTCTGGAGTCGTGGGCCGAGATATTTCTTCATCCGAGCAGATTGAATTGGGAACCTCACCACCGACCTTAAGCGGATTCGTTGGATTGAAAAGTTGAAGATGATCCGTTTATTTTGGTTCGTCGGTACCCCCACCAGGGCCGACACCTCCGTGACTATAGATGGGATTCGTATACCTCAGGATCTCTGGGTGTATGACAAAGTGATGCAGATCTTACCTGCTGATAGAGTAGCTGTGTTGGGATCTACCACAATCTAGAGTCTACCACCCTTACCATCAGTTTTTAGAGTCTTAGAAACTACACGGAACCCCCTCAACCACTTGATGGCTAGTTAGGACTGACTTAAGGCACTCTTTTAAGAATTTCAAAGACCCTTGAGAGATCTTGAGTGGATTGGGACTGAATTGCACTTCTTTACCCACTGCAGAGTGCAAGAAAATCACAAAAATTTTGCCATAGTCTCCTCGCAATTTGGCCCAAATCTCAATCAAAATGTAAAAGCACTTGCCCAATATCCACTCATGATGTAATAACCCAAATGATCATCATCAAAAGCATATACTTGCTCATGTAACCCTTATGCTTCAACCACTAAAACAAACATCCATGCCCAATCAAGTGACCATTGGCTTCCATAGCCTTGGCATGCTTGCAATATAGTCGATTGTGTGTTGAAGAAGAGCTTTATGCTTGCCGATCTCCTAGCCAAGCCTTCCGACCCTCGTACCTAGTCTAATTCTAGGCACAATTTGGGGCCAATTCTTCACATCCAATTAGTACCTAATCCCCCTTCTTGCCACTTTACCAAAAGCACTCACAAGGAGAGTTCATGCCATGCTCCCCCCGGGCCTCTCCTCCAATGTCCGAAGTACCCTCAAAAAGCATACTAGATACTATGAATTGAAGTGGGATTCAAGTGAAGTGTATGTGGATGTAGCTTCAAAAGGATAAGATAGGAGTACTTACAATGTTTTTAGCATGACTCATGCTATTTCATTTCATCATTACAAAGAGCATGTACTCATGCTTTCCCCCATTCATCCAAAGTGGCGCTGTCACATCAATGACCACAAAAACAACATTCACATAGCATCCAAAATCATGTGATTCACAAGCACAACTCATTGATTTGCATCACTTCAACCCCTTTTGCCTTTACTCCATGGCCCTCATCAATGAACCAATCAATCAATCATATGGCAAGTAGACTCCAATTGGTTAAATGAACACCAAAGAAGTGATCCTTGCTTGATGCTTAAGCAAATCAAGGGCTCATATGATGCATCCCAAAATCCTTTCAATGGTAGATGTAATGGCAAATACAAGAGCTTCTAAGTCTCATGAGCATTCCCATCATTGCAATTAGCATGCAAGTAGGCAAACTAACGGCTTTCCAAGCACTTAAAATGCAGCCATAAGCATACCATGTACCACAATAATGATGCTTCTTAGCACTGGCATTCAAATATTTAAAATGAAACCTTACTCCATGATTATTACTTGAATGTTGAAGCCTTGAGACTTGAGATGGTTGAGACATGAAGAGGATGATCAAAGCTTGGTAACTATCTCCTTTCACACCTCTTGAATGGATAATTCCTCTTAGTAGCTTTCTTCTTCCAATGCAGTAGATTTGCAGCCCCTTTTAGTCACTTGTTGCTAACCTTAAGCTTGGCTCTTCTTATGCCAAGCTTAGGCAAGCTCTTGCTTGCTCCAAGGCCATGAAAATGCAAAAATCACAACAAAAAAAACACTATGGAAACACAGTAAAAGAAAACGTAGCCATGGAAACCCTTATAATCCACACTTATGCTTGCAATGCTTAAACCAAGCTTAAGATTGCATTAGAGGCTATGGAAATGCAACAACGCAGATGAGCAACTCCCCACAACCATGCACAGAAAAACGCATAAACAATGCAGCAATTTAAGTTCCTTATTGTCCATCTTATGCCTTGCAATGCTTAAGCCAACCTTAAGCACTGACCATACGGTGCTTGAGCTTTGAGTCACCAAAGATACCCACACGTACGTTGGGGAAGATATTGGAACAAGAAGTAAGAGTTGTTTTCTGAATTCGGGCATGGATCTGGTTGATTGACCTTGCTGGTCCTCAACAGATGAGTCCATGGCTCTTTTACATGGATCTGTTTTGGTTGATCTTGCTGATCTTCAACGGAGACTTTATTTTTGTTAAAGTGAATACTTGCCGGTTACTATGAGCTAGGAGCTATCAAAAAGGCCCCTGAGTGGACAGGGGGTGAGCGTTCGGGTTGCCAATGATGCCATAGATACATTGAAGAACGGCTAACGCAACTTAGTTAATCCAGCATGAATGGCAAAAATCAACTCTGCAATCCAAGGGAGAATGGCCACGAATCATCACATCCTAACTAATCTAAGCTTACACAAGCTTCTCATATTGGAATGTGGTGAAATTAGCTTCTAATTTGAAGTTCAATAGATGCTTGATTCACAACCAAAACAGTGGTGAATATGTCTATGAAAGGCTCCATTGAAGAGCTTAAAAAAGGAAGCTAAGGAGGAGGTGAATCAAAGTCCTAAACTCATGGCATCAAACGGCTATGGATTGAAGCTCTATTCTCTCCAAGATCAAACATGAGGAAGAAGGAAAAACCTAAACATTTTGATTAAGAAAAGTTAGTCATGATTAACAGAATTTTCTCCCAATTTTGGTCCTGTCCCTTAATTTTTGGAGTGGTTGCCCCAATTTTTGGTCCACACTGACCCATAGTCCCTCAAAACCTTAATCAATTCAAAAATCCAAGAAGATTCGAGCATCCCACACTCCCCATGTCCCATTTCTTCATCAAGAAATCAATCCAAATCAAGAAAAATTCCAAGAAAATCAAGAAAATGTAGAAATTTTAAAAATTTTCAAAAATCTTGGATCAAAGACAAGGCTCTTGATACCACTGTAATGATGGGGAAAAGAAAGAAAGAAAGATTGCACTCATAATGGAGTAACACATGCACTCATGATGGAGTACCACATGCACTCAAGGGAGTACCACCATAGCCATAGAAGCATGGAGCTCCAAGAAGTATGATTTCATTAGTAAAAGTGTATTATAACTGTAGTTACAATATTCACTTATATACTTGCCCACCATTTCACACTTATTAATGTTGGGCCTCATACTTGACCGGCCATAACCATTCCCATGAGCCTTTCCTTATGTACAAACTCAAGCCCCTTTTATTACAAGTAAAATGAAAAATAAGAAGGGACATGAGGAATAACATTAAAAACATGTGTAAATGATAAACTATACTTTTATAAGGTGCACATTTATTTTTGTAAGGTTAGATGGTTGAATGGTCAAAATGGTGAATGGCTAAAATTATGGGTAGAAGTGTGGAGAGCATGTAGAAATAGAAAATTAAGCCTAAAATTAAGGGAAAATCAATGGAGACCAATCAATATGTCTCAAGCTTATCTTAGACCCCCCACCCATCCACAATTTTTAATAAATAGGAGGGGAGGCCTCTTTTTCTCCATGCCTGCTTCAAGATCCTTATAAGAGTAAAAATAATCTTATTTGCTATGATGTACTTCTAGAGCCCTATTACCCATACCTAAGCTCAATACATTGACCTTTTTGGCATATACCAAGTACTGACAGTACTTTTATGCATTAGGAGTGCAAATTCCAAGCGTTGGTTTTCAAAGGAGAGAAGGAGAGTTGCAGTTCCCTACATCAAGCCTGTACTAATCTTTAAACTACTTTATATATCTAAGGGTATTTATGCCTACTTTCAAATATTATTATTTATACTTATTTTTATGTTTTGAAAGTTAAATTTGATTATGATAAGTCACCCCTTAGTCTCGTCCGACCTGAATTCAATTTTCCTACATAGTTTTCAAGAACAGAGAAATAACTTTAGACCATAGTTTACCCTTTTGTTAATTTTTCATGCATATACCATAGTATACCCCTTTTTAATTGATTTCTAATTCCCAATTGAAGCTAGAATAAATTTATACCTAGGATGGAGATTAAATAATATATTAGAATTATTTTTATATTTTTGTGTCTAAAACGGTATATTAGCTAATTGAATTAAACTCTAGAGAGAGAATACACAAATATGTATGTATTAAACTAAGAATTGGCTAGATAACCATAGGAGAATGACTTTATGATGAAATAGATTGTGTAGAATTTTGGAGACAAAACATATATTTATGGATAAAATTAATTTAATTTTGACCTTATAAAAATCTAAGATTCTAGAATTATGACAGAAATGAATGTTATTAGGTTTTATATCTTGATATGGAAAAACTCCTAGAGAGAAATAGGGATTAGACCTAGATTCTAGAGAGAAATGCTCTAAAATGAGTAGTTTATGTATGTAAATAGTAAGTAAAATCATTAATAAAATTTCTAAGGCTTAATCATCAAGCCTTAATCTTGTTTGAATTTTCAAGTAGCGATTATGTATATTTTTTAGAGAGAGAATGGATAAATTACACCAACTTAGAGAGAGAATGTGTGACAAGGGATTCTAAATAGGGAAATCAAGAAAGGTAAGTTTTCCCAAGTGAAAGGAACCAATTTAGGAAATATTTCCTAGTGAGAGAAAGAGAAACAAGGAGATTTCTAGAGAGAGAAGGAAGAATTCTAATGAGAGAAAGTGACATAACCTTTTAATTAAGTAAAATTAAGGAGGATAGACTAGATCACTAAAACTAATCTTAGATTATCAACGTGCATCAGTTACAATTAGAGTTAGCCCAAATTCTCTCAATGAAGGTATACCTTTAAAGAGAGAAAGTCTCAATTAACCTCTAATCAAGAGATTTAGAGTGTCCAAATTAAAAATTAGAGTTATACCTCCCCGATCCAAGTTTAGGGAACCTTAAAAGAATAAACTTAATAAATTTAGAAGCATAGTTTTAGAGAGAGAAAGATGAGAAACTCGCTCTCTCCAGAGTTCTAAGGCATGCAGTTAAGGAACTAAAGGCACAAATATTATTTTAGGGTTTAGGAATCAAGCTAAAGAAGTTGTGTGATTATTCTTTCTCCAAAAGTCATAGAATCAATTATTAAAGCTACATGACCTTAGACCCTTATAGAGGTATAAAATGCCCTTTTCAACATTAGCTCTACCGGGTTTAGATCCTTAAATTGATTAAGACCTTAGAGAGATTAAGAAAAAAAGAATATTCTCCTAATCAAGATGTGGATATTAGCAATCATAAGCTAGAAATCCAAGGTTGATCAAAGATTAAGAAAGTTGAGATAAATTCCCAAGAACCAGAATTGGCTCGTGACACAGTGAAGACCTCAACGAAATTATGCGACTGAATGATTTTTCAAACAAAGTTACGACATGGAGGACATAGAACATCTCATTTTGAACTTTTAGTGGTTTATATAGTCTCACGTGTATGTGTGATGCATGATTTCTTGAATCATGTCTTATATCTTATATCGTTTGACATTTTGAACTTTTAGTGGTTTATATAGTCTCACGTGTATGTGTGATGCATGATTTCTTGAATCATGTCTTATATCGTTTGACTTTTGTGGAAGCATGTGAAGGTACCATACAAGTTCAATCTATGCCATGTGTATGTCATCCGAGTGGTGAGTCACTAGAGTTTCTCTCTCAATTGAGGTAGGTTGGTAATAACCTATGTACGCACTTCATTTTCTAACCTTCAAAATTTTATACCAATCAAGAATAAATTTAGAGTTCTCCTATAGTGTGGCATCCCTTGGTGGCATGCAAATTAAGCTTAGCTCATGATCCATATTCTTTCTCTTCTTAATAACCAATTGATGGATTTTAAACATTTTTTCATTAAGTGCGCCCATTTTTCCCTTAAGTGTGCTCATGCGCAGGCATCCAAGTAATAATTTCTTGGCCATTGATTTTAAATTTATCATATCAGTTGTGTGTAGCCTCCATGAGTCGTATGTTGGATGGAGAAGATATTCTGCTAGCTTATCTCGGACTTGGATACACTGTAACAAATGTTTTCCTATAGCTTCACTATCTAGATGTTGAGCTAGTAATAAACAAGCCAATTCTCACACAAGCTTGAACTATGGTGGTTAGCCTTTGTCATACCCACTAATTTTGTTGGCTTATCTAGGACCTCAATACACAATGTATGTTTTTCTACAGCTTCACTATCCATAATCTTTAGTTGGTAAGCTAACCAATTCACAAAAAAAGCTCAAAATGTGGGTAGTCAACCTCTGTCATACCCATCCTAGTCCTATCATTATTACTTTTAGTGGTTCCTCTATTCGTGTTGTGTGGTGTGTTTAGCCCGATGGATTTCTAGGCCCAACATTGTTACTTTTGGTGGTTCCTCTACCCCAATGGATTTCTAGGCCCATCATTTTTATTTTTGGCAGTTTCTCTACTAGTGTGGTGTGGTGTGTCCAACCCGATGGATTTGTAGGCTGGTGTCTGCTTTTGGTTCCTTTGGTTAGTATGTCGTCAGTCTCTCCTCCACCATCACTAGTGCATGATCACTAGTGTCATCTTTCTCAATCATCCCCATCAAAATGAGAATCAAAATTAGACCTTCCCTCATACTTGCATCATCCTGCTCATCATTATCTTCCTCCCCCTTGGTGGATTGTGCCTCCTCCTCTTCTTCTTCATCTCCTTCCTTTTCAAGGTCTAGGACTTCCTTTGTACAACATCGAAATTGGGGAAGAAGGGTATTCTCTAGTACCTTTCTAAGCCTTTTTCAGGAAGCTCACCAAGTCCTTACAAATCTCCTCAATCATTTCCTTGATTAATAATCCTTCATTTGAATTGATCTCTGTATAAATTAAAGTCTAGCCTCTAGATATGCCTGGGAAACATTTTGATGTCAATATCTTGTTACCTTGATCAACATTGTGATGTCCTCCCACTAGATCTTTGCTAGTTTCTCTAGATAATGGTTTTTTATCCTGAGTTAGTTCTACTCAGCCATCTCAATAAGCTACCTACTTGAACAAGCACTTGTCTCTTTTAAGACGATGCATGAACATATAAAGCAACCTTACCTTGAGCTTAATGTTAAATAGGAAAAGTTGAAGGACTTTGTGTACATACTTTCTTTAGAGATCAAGCCATTTTTAAGTTTGGTCGATAGCTTAGTGTGAAAACTAGACACAAGTCATAATGCACAATCATTCCCTTTTCATAGAATACTTGTGCACTCCCCTTGTTCTCTACTCTTGCTTACTTTTATGATGCTATAGGATTCTTGCATGCTAGATGGATGCTTGTTTGAATAGGTTTAATTGTAGGTTTTCTCTTCCATTTACTTCTTCCTTGTCTACTTTTTATGAGAGAGAATCACTGTGATGAAGACAAATCTCTATTTGCATCCATCTAGGTGAAAAGAGCACTTCCTTCACCCCCTTAGGAAGGAGCAATCTAGTGTGATAATAGAGTGTGGATGCGGCGAACAAGATAGCACACCCACATCGAGAAGTTACAATTATAGCTCCAAGGCAATACCCAATGACAAGGCCAAGGTAAGCTCTTAACTTGAATATATTTGGCAACATCAATGGGAATAGCCTAGGTCTTAGCTTTGCTCATCCATCCATTCCAAGCTATTAGGATTACCCAATATTGTCCATTGTTGATTAGAATGTCACACTCCATTAAAAATATGGTTTTGGATCCTTGGATGTGTTAGTTTTATTTTTTTTTTTGTGCTTTAAATTTGATTTGCATTAGGTAATTCTAGTTTCATACATTGTGATTGGGAGTGGAATCCACTCTGAATTAGAGTGGGATAGTTATTTTTATTCATGCATTCCATATTTTTTCAAGCATTGTTTGAATTGGTAGCTTAGAAGCATACAAATCCAATAAAAAACTATTAACAAACACTTGAACACACTTGTATTATCACCATTAACTAATATTATAACTTGTAATCTAAAAAACTTTAACAAACTTCAAAAACCATGCTAATAAACGAGCTCTCTGGTTGGGATATGTGACCCCACGGTCCTGTGAAAAAAGACGAGTTAACACATGTGAGCCTTGAGTCAGAAACTATGAGCCTACACACATGAACTATGAGTCTAGATATGAGCCATAAGTCTAAACATGTGAGCTATGAGTCTAGACATGTGAGCTGTGAGTTTGGACATGTGAGTCATGAGACGTGAGACTAGAGGTAGGTGTACCTAATATTATACTGTAAGATTCCCCCCCCAACTTTTGAGGTGTATAGGTGTAAGAACCTCCCCTTCTGATATTGTAATTATTCCCCCCTCTGAAATAAAAGAAAGATTCTATTTTATCCTGTTTTGACCTAGAGAGAGAAAATGTCTAGAGAGAGGTAGTCCAAAATTGAGATATTTTTGGATATAAAAATCCTCCTAGTGTCTAAAATTGTTTCCCCTGAAACACAAATTCAAAAAAAACTTTCCAATGTGCAATTGGAATTAATTAGAAATGGGTATAAAGGACCTTAGCCTAAGGGTCTAGATTTCCAGAAATTTTTGGATTATGGTCCAATTAAGGTTCCTATGGGCCAATAGGATCAATCCAAGTCTGGGGAGGAGATAAATCCAATTTATAAAAGAAAAATACCCAAAAATGAGTAAATGTCCACATAAGATGAAGAGTTGACTGAGTACAAGGTTTATTAGTAAAAAACTGTGAGTATTACTAAAAAAATGAGATATTTTGGGTATAACGATTCACTTTTGACACATGTGTAAGGAAAAGGGGGCCCTTCAAGAAGGCGCCTATTTCACATGGGAGTTTTAAACTTAAAAATATTGTGATATTTTTATCTCTCCTCGCTCTTGGATCAAACCAAATCAAAAGGGAACCAAACTAGGTCCAAATCTTGTCCAAAAGGGAACCAAACTAGGTCCAAATCTTGTCCAAATTCAACCAAACTGAACCTGGAAAATTCTAGAAATTAGTTGGACTTGGTTAGAGGCCTCCCTCACCTATAAATAGATCCTTATCCCTTTGTAAAAAAATATGAGAACTATACTATGCAGTATTATGCTGAAATAATGATATTTCTATTATCCTCTAAAAACCTCTATAAAATTGAAGAGATTGGAGCTTCCCTCTCTCTTCAATCTTCCTTGGTGACTCCTACAACATACCAAACCAATTGATTGGTTGGGGGTCTCTACTGTGATCAAAGAATCAAGTAAATTAGAAGGTAAAGTGTGGATTATTGTCTTTTTCTTATTAAAACTCCAAATGCTTCTCTTCTCAACCCCTCTCAGGCTTGAGAAGCCTTAATTTAATGGCTTTTGATTACTATTGAAGTTCTTTTATGAATTGTAATAAAGAAACACATAAATTTCTATTTATGCTTAATTTTAATGGTTTTTAAGCATTTCTCTCTCTCCCCCAAAAGAAAGGTCATTCCTATGACCTATTCTCAATCCAAATGAAGCTTCTCACATGAAGCATTTCTCTAATCCAAAAGTAATTTCTATGCTTGTCTAATTGGAGGCCAAAATAATGGCTTTTTAATGCTTTTATGATATTTATTTCATAGAGAAATTATGAGTCAATCCATTATTGGATAATGATCCAATTAGTGGTCATTCTAATCATATCAATAATATTAAACTTCATTCTTTCAATTAAATTGAGAATTATCAATAATAGCAGCGGAGCTATAAAGAAATTAATTTTTATGTTTATGCTTAATTAATAAATTAGAAAAAAGAGGAATTCTAGTGATTTATTTTTATGTTAAAAGAGTAATCCCCATGATAATGGAAATCCATGTATTCCAAATAATTAAGAGAAAAAACTGGAATACTAATATAATGTATATTTTATGTAAAAATTAAAGAAAGATTTTAGTTAAATTTATCTTTTTGCATAGATAAATTTATATGATGAAAGAGTAATTCCCACCATATTGGAATTCAAATAATTAAATAAGGAAAGTGTAATTCCTAGTGTAAAGGAATTAATGAAGATTTTTATTTGATTTTCAAGAGAAAATTTAGTTAAATTTATCTTTTTGTTTAGATAAGTTTAAATGATAAAAGAGGAATCCCCACTACATTTGGAATTCCATCAATTGGACGGGAAAATTGAAACTCCTATCACATTGGAATTATTGGATAATTCATTTAAATTTAAAGATGAATTTTTAGATAATTTTATTTATCTATGAGAAATAATTAAATGTTAAAAGAGGAATTCCTATTACATTTGGAATTTAGCAATCCAATGATTTAGGTCTCTAAATCTGCTTGAAAAGGCTAGCTATGAGGTCGTAAGACACTTCCTTGTGGGAGTCTCACCTAGTGGGAGACAAAGATAGAGCCCTATCACACAAATTTATAACCTCAAGAAAGAGGAGAACGAAACAATACGAGATTATATTGCTAGAACCAACAATTATCTCAAGCAAGAGGAGAGAAAAACAATGTGAGATTATATTACTAGAACCAACAATTACCTCCACACATGAGTGAAAGGATTGAGGGAGGAGAGAGACCTTGAGATCTTGCAAGCACACACACTCTCATAAGAATGGAGAAGACACACACATATATGGAGGGCTAAAATCTTCTTCTACTTTTTGCTCTCAAAAGAGTCCTACCAAAGATAAGCGAAAACCAACATAAGTACTAGAGTACTATGTACAAGCGGTCCATAATGTGAACACACACTAAGTAAGGCTACCAAATGCAGCAATGGTGTTAAGGTGGAACGGTCACCCAGGCAAGCATGTGTCAACTTGTGTGTTGAGCTTAACACTCAACACTCCTCAAGCTCAACTTTATCTCCAAGACTCCAAGCTTGGTATAGAATGTGCAAAGTTTCTCTGCTCCGAAGGCCTTGGTGAAAATGCCAGCAACCTACTCCTCTTTGTTGACATACACAAGATCAACATCTCCTACAAAGATCTTCTCTCTAATGAATTGACAATGGACCTCTATGTGTTTGGTTTGTGTATGAACAATGGGTTCCTAGATAATTATATGCTACTAGGGTTGTCTCACAATAAATGACAACCTCCCTGTCCTCCACATACAGTCCCAAACCTCCAACTAGCTTATATAACCAAGCTACCTGACATGTTGCCATTGCAGCACCCCTATACTCTACCTCTATATGTGATAAGGAAATTTTTGCATGACTGTTTCTTTCTTCTCCATGAATAGCACCACTCATAAAGGAAAACATAAACCCACTCCAAGATGCTACTAGCCCAATCTACATTAGTGTATTCATACACCTATAACCAGGCTCATAGAAGAGGTCATAATCCACTATGGACCACACATAGCATAGTGTGTACCTCACACTATCCAAATGTGGCTTCCGAGAAACATGCATAAATTGGCTCTCCAACCTAGATGTGTAGTTATGTAGTTCATGTTTACTAACCTGGTGATCATTATGTATATCCTTTATGTATTTAGCGGCATTCTCTAAAATCTCACCTACATTTGTACGCAGCTTGCCATTTTGACCCAATGGTACAAAAATGGCCTTATACCCAGCCATACCATATTTGGACAACATGTCCAATACATATTGTCTTTGTGATAGCCATATATCCTCAGGCATCTTGATCACCTCAATGCTAAGAAAGTATCTTAGCTCACCCAGATCCTTCTTGTCAAACTTTGTCTTGAGGGGACCCTTTACATTCTCTTTATTGTCACCCCCAATAATCAAGTCATCCACATAGATGGTGATGACCACAATCCCCTTATCAATTTTTTACACATAGAGTGGATGATCAGCATTAACCATATTAAAGCTATTAAAGCCAATGGTAATAAGATACTATGTAATCTTATCTTGCCATGCCCTTGGTGCCTACTTCAAGCTATACAAGGTTTCACGTAGGTGACTCAAATCCTCATAACCAGGTGGCTATTTTAAATATACTTCTTCTTGTAACTCACCATGCAAGAACACATTCTTTACATCCATTTGATCTAAAACCCAACCTTTGGTATAGCCACTATAATAACAATAGCTCTTGTTGCCATCTTGGCAATAGGGGGATGAATGTCTTCTCAAAATCAATGCCATAGGTCTAAGCATAACTAAGAAGCCCTTGCACCATAGAAAGAATGCAGGAACAAACCAATGTTGTGGGACTTTGCCCAACCACACTCAGGAGCACAAACAGCTCAACCAAGAAACCAAACTCTAGCACACAAATTCACAATCGGGGTGTGTTACTTATCTTGTGAAATCTTGTTGCCTTGGTGGATTCTCGTAGGAGACAATGTTGCCATGCAGCCACACCTGGCTCCACTCTCCCACCACACCGCTACTACTCCCACACTCCAAAGGAAACTTAACCCTCCTCTCACCACTTAATCTCTCACACCACTCTCACATGCAAGCAACCAAGCATACATAAGATCTCAACCCTCCTCTCACCACTTAATCTCTCACACCACTCTCTCACATACAAGCAAGCAAGGAAGCAAGGAAGCTAGTAATAGAATAAGATAGTAGATAGAGAAGAAGAGCTCTCTATTGAATTAGCATAAAAGAATGAGTGGTGAGTTACATTTTAGGTTTTGTAGTAGTAGGTGACCTCTAGGGTTCACACTCTTGGGAGGACAAAGTTAAAAGTCTTGTTCTTGGGCTCATTTAACCACTCTAGCTAGTGTAAACACCTATTATAAAGCTAGCACTCTCAACCTACGATCCCATGGTGTGCCTTTAATAGGCAAGCAGCAAGAGCACACACATAAAATATGTAATACATGGTTTTCCAGTGGATTCCGGCCATTTTGACTTTTTTGGCCCAAACGAAGTGAAAATAATACGGTGGCTGACATTGACACCGTAGAGGTCTTTTGCAAGGGTTAACATACCCCTCTTCTTGATGTAGACTCCATCCTAAAATATGTCGATGTAAATGTGCCAAGATTGAATGCTAGATGCATGGTGGTGTTAGAAATGTTAGAGGTCCTATAAGGTCTGTAAGGCAACATGGTATAACCAGTGATGTGTTCCTATGGAAATAATTAAAATTTAACCATAATGCAAACGCCTAATCAAGCAGTGAGAAAATATTATTGTGACTGGTCAAACTTTTCTAGTTAAGACAAGGGTAATATTAAGGGTTGTCCAAATTTGATCTAGACTAAGATGGAGCAAAGAGCATGCCTTGGGATATGACCCTGGTCTCTACACACTATCACTTAATGAAACCATCTCTAGCTATTATCTAGCCTCATAAATGAAACTACTAAGTGATTATTCAACAATCTTTTGCCTTTGAATTTTGTTTATTTATTGATTTTTTAATTTAATAAGAAGATAAAAATATAAAAGTAGGGCACCACCCTACAGAGACCCAAGCAATGGCCCAGAGACCTCATGCAAGAGTATCTAAGAACCACTAAGTACCTCTACATAGATGGTTTTTTTTAAAGCCTTTTATTGGTAGGTCTTTAGCACAAGGCCTTGTCCAATGGAGATCAAGTCTACAGTGCCAAGGCTCCATCACTAAGAGCCAAAAGTCCTACCTATAGATCACACACGGTGATGGTTATTTTCTTGGATTTTTATCTCTTTTTTTGTATATGTTTGGTTTTTTGTTTAAACTACTTTCACTTTCACAATTCAGCTAGAAGACTCTATTCTAACTAAAGAGGGCACACTAAGAAAGGGGGAGCACTTTGCATACTCCTTTGGCATACTTTAAGGTGGATCTCAGAAAGGATTGACAAATCCTAAATGGTTATCCAAGTAATGACTAGAAAAGAGATAGGCCAGTCTCACAGAAGGATGCAAGCAAGCACTCAAACAGAACGATTCAAGCAAGCACTCAAATAGACATTAAATGGAGAATTATAAAAGAGATTAAAATTAAAAACAATAGCATTAGTTGAGAATGGGTTTAGAATACACCCAGTTAGCTGTATGGTTGGGAAGTTGGTCGTGCGAATTGTAATTGTAATGTTGAGAACTTCCCTTGTGCTTCGTGTGAACCTTAAAAAATCTTTTAAAATCAACGTAACATGTCATCATCAAATAGCCATAACTCATATGCTAAGTCATACTCAGTGTTACTAAGCTCATTATCCTCATAGTTAATTCTAATATATATATATATATATATATATATATGCCTCCTTTAGTGTATGAGGCAACGGGCTAAGTGCATCCTCATTGTGATATGGAATGGGTACTATAGGCAAGTGAACTAGGTAGTTATTGCTAGCTAATCTATCTAGGAAATGATCCACCATGCTCCATAAGGGACAAGGAGTCAGCAACATTATTTCATAGAATGATTGTGTAAGTGCATAAGATCTTGCCCTCCTCCCCTCCTCTACAAGCTCTTCCTATGCATTTCTTACTTGATAAGGTCCTCCTATTGGGTAAAGTACACTCATGTCATCATGTCGTGGTGGTGTCTCTACTACCATGGAGTACAAGAGTTTTATCCCCCATATCACCTTAAATAAGCTCTACAATGCCAGCATAAGTAGGACACTACAGACAACATGCGTTGCTCATAGCTAAGACATGGTGCAAGGGGATGAAACTGTAGGTAAAATAGGTCTATAAAGGTGGCTCCACAACATCGCTCCCCTAGTGGTGCATAAAAATAGCGTGAATGGGTTTGGAAAGGAGGAATACTTAGTTTCCCTTATAGTACCAATCCAGACAATAATCTGGGTCTAGGATAGGGTCACTCGTATCGAGGTATCTACAAGTTAAGTTTTTCCCAACTGGTTTCATGTATTGAAGGAAATTAGATTGTGACTAGCCCCCTTGCATCAAGCAATGTATTATAAAGCACTTCCATAAGGGCTAAGAAATTGAATGGATGTTCATAGAGGTTTTATGTGCTCCTCTGTGTCTCCTTCAACTTCTCCCACAAAGGCTTGTGAAGAATTAAGGATAGCTTCACGTTGTTGTTAAGTTTTTCCTATCTTTCCCTTGCCTCCTATTGGGATTGGATCTTCCTTTGAGCAGCCCTTTTTCCATGTTGGCTTTCTTGTCATGCGAAGCTCATAAGGATTCCTTGGAATCATTCCATAGTATTTTTTAAACTTCCTACCATTAAGGAAACTGACAGTTTCAACTCTATCAAGAGTCTCAATAGATATAGTACCTTGTGGAGTAACTTTACAAACCTAAATGGTCCCTTTCACTATGAACCCATACATAAGTACAAGATCTCCTACCTCAATCTCCTTGTCCTTGAGATTTTGGTCAAACCACTTCTTTCTTCGGTCCTTTTCTGGTAGCATGTTTTGCAATGCAATTTTTCTTTCCTTTGTAAGTTATTCTAAAAATAATAATCGGTCAGCCAATTTATTACTATCAAGCTTTTCATTTATAGTAGCTGTTCATAAAGCTAGGGATCATGAACTCCCAAGGCATTGCTGCCTCAAGTCCATACACTATCTTAAATGGCATGAAACCGATTGTAACATTGTATGATGTGTGATAGTCCCATAAAGCTGTTGTGAGCTTAGACTCCTAGTCAGTGCATCGAGCCTCAACAGTCTTTGTCAATATCAAAATAAGAACCTTGTTAGTACTCTCTTCTTAGCCATTTGCTTGTGGGTAATATGGCGTTAACTTATAGTGTGCGATCATGAATGTGTTAGTGAGATTTTTGATAACATCATTGATGAAATGCTTACCTTGATCACTCACTAGCTCAAATGGACATCCAAAGCAGGTAATGATGTTCTCATACAGAAACTTAGTAGTCAGACATCCGCTTTTCTCATGAAGCTCTTGTTTCAGCCCATTTAGTTACATAATCTGTGACAACAATGATGAAGCATGCTTGTGTGCCACATGTAATAGGACTAATAGGGCCACTGAAATCTAAGCCCCTTTTTTCAAAAGGCTGGTCGACTCTGACAAGATGCAGTGGCATCGTGTCTGTAAGATTCCTCCCTCCAGCTTTTGAGGTGTGCAGGTATAAGAACCTCCCCTTTTGATCTTATAATTATTCCCCTCTCTGAAATAAAAGAAAGATCCTGTTTTACCCTATTTTGGCCTAGAGAGAGAAAATATCTAGAGGAAGGTAATTCAAAATTGAGATATTTTTGGATAGAAAAAATCCTCCTAGTGTCTAAAATGGTTTCCCCTGAAACAAAAATTCAAAAAGAACTTTCCAATGTGCAATTGGAATTAATTGAAAATAGGTATAAAGGACCTTAGCCTAAGGGTCTAGATTTTCAGAAATTTTTAGATTATGGTCCAATTAAGGTTCTTATGGACCAATAAGATTAATCCAAATGTAGGAAGGAGATAAATTGAAGAATAAAAGAAAAACCCCCCAAAAATGAGTAAATGCTCACATAAGATGAAGAGTGGACCAAGGACCAAAGAAAACAATTAAAAAACTGAATTTTGACACCTCAATGTGGGGATCTCCCCTCATGAATTAGGTGCCTTTTTCTCATCATTACCCCCAATTCTTAATCAATTCTTAATCAATAAAATGAAATATTTTCATCTCTCCTCTCTCGTGTTTCAAAACTAGATCCAAAAAGTATGCTGAACTGACCCAAAAATGGTCAACAATTGACCAAACTAATCTAGAAAATTCTAGAATCAGTTTGCTTGGTTAGAGGCTCACATTTTCCTATAAATAGAAGCCTCCCCCTTTGTAAAAGCTTAATAATGTTTATGCACTATTATTCTACTCCTACCCTGAGCCATCTACATTGAATTTTTTAATAATTCAATTGTTTTTGGCCTAATCCTCTCCAAAGTGAATTGGTTTGCTTCAAACAAGAGTAGAACCCTCAATCTCTCGAGCCAAAGGAGAGCTTATAAGCTCCATGTAAGATAATTTTCTTACTTGTTTAATGAAAAATCTATGGTTTTCTTAGTTTTTATGTTTTGCAAATGTTGAATTAAATTCCAATGCTATGCCTTTGATAAAAAGTCCACCCCCTTCTCCTCTTTACATTCCAACCTTTCTCAATCCTAGAAAGAATAACTAAGGGATTAATTAACTCTTCTTATTGTTTACTCTCTTGAATTTAGAAAATTATGTAGATTAGAGTTCTATAAAATTAAATTTGGGTTAATTTAATTTAAATAAAGAATGATAAAAATAAAAAATGGTCAGCCATACAAAGGATGTTATGGTAAAATTTTCTAGAATTTTGTGGAAAAGAAAGTTTGTTTTTATGTCATTCCAAAAGAGTAATTCCCACCATTTTTGCATCTAAAAGAAATATTCTAATTACTCCATATACATATTCACCTATGAGTATGCATGGATATCACTGATATTAATTATTAAATTTGATTTTTATGCATAAAGAAAATTTTTTATTACAAAAGTGTTATTCTTATTAAATTTGATTTCTATGCATAGAAAGATGCAAAAAGGAATTTTTTTATTACAAAAGTGTTATTCTTATTAAATTTGATTTCTATGCATAGAAAGATGCATAATGGAATTTTTTTATTACAAAAGTGTTATTCTTATTAAATTTGATTTCTATGCATAGAAAGATGCATAATGGAATTTTTTTATTATAAAAGTGTTATTCTTATTAAATTTGATTTCTATGCATATAAAGATGCATAATGGAAATTTTTTTATTATAAAAGTGTTATTCTTATTAAATTTGATTTCTATGCATAGAAAGATGCATAAAGGAATTTTTTATTACAAAAGTGTTATTCTGAAATGGATCTAGAGCAAAATATGGAATCAAACACATCAAAGCAAGAATCTAGCATCCATTAATCATGAGATTAGTGATCCAATGGCTCATCACATGAATTTACAAAAGAGAGAAAATCTATAAGTGCATGTAGCAAGAGAAGATGCACAAATAGCCTAAGTGTGTTTAACCTCTCACTAAGAGGATGACCATGGAAGGCCAAATCTCCATAGATGGAGCCCAAAGGTACAAGATGACCAAAATTAGTAAAAGTGTCAAAAGATCCTACCAATGTCCCCCAAGCCCTATTTATAGCCACTTTCTCCTTTTGCTGCCCACGGGCCCCTATGTACATGTGGAAATCAAGCTCTATGGTTCATGACAAACCATCCCTTCCCAAAGATTTTGTCCTCAAAATCATTCAAGATATTTACAATTGAATTGCAATCTCAATGTAAACCGATGGGAAGTAGAGAGGTCTTCAAAAATGCGCCTCAAATACATTTGGAATAGGGAAACCAAATGTAGTGAAGCCGGCAAACTCCTTCTCCAAAAATAGCATGTAGGACTGTTATGGCAGCCATGTTGTCGATGAAGCTTCCCTTGAAATTCTTCATGAAACCTCCATAAAAATGAGCTGCAAATGATGCGTAACTGCACCCAAAAGGGTCCCACATATTTGTCATCGAACCAAATGATCTTCCAAGTGTGTTGGAGTAGATTGGTAACCCCAACAATAGATCCAACCAAAGCTGAAATTACAGCACATATGAAACCTCATGATATGCCCATTCTTCACATAATAATCATGCCACTTGATCAAGGAATACTTCCATCAAGTAAACCATGTTGTTGAGCATACTCCATTGATTGCCAAGTAGCCTCATCTATGGGCAAGTGCTTCCATTTCACAAGGAATTCATCAATGTTCCAGTTCCTCAAAACCCTTGTCCTCTTGTCCACAATCCTCTCCAGCTCATAGATAATCTCTCCTTCTTCATCCATCGGTGGTAACTCTTCAATCTCTTGAGGAAGAGAGCCCACAAACCTCTTAAGGTTGGATACATGAAACACATTATGAATCCTTGTAGAAGGAGGTAGGTCAAGCTTATAAGCCAAATTACCCACTTTCTTGACTACCAAATATGGTCCATAATATCTATGTGCCAACTTTGAATTGGAAGACCCTTTGAGAATATTGTGACGGCTCTTAGGAAGCTTGAGCAACACATAATCACCTTCCTTGAACTCCATTTTGCATCTATGCTCATCCGCATTTGCCTTCATGACTTCTTGTACCTTCTTCATATTATCCTTGCATAAAATTGAAGAAGCTATCTCATCCTTTCCAACTCTTCTTTGGCTAAAGGAATAACCATTTTATCCTCATGAAAGGCAATAGATGGGACATGCACTTGATACCCATAAAGAGCCTCAAAAGGTGACATCCCAATACTCAAATGCTTGCTTGAATTATGACAAAATTCAGCAAGGTAAAGCCATTCATCCCATGATGCTTGCATGTCATGACAATAGTGCCTCAAGTACACTTCGAGCCATTTGTTTGTGCACTCCGTTTGCCCATCCGTTTGAGGGTGATAGGCTGTAGAAGGAGTGATTTGAGTCCCCAAGTTCTCATACAATGTCCTCCAAAAAGTGCCCATGAACTTGGTATCTCTATCACAAACTATGTTGAGTGGCAAGCCATGTATCTTGAATACATGCTTCATAAATTGCTTGGCAATGTGAGAGGCCCCATAAGTAGTCTTGGAAGCAATAAAATGAACTGATTTGGTGAGTCTATCCACCACCACAAATACTTGATCCCATCCATGCTTCATCTTTGGCAAGCCCGTGATGAAGTCCATGGAAATGTGAGTCCATTTTCCATCCGGAATAGGGAAAGGATGAAGTAAACCACTTGGCAATTGGTGACTATCCTTATTCCTTTGGCATGACACACATTCCAAAACAAACTTCTTGACATCCCTCCACATGCCTTTCCAAACAATAGAAGCTTTTTCTCACTTTGTCAAATGTCCTGAGAACACCAAGATGACCCGAAAGCGGTGAAGAATGCATCTCATGAAGCACCTTGGGAATGTAGGATGAGGTTGGAACCAAATACACCTTATCCTTGTGCCATAGTAGACCATTCCAAAGCTTATAATGAGGAAATTCTTCACCATCTCCTTGCTGTAATTTTCTGTAAATATGGGTAGCACTCTCATTGACAAGATACTCCTCTTGTATCCCTTTTATCCATTCACTATACACTTCCATAATTGATGTCAAAGTGCAAGCCCACATTCTAGACAATGCGTCCGCTACTACATTGTCCTTTCCCGGAGTATAGGATATCTCAAAGTCATATCCTTGAAGCGTAGCCAACCATATCTTTTGCTTGGGAGAAAGATTGGGTTGAGAGAGGAAAAATTTCAGCACCCTATGATCACTTCTCACCTTGAAATGAGCACCATAAAGATAGTGATGCCATTTCTTGATTGCATGAAGTATAGCCAACATATCTTGTTCATACACATGCAATTCCATCTCCTTCTCGGAAAGCTTCCTACTCTCAAATGCAATGACACCATGCTCTTGATACAAAACTGCCCCAAGACCCCTTCCACTTGCATCCGCTCTCACATAGAATGTCTTTGAGAAATCCGGACAAACAAGAATAGGAGCTGATGTAAGTAAAGCCTTGAGCTCATTGAAACTCTTGTCGGCAATGGCATCCCAAAAGAAAGCTTCCCTCTTAAGTAGATCGGTAAGAGGTGCCGCAATTGATGCATAGTGCTCCATAAATCTTCTATAGAAAGAAGATAGACCCAAAAATCCTCTCAATTGACTTGCATTAATAGGGATTGGCCACTCTTTGACACATGCCACCTTCTTTGGATCAGCCCTAATGCCATTTTCTCCCACCAAGTGTCCAAGGTATTCAACCTCATTCATCAAAAAGTGCACTTGGTCTCCTTTGCAAACAATCTATGCTCCCTCATGACCTCAAAAACTTGCTTCACATGTACCAAATGCTCTTCTTTGCTCTTGCTACAGACCAATATGTCATCAAAGAACACAAGTACAAATTTGAACAAGAAGGGAGCCAACACTCTATTCATGAGTACTTGGAAGGTGGCCGTTGCATTCGTGAGACCAAAAGGCATAACCATGAAATGAAACAATCCTCTTTCGGTCCTAAATGCCGTCTTCTCTTCATCACCCTCCTTCATCCTTATTTGATGGTATCCCCATCTCAAGTCAATCTTGGTGAAGAGCTTTGCCCCTTTTAGCTCATCAAGAAGATCATCGATGTAAGGTATGGGGTATCTATTCTTGATGGTTACCTTATTCAAATCACGGTAATCTATGCACATACGAAAGGAACCATCCTTCTTCTTCACCAATAGAACGGGAGATGCAAACGGAGATTGTGAGGGTTGAATGAGACCCATGGAAAGCAATTCTTGCACTTGCTTTGCCACTTCTTCCCTTTCCACCTTTGACAACCGGTAAATGGAGGTTTGTTCACAACCTTTGCATTCGGCTCAAGTACAATGGCATGGTCGATTTCCCTCGTTGGTGGCAAACTCTTTGGAACTTGGAAAATGTCCTCATAATCCTTGAGAAGAGCTGCCATATCCTTGTCTATGTGCTGTCCATTGCTATCCATCCCTTCTTGAGTGACATGCAACACATAGACTGTACCAAGAGTTTTGAGTTCCTTCTTGAGTCTCTTTGGAGTGATCAAAGAAAGATCTTTTGGTGTATTTCCAGCCAATACCACAAGCTGTCCATCATGTGAGAAGATCATAACACCTTGTTGAAGGTTCATGTGAAAATCACCAAGAGAAGCCAACCAATCACATCAATGGGCGCCATGTCCAATACTACCAAGTCACCTTCCCAAGCATATGAAGAGGATAAACTCACTCTTGTTGAAGAGAAAAACAAATTGGCTTTTTCATTCACTTCATTTGCTACTTGTACTTGGAAGGTTATGGGTAGCTCCGTCAGAGATAGTTTGAGAGAGTTAAGGAATTTGGAGTTAACAAAACTATGAGTACTCCCTGAATCCACCAAGATGTGTGCAACTCTCCGGCATTAATGGTGCCCACCAACCTCAAGGTGTTCGGACTGTTGCAACCCGCCAAAAGCTCTTGTGAAATGGAACATACATGGGCTGCATTTTCTGCATTTCCTGCATCTTTTAGCATATCGCCCCTCAAAATGCATGCATGATCCCTTCCACTGGGGTCGAAAGGAAACTCATCCTCTTCTTTGACAAAAGAATGACCCTCCAAGTCTTCTTCATGTGTCTCCTCGCTGCAATCTTCAAACTCTTCCACATCATGAGATGACTTGGAATCGTCATCCTCATCCATAATGATCATAGTAGCCACCACTTTCTTTGATTTGCAAATGTGCCCAGGTGACCACACTTCTCTTTGCATTTAAAACATAGGCCTTTGCTCCTCAATTCCTCAATCTTAGGATCATCCATCCGTTGAGTCTTCTTGAATGGTTGAGGAGGCTTCTTGACAAACCCATTGCTCTTCTTAGCATCATTATGAACTCCACTTGTGGACTGTCCACTTCCAAAAGATGTATGGAATTTGAAAGTGTAAGTGGATGTAGAAGAAGGTAGACTTTTCCCCACATTTGAAGAAGTGTGAAATGGCTTATGAAAAGGTACATTGGGCTTAACCCTCTTATACTTTGGCTCATATAGCTCCGCCAACCTCATAGCCTCTTTGATAGTGCTTCGTCTTTGTGCCGAGACATCCGCTTTGATGTATGAATCTAGACCATGCACAAACTTCTTCAATCGCATGCCTTCATTGAGTCCATCCACAAACATAGAGAGCTTCATGAACCTCGTGATGTACTCCCTAACCGACATGCCCTTTTGTGTGAGTTCATACCATTCTTCATGGTATCGGTCAAGAACCAAAGGCGACACAAATGTCATATTCATTTCATGCTTGAGTTCTTCCCAAGTATGTGGCATAACTCCTTCCTTGAGCATATGTCTCCACCATTGATGTGCATAGTCTTCCAAATGCAAGGATGCAAAATGCACTTTGTCCCTTTCACTCTTCGGATAGAGCTGAAAGTATGTATCCAACTTATTCATCCATTCTTCCAACTCATGTGGGGCTGAACCATCACCCTTGAACTTTGAGAGTGAAACCTTGTCCTTTACATCCTTTGACACGGTTGACGATGCATTCTCATGATGGTGCAAGGGCTTGTGCTTTGCATTTGCACAAAAGTTCCAAGGAATTGTGCAAAATCCTTGTACTCCCTCTTGAGGAAATTTGGCATTTCCATCCACCTATCATGAGCTTCTCTTTATCTCTCAATGAATGACATGTTCCCAATCAAGCTCAACCACATCATCCATATCATACACCTCCTCTTCAAGCATGGAGAACTGATTTGCTTTGGGTTTCAAAGGTACTCTCCTCGGATCCCCAAAATTTGACTCCTCATGTCTGAATGTAGGTGCATGTTGTTTCCATCCAATTGAGAAGAACCCGCTTGGAATGTAGTAGACTTCATCTCCCGCATAGAAGGCCTCCTAGCATCCGCCATGAATCCAAAAGTGACATTCTTGGTGGAATGCTCATGTGTTACCTTGGGAGAAACCTCTTGTACCATGGGTAGCTTGCCTTCCCTATGGCCTTCAAAAGCTGTCCCAAATTGCTTGCCTTCATGTAAAGCACCATGACCACTATCATAGGAAGGTTGGCTCATTGGCCGAGTGACCCTCTCTTCCAAAACTTACATCCTTGTAGTGTCAAGCCTACCATTGACTTCCACCCTTGTAGCCATCGTGTCCATCTTAGCATTCATTTCTATCAGCATTTGCATGATCGAATCAATGGGGACGGCATGCGAAGATTGTGGGGTGTGCTTATGGGCAGTTCCGACATTCAACTCCTCATTCCCTTCTCTTGAAGTATGCCCAAAAGTATCCCCTTCTCTTGAAGTGTGCCCAAGAGTATCCTCCGGAGCATCCAAAATTCCTTGTTCTATCATTGCCTCTTCACCCTCTACCTCGTCGAAAGCCAAAGTGTTGCGCCTCGGTCGCCCTTTTGGCTTCGGCCCCATGGAAACCTTCGGTTTCAGAAATTTGGCTCTAAATTGAGGTAGGGATGTCCGATTGAAGTGATCTAAAGCTTGTTGGAGAGCTAATGAAGTATACTAGAGCACTATGCAAAGACCCGTAAGAGCTAAGGTGTGCTACTATTCTCTGTTTTAGGGTTTACATGGTTATAGGAGGCTAAAACGGTATTTTGGGTATAACTTGAGCTAGAGATATCCAAATGCAAAAAATTTTAGCTCAAATAGAAGCCCCCGATTGAGTACTACAAGCCTATGTAATTAGATCTAGAAGACCTTCAAACCCTTGTGACTGAATTAGGGTTTACTGTTTTTACAAAAACCCTAAATTCTACCCTAAAGAGATATCGAAATGCGGAGGTTAAGGGCTCGTTGGGTAGCTCTAAGGAAGCACTAAGAGCTCATATGGTCCCTTTTAATTCAATCCAAAAGAGTTGGGACTGAATTAGGGTTTTTTTGAATCTACAAATTCTTGCCAAAGTGACCCTTTTTGTGCCCAATTGATCCTTGTTTGTTCCCAAACCAATGTCAACAGCTTCTGCACCTCATTGGCATCCCAAGGTCTGCAAATTATGCTCCACAAGCTTCAACTGTCCATGTATGACCAAAAATTTTGAGAAAATTTTGACATAGTCTCCCTTGTTTTAGGAGCTAAATCTCAATTTTTCTCAAATAACAATGCAAAAATCCATAATCCTCTTATCAATTTCCATCCATTACATAGCATGTGCCTCAACTTGCATCACCAAAAGGCATACAAATTCCTTGCAATTCCAAGCATTCACCATACGTTTCCCATGGCATAATGCAAGATCGATTCCCATGAGATGTCCATATTAAGGCGCCATTGCCATGTACATAAACCAAGAGGATCGTTGGTGTAGCGCATTGAAGCTTGCCGATCTCCCGGCCAAGCTCTTCTCACCCCCGTACCTAGTTCGAACCAAGGCACGGTTTGAGGCCAAGTCTTCACCTCCACACCTAATCCTCCACCGTACCGCTTTACCACGGCACAGTGGATTCAAGCCATGCTCCTCCCCCGGGCCTCTCCGCCAACACCCGGGGTACCCTCACCAACATATCTAGTTTCTGGAAATTGAAGTGAGTGCAAACAATTGTGAGGTGTATATAGCTTGAATCTGAAAATGAGGTGGATCACTTACAAAGATGTGGCATGACTCATGCCCATTACAATATACTCATAAACCATTATGCATGAACTCATGCTTATCTACATAGCTCCAAATGTCCGCCATTCATCCAAAGATCCAACATCAAAGACAAGTGAGGTAATACCATATACCAATGATATCAATATCCAATTGGTATCACTTCCATAAGCATTGCTTATGAGTAATTAGCATCAAATGGCATTCAAGGACATCAACTTGCATTTGAATGTAGCATTACCAATTGATTCCAATCACACATCAAGCTCTTCCAATGCTCAATAGAACCATACCAATGCATAAAAGCATCATGTCCATAGCAAAAACCATCTCATTATTACCCAACATCTACTCCATGCATGTGGCTCAATCAATGCATCTAAGCATATGCATTCCTTCATCCATTTATGCATGGATTCATCAAAGAATCTTGCATTTGTCTCACAAATGGCCACATGACACCCAAATAGGTGTGATTAAAGAAAGATGTGAGCAATAAGAGCATGTAATCACTTTCCAATGGATCATGAGTTATGTAGGAATGTTAAAATGCTTTAAATTAGGGTTTCCATTCATGAATAACCCCAATTTGTCCATAGCATGAAGATTAATCACCAATGCTTGAGAAAATGGCCATAGCAACTCACCAATGGTATTCCAAAAGCTTCGATGGTTTGATTGTTGCTTGATAGAGCTTCCAATGGAACCAAATCTTGAAGATTTTTACAATTTCTGTGGGCTGCTCAAACCTCCTCTTCTCCCTCTCCAATAGCCATGAAGAACTCCCCAAAATCCACCAAAAAGATGCCAAACACCTTAGCTAACAACCACATGGGATGGAATAGCATGTAATGGAGCCTAATCTTGTGATTTTTGGCCGTGATGAGGATGCGCTAAAAAACGGCGCTCAACGCCTAGCTTCATGGTAGAAAAGAGCAAAATCAACTCCAAGATTAGCCCTCAATAGCCATAGCATACACTTGCAGCCATTTAGAGTGAGTGGAGATGGACAATGGTGAGCTATGTAAGAGAGATTAGGGTTTGGAGCAACAAAAGCCCTAGCAAATGGGAGCAAAACGGGGAAAAGATGAGAAGTAATGGCTATGGAAAGCTTGGAAAAGAAGCACAAAAGATAAACATGATTAACAGAGAGATTAAAAGGTGATTAATTCAAATTTTCTCTAATTTTTATACCCCGCCTCAAATATTTGGTCCAGGGTGCCCAAATTAGGTCCAATTGAGCTAAATCTCCATGAAATCACATGAAATCACATGAAATGATGCCTCCCCTCCACTAATCTCCAAATATTAAGTAAAAATTAAGCAAGATTAAGTCAAAAATCCAAGAAATCAAGAGAAAATTCAGAAAATTATCAAGAAAATGACTAATCTCATGCCCAAAACCTTGAAAATAGATCAAAATCAAGGCTTTGATACCAAATGAAATGGATCTAGAGCAAAATATGGAATCAAACACATCAAAGCAAGAATCTAGCATCCATTAATCATGAGATTAGTGATCCAATGGCTCATCACATGAATTTACAAAAGAGAGAAAATCTATAAGTGCATGTAGCAAGAGAAGATGCACAGATAGCCTAAGTGTGTTTAACCTCTCACCAAGAGGATGACCATGGAAGGCCAAATCTCCATAGGTGGAGCCCAAAGGTACAAGATGACAAAAATTAGTAAAAGTGTCAAAAGATCCTACCAATGTCCCCCAAGCCCTATTTAGCCACTTTCTCCTTTTGCCCATGGGCCCCTATGTACATGTGGAAATCAAGCTCTATGGTTCATGACATATTCTTATTAAATTTGATTTCTATGCATAGAAAGATGCATAAAGGAATTTTTTATTTGTAACGTACCCATCTTCACTAATAAAGAAATGTCCATGTAATTATGAGTTTTTATGGTATAAATATCAATAATTTTATTATTTGAGTCATTTCCAATTAGAATCTTCAAATTCTGAGCCCAAATTTGGAATCTGCGTGCGATTTTACCCTAATATAGGATTTTACAGCATCCAAAACGGACACCGAATCAAGCCTATACGCTAATTTCAATCATTTTAGTTAGAAAACGGCGACCTTTAAACCTTAATAAATGCATGACCACACGTCCGATTGACGAACGGTCTGAACCCCTGCGACCAGGAGAACCTCCCGGACAAAAAAAAATTTCGCCCCCCGGGGCGGTCCGGCACGCAAATCGAGGCGGGCGTCCCAAATTTGGGTACCCCGCCCCAAAATTTGGTCCGTACACACTTACTAGGGCGCCCGTACAATGGCCGCCCAAGAACCAAAGGACGGCCGCCTACTGTTTGGTCCACGCATACCCTTGGGCGGACACCCAGACCGGATAAGGTACATGCGTACCACTCCTTTCCCAGACAACCGACACCGTACCTTTCCGGTAGACCCATGCAGGCCACTGATCTATAGCCTTTGAAGGTACACCGTCCTTTCGTCCCTGCTTTGCGCAACGCCCGCACCCTCACCCCTCAGCTATATAAACCCCCGGGGTGCTCCTCAGTCGGCACGCACTTCTGTGTAGCGTATGCCCTGCTGTGCCGCCGTCCGTACCGCCGTAGCGTACTTGCTGCAAGTACAGCCGCCCTTGCAGCCACCCCTCTCACACCCCCTCATTTGGCTCTTTTCAGATAAGCCAATTTTCCTCCATCCTCTTCTTGCCATGGACCAGTGTCCTTAACTCTTCTCCCCCCCCCCCCCCCGTGTGAATAGACTTACAGAGAGGCTTGCAGCAATCCCTCCCAGCCCTCTCCACGTTTTTGCCTTTGGCCTTAAGGACATCTCAACAATCCCCCCCCCCCCATTTGCGTAGACTTTAGTGCGGGATTTTTGGCTCAAGCGAGGGTTCGTGCGCCATATTCTTTTGCTCATACGGTGAGCAAACGAGCTCGGAATTCAGATCCGACTGAAGCGTTTCGATCGCAGCAGCGAGCTCTACAAGGCGACGCCTAAGATGGCCTCATCCCGGAGACGGCAAAATATTACCTCAAGAGGCGCACGTAATAACGAGATGGAGGGAGATGCGCCCAATGCGGCTCTAGTCCTCCCTTTTCAAGTCCCTCAAGGAAACGGTGGCCAGATTAGCTTGGTTAATTTTCAAAAGAAGAGAATTTTCCTTAAATTAGTATTAACGAATGGTGTCTTTTTCTTTTAAAACGAGGACATAGAAGTTATATGAAATTACGAATTATGTGATGTTGTTTTCAATAAATTTCGTTGAAATTGCTATCTTCATGAATTGTGAATGCTATACTTAGAAAATTGCATTGAAGTTGTATTCTTTGGAATTCAAGATTTCTTTTGGCTTCAACGCTAACTCCGTTCCGTGCTTGTGTAGCCGGGCGGCGTCATTAGCAAAGCCCGGGAATGGCCCAAGGTATCCCTCATACCTTTGGGAGAATAAGGATCGCCGATTGAGGCGAGAGATTATGAGGCTGCCTAGTTCTGAGGGCCCAGGCTAGTGCGGTAAATAAGCCCACCCTAGTGCGCAGACATCCCTCTGAGGGGCGGGAGGATCGAGCGATGGAGCCTGAGAGGGCGACAGGCCGGCTTGAGTCCTCGCCAGCGGCCGACGATGAGGTGTATGGTCCCGTAGGGTTTTTCCCAGCATGTAGAGGCTGGAAGGCCGAATTCTAGATCATCGGCAGAATAATAATAAGAGAGCCGGATTGGCTTGTATGGAAATGGATTCATGTATAAACTTTTTATATAATTGCATCTTGTCTTTGGTATGATTGTATTGTGTAAGAAGGCTGTTATAACGAACCTTGTGAAGAAGGGCCCTAATTAAGGAATATGCTTATTTATGTCAAACAGTGTGGTAGTATTAATTAGAAAACAAATTGATGCGTGAGTAGGGTGGAAAGTGGGAGGATGGAATGCCCTGACGGCACCATCCTACGGATGGGTGGACCCGATTAGTCGGGTAGCTTTCCAATAGATTAAGTGAAAGCCCTACGTTAGATAGTTAGGTTCTTGGGCAACTCTATTCAAGAAGACTAGGCCAGCGGCTGTGCCTTGCATAAGATGAGGAAAAAAGCGTTGTCCCTAGAAATCAAGTCTAGTAGTTGCCCAATTTTTGATCAATTGCCCTATGGGTGATTCGATGTTTAGGAAATCACGCTCCCCCTGCGGGATAGAGCTAGGTCATACCTATGAATCGTATCCTTGAATCTCTACAGGGTCAAGGTGTCGATGAATAGGAAATTTTTCCCAAGATAAGACTTAGCGGACTATCTTAAGTGTTTCTCCCATTTTTAAAGGGAGGAACCTTACAATTGGTATCAGAGCAAGTTTGACTCCTAGGAATTGCTGTTTAAGGACTGTTTTGTAATAAATGTTTTACCTAACATAATTAATAAAGACATCCTACTAAAACAAATAAATTAAAATGATGTTTGAATGATTGTAGGAAGAGGAAGATGCCTACTCCAAATTCCTAGTTTTCCAGTGCATCTTCGAGACTGCTAGTCACTCCTCGAATTTCGAGTTCCGCGACACCATGGTGCAGATATTAGAGAAGATATCCCTCCCTCATTTCTCTCGTATTCAGAGAGGATGGGGTAGAGATTTCTGGAGTCGTGGGCCGAGATACTTCTTTATCCGAGCAGATCAGACTGGGAACCTCACCACCGACCTTAAGCGGATTCGTTGGATTGAGAAGCTGAAGATGGTCCGCTTATTTTGGTTCGTCGCTACCCCCAGGGACGACACCTCGGTGACTATAGATGGGGTTCGCATACTATCAGGATCGTTGGGTGTATGACAAAGTGATGCAGGTTTTACTTGCTCTGATAGAGTAGCAGTGTTGGGACCCACCCCAATCCAGAGTTTACCACCCTTACCATCAGTTTTTAGAGTCTTAGAAACTACAGCGGAACCCCCATATTTCACATATGTGGATCGCTCTACCCTTATGTCACAGTGAAGCCTAGGAATTTCCCTTGATGTCAAATAAGACTAATTATATTAGTCTCAGGTCTTTGTAATAAAACTTGTCCTTGTAAATATTTGGAAATAAAATAATTTCAATGGTTTTGCTCTCCAAAAATTAAGCGTTGTGCAAATATGAATCTTGTAATCTTAAAAATTGTTTTTACGATGATGGCCAGGATGACCACCCTCCTCTTCCCAATGCGCTTTATACCGATACCCAGGAGAAGAAGCTCCTGCTCAAGCAAATGCAACCTCCCTCCTTTAAAGGAGAAGGTTCAAAGGTTGAGAAGGATGCTGAAGTCTGGATTGAGGCGATGGACGATTATTTCTCTGCTGCCGGTACTGGAGTAGCAAATCAATCTATGCTCGCACGGTTTCGCCTCACTGGAGATGCTAAACTCTGGTGGAAACAGTGGTGCCGTGACAAGGAAGTCACCGAGCACTCTCAAACGTGGGAGGATATCAAGCAGGCAGTGAAGGAAAGATATCTTCCTCCATCCCATGAGTCCATAAAGATGAATGAGTTTTTTAGTCTTAGACAGTGCAGCTTAACTCTGGAAGACTACTATTCCAAATTCATTACCCTTCGGAAGTATGCCCCAGCTATGACTACTTCCCAGCAAGTGGCTCGTTTCTGCCAAGGGCTAAATGAACCCCTAGATTCCCGCCTTGAAGCAATGAGGCCAACCACTTTACAGGATGCTCTCATACGAGCAAAGCCCCTTGTGAAAGAAATGAAGGCTAACAAACCGAAGAATCAAAAGAGATCTTATCCTGAGGCAAACCTTAGAGATCAACCCTACAAGAAACCTCAACAGAATTTCCCCTACTACAACAGAGGGCGACAAGGCAACTCTTTTGCCCCCCGCTCGTATGCTGCTTCTTCCAGAGAAGGCCCTCTGTGTTTTGAGTGCAATGAGCCGGGACACTTTAGAGCCAACTGTCCCAAGATGGCAACATCATTCCCCCAAGGTAACAGAGGAAATCAAGGCCGTGGAACCCCTACCCACCAAGGTGCAAGAGGCAGTGGTCGTGGCAGAGGCCGCGGAGGGACAGTTGCTAGAACTGCCTGTGTTATAAGTGAAGAACCAACCTTGGAAGAGGCCGAAGAAGAGCGCGCCACCGTCCATGCGGCGGTAGAACACCAAGGTCCGAATAAACAATTTGGTGTAATCCAAGCCCCCGCCACTCATCACGGGGTAAGCCATTTCAGCTTTTGATTGATTGTGGCAGTACCCATTCATTCCTTTCTCCTAGGTGCTTGCAAAAATTAAACTTGAGTCAAAAATCAGCTAGAAAAATGATTGTAGAGTTAGCCAGTGGGAAGGAAGTAATATCTCGCCACTCTATAGGAAACCTTGATTTTGAGCTGGGTAATGAGCAAACTCATGGCCACTTTAGAGTCTTGCCACTAGGAATTTATGATGGAATCCTTGGGATGGATTGGTTAATTGCAAACAAAGCTAGCATTCATTGTAACCAGGGGAGTTGTTTTTATATGTTTCACAGTGTGGTAGGACCTAATTAGATAACAAAAATGATTGGGTGCATGGGTGGATGGATGCCCCGATGGCACCATCCTATGGATGGGTGGACCCGATGAGTCGGGTAACTTTCCAACATAATTATTATTTACAATCTGTAATAGAATAGCGCGCCCAAAAAAGTCCCTTTTTTAGGAGAATGACCTAGTGGCCGTGCCTCATAAAGAAAAGAGGAAAAATGTGTTAGCTTCCATGAACCAAGTGTGAACTTGTTCCATCCTCGATCACGCACATTGAGTACCGTTTGATCAAAGAAATAGATTCCTATTAGAATAATTATGTTTCCCCTGCGAGATAGAGTTAGGTCCCTTCATTTGCTCGTATCCTTGTATTTCCAAGAGATCGAGTTGTCGTCAATCGAAGACAAAGGGGACTTAGCTCCCTATGAGAGCCAGCTAGGGCGGGGACCTTACAATAGAAGTGCTATGTCCCGTGACTCTAGAAACAGATTTAAATCTGATGCTTTGGCTCCCTTGACCATCAGATTATCTTCTAGTTGGACGGCATTTGTTTTTTTTTACTTCACCCCACATAGTGATCCCTCTAATGACTAAGACATTATAGATCGCTTCATGTTTAAGCCCATGGATGAATCTATCAAGCAGTTGATTATTTGAATAGCATTCGTAGAAGGTAACGAGAGTTTAAATGCTTGAGATAGCTAATGAAATCTAATCAAATCTTCCTCTCTCTTAGCTTTGTGTAGCTTTGAAGCTACACCCCATAAAACTCCTTCATGCACAAATTGCTTCAAGGAAAATCTCCTAAGAGTGGTGAAGTTCAAGCGTTCCTCAACCTTGAGAGTTCTATACCAATCCCTAGACTTACCATCTAATGTTAAACTAAAGGCATTGGTCTTGAAAACCTCATTTCGTTCTCCTAGTGCATCACACACTTGATCAAATACCTCTAAATGTCTTCTAGAATCACCATCTCTAGTGAATTTATGAGCTAGCTTGGCTATGTGGGAAGCCTTTCCATGGCTCTGTTGATCACTATCTCTCAAAAACAGGCAATATGCTCTCTGATATCGCTCTTCTCAGGGCCTATGCAAAAGTAGCTGGATCTATGGTGGTGGGTAGAGATAATTCTGGCATAATAGGAGCAATGATAGGAGTAGTTGGAGGTGCAACATGTGGCACTACATGAGGATGGACTGGTATAAACCTTGGTGGGGCTGGATGTGCTACATAAGATATGTGTCCTACTAGTACCCTAATAGGTGCAGTGAATTTATGAGCTAGCTTGGCTATCTGGGAAGCCTTTCCATGGCTTTGTCGATCACTATCTCTCACAAACAAGCAATATGCTCTCTGATATCGCTCTTCCCAGGGCCTATGCACAAGCAGCTAGATCTATGGTGGGTAGAGCTAATTCTTGCATAATAGGAGCAATGATAGGAGTAGTTGGAGGTGCAACATGTGGCACTACATGAGGATGGATTGGTATAAACCTTGGTGGGGCTGGATGTGCTACATAAGGTATGTGTCCTACTAGTACCCTAATAGGTGCTTTAGTCATGTGGGAATTAAGTGCAGTCGGTCTCACAGCAAGAGTTGGTAGCATACTCACTCTAGGGAAGGGATGTTTCATGGGTGCACTAGAATGCGATGTGACCCCTCTAGAGCAATGGAAATACTAGATATGCCAAAGCGCAATGGGTTCCATGTGTAAAGTGGTGATGGATACCATGGCAACCATGGGCATGTGGCTCAAAGGTAATAATGTGTTAGTTATAGGTGCCATAGTTGGTGGTGTGGTGCTTACTACCACTAGATGAGTTAGTATACTAGTAGTGCCTTAGGTGGAGACAACTCTAGGATCTAAGAAGGTGAAGCTCATTCTAGTATGCTCTTCAGTCCTTGCATGGCCTTGTGGGTCAAAAAGAGGTGGGGTGGTCCATGGCATAGCTGGGTGATACTATATATCCAAGTAGAGAGCCTATCACATGAATCCCAAGTACATACAAATGGTCAATGAAGAGCTAGACAAGCTCATGGATGTGGGATTTGTGTACAAAATCAAGAACACTGAGTTTGTGTTGCTGATGGTGATTATTCCTAAAAAGAATGAAAAAAATCTTAGAGTGTATGTTAACCTTAACAAGGTTAATGCTACCATAGTTCGTGATCACTATCCCTTGCCTTACGTTGAGCATATATTAAAAAGAATCATTTATTAGAAGCTTACAGGTTCTTAGTTGGATTCTCGGACTATAACCAAGTGAACAATTGACCCAGCTAATAAGTATAAGATAGCATTTACTATGGAATGGGAAACCTACACTTATTGCATCAATTGACCAATACCCCTGCCACCTTCCAATGCTTATTGTGTACAACCTTCAAGTTTCCTTTAGAATACCATGGATATATTCATTGACAACCTATGCATGCACTCAAAGTGGAAGGATAAGCATCTTACTCATCTTTGGCTAGTGTTTAATAAATGCATTTTGTTCATCTTTGGCTAGTCTTTAATAAATGCATCTTGTTTATCTTTGGGTAAGTCTTTGAGAGATGAAAAATTTATTGCATTTTATTAAACCCACTTAATTATCAATTTTAGGTTAAACACAATGTTATCCTTGGACACATCATCTCAAACAACAACATCCCCACACATGAGAATAAGATATGGGTGATCTTGGAGTTACCATCACCCAACCATCAACTACAAGGGGGTGCAGAGATTCATGGGAAACATACAGTATCATAGAAGATTCTTCTTCTTATATATGCTATATATGTCAAACCCTTGTACAAGCTATTGATTTTATTTGAATGGTGCCAATGGGCATTACTTAAGAAGGCATTAGCTACAAGCATACGCATCTTGAGATCCCCCAACTAGGATCTAATTTTCTTGTGCATATTGATGATTCACGATTTGCTATTAGATACATGTTAGCACACAACTAGCATTAGGAGAAATGTGGACTCAATTTTGGGCCCTGTAAAGAAGTGCCAACTCATCTTAGAGAGAGAAAATGAAAAAGGTTTAAAACATATCCAAATTTGCAATTCAACTCATTTTTTTACTATTATAATAATTAGTTTAAATATATTAAAATATACATATTCTTTCAATGAGGTTTCATCATGAGGTGGCATTCTTTGTTGGATGCACGTAAAACTTGTCAGAACCAAGATTTCACAGATTTGAGGTAGTTATGCATTTAATAGATTCGAGGAAAGCTTTAATCATCATCTCAACCATGGGGGTTTTCCTGCTGAAACTTTAGAAAAAACATCCTTACTAATCAAGTTAATTCTTGTTTCAATTCTTTAATATGTTTTATGATGACATAAAATACTAGCTTTGCAAATGAGAACATTAATCCAAATTTGGGGATTCCAGTTAATCCACCTTCAACACTGAAAAGATGCAGGGGGGAAGAGAGCTTGAGCTCTTGCAAGCACACACACACACGAAACCCTAATAGAGAACACACGAGGTGAGAGGCTGAAAATCTTCTTCTTCTTCACTCAACACTCAACACACCATATGCAAAGATAAGAGTACACATAATATGAAAGGTACTCAACCAATACATACAAGGGTTCTCTATTGTGTGAACCCAACCGAATGAGCTGGCGCTATAACTATGCCAGTCTCTAGAATGGCTGTCACACAACCTGTCATCCCACTGGCCGCATATCACCCAAGATCTCACCAACCATGCCAGTGGTGTAAGTGTGGGGCCTATCGCCTAGGCGGGTCATCAGTGTCCACCGCCTCACTAGACGAGCTCGATATCTCAACACTCCCCCTCAAGCTCAACTCCATCTCATGTACACCAAGTGAGGCTCTGAATCTGCGGAGCTTCTCTGTACCCAATGCTTTGGTGAAGATGTCAGCTACTTGATCCTATGTGCTGACATAAAAAGGTCAAGGTCTCCTGCCAAGACGTTCTCTCTGACAAAATGGTAGTGGACCTCTATAGGCTTCGTGCGAGCATGAAAAAGTGGGTTCTTGCCAACTGTATACTGCTAATGTTGTCACAGAAAATGACAACTTGTCTATCCACTGATAGACCCAAATCTGCAAGTAGCTTTCTCAACCAAGCTGCCTCACATGCTGCCATAGCAGCTCCTCTGTACTCGGCCTCTGTACTGGATAGAGCAACCGTAGGCTGCTTCTTGCTGCTCCAAGTCACAGCGACACTCCCCAAAGAAAACATGAAGCCACTAGTAGATCTTGTATCTGAGATACTACCAGCCCAATCAGCATCTGTGTACCCATGTACACATATCTCTGTCCCAGTCTCATAAAATAGTCCACAATGCAAAGTAGACCTCACATACCTCAGTATGCGTCTCAATGCATCCAAATGCGATTTTCGTGGAGCCTGCATAAACTGACTCACCAACCCAACAGCATAGCTCAAATCTGGTCTGGTGATCGTCATGTAGATCAAGCTTCCTACTATGCGTCTATGCATAGTAGGATCCTCCAAGATCTCTTCTGAATCTGCACTCAACTTGCCATTCTGATCCAATGGTACGGAAATAGGCTTACAGCCTATCATACCATACTTGGACAACATGTCCAAGCCATACTGTCTCTACAGTAATCCAATACCATGTGGTGACCTAATCACCTCAATGCCCAAGAAATATCTGAGCTCCCCCAAATCCTTCATCTCAAACTTCTGTCTAAGCAAGATCTTTACATCAAAGATCTCTGCATCATGGTCCCCCATAATGATCAAGTCATCTACATAGATGACAACAAGCACAACCCCTCTATCACTATGTCTCACATACAGCGAGAAATCTGCATTGGCTACAAGAAAGCCAATAGTGACAAGATATTCGAAAATCTTGTCAGACCATGCTCTTGGTGCTTGTTTTAAGCCATACAAGGCTTTCTTCAACCTGCAAACATGCTCGGGGTGACTCACATCCTCATAACCAGGTGGCTGCAACATATCCCCATGCAAGAATGCATTCTTTACATCCATCTGATGTAAAGACCATTGCTTTGACGCAGCCACTGCTATCACAACTCTCATTGTTGCCATCTTGGCAACTGGGCTAAAAGTTTCCTCATAATCAATGCCATATGTCTGCTGCGCATATCCTTTGGCTACCAATCTAGCCTTGTACCTATTTATGCTTCCATCACTGTTATGTTTTACTTTGTACACTCACTTGCATCCAATGGCTTTCTTGCCTTCAGGCAATTGCACTAAATCCCAAGTCTCATTTCCATATAGTGCATCCATATCCTCATCCATAGCTTTCTCCCAACACACATTTCCAACAGCCTCATCAATGCATGTGGGCTCTATAACCTGCACAACCTTTGCCATATATGCATAATGATGTGCCACATAACCATCATAGGTAAACCTCTGCATAGGGTTTTTCACTCTCCCAGATCTTCGCAGCTTTTCATTCATGGCTTCCATAGCCTTCTTTACACCAGGTGTTCTCATAGCTGGGATCCCAAGCTCCTCATCAAGGCTCATCTCTGAGCCACTAGACTCTCCATCAACATGAGAATGCCCTGTAGAAATGTCAGGCATACCAAGGGGCTCAACCACTTTCTCTTTTTCTTTACGTGTGATGTACTAATCACATTTGCAGGACTGGTATTATGACGCAGCCTGCCACTCCATGGTCTATCAACAGACCCACTCCATGGTCTATCAACAGACCCACTAGATGAGGACTCTCCTGGTCCACTCAAAGACTGTGATTGCTGACCTGCATTCTGTGCAACCACACTTCCACTCACATCAGCCCCAACAATTTCTTTTTCAGCAGCATACTAGCTGCATATCTCATCAAAGACAACATCCCTGCTTACCCTCAACTCACGTGTAGCAGGGTTATAACACCTGTATCCCTTTTGCTCAAGGGAATATCCAATAAACACACATTTTTCAGCTTTTGGATCCAGCTTAGTTCTCAGCTCATCTGGCACATGCACATATGTAATGCATCCAAATACTTTCAGATGAGACAAATTAGGTTTTCTGCCCCCAGTAAACCTCTCCTCTGGAGTTACATCATGTATGGCTGTAGTTGGAGTCCTGTTCATGATGTATACTGCTGTAGAAACAGCCTCAGCCCAATAGCTATGCGGCATATTCTTCTCTTCCATCAATGCTCGCGCAATCTCAGCAATGTGCCTGTTTTTCCGCTCAGCAACTCCATTTTGCTGCGGAGTGTATCTTCATGTAAACTGTCTCCGAATACCATTCTTCTTTTCAAAAATTCAGAGAACTCATTGGAGAAGTACTCTCCCCCTCCATCTAACCTTAGGCACTTTACATATTTCCCTGTTTGCTTTTCAACCAAAACTCTAAAATTTTGAAAGTGAGTGAACACCTCACTCTTCTCCTTCATGAAATATACCCACACTTTCCTTGTGTGGTCATCAATGAATGTCACATAATACCTGCAGCCTCCCATAGACATGGTCTTCGTAGGACCCCATACATCTGAATGCACAACATCTAGTGCATTTCTGCTCACATATCTGTTACGTGGAAATACATGCTTTGTTTGTTTTCCAAATTGGCATGCTTCACATATTCTCTGCATACCTTCCACTTTAAACTTTGGCAGCCCTGTCACAATTCCTTTAGTCTGCATAGACTTCATTCTCTACACATTCACATGTCCAATTCTTTTATGCCAAATGTCTGTGTCTGCAACAATTCCTGAACCATTTGCAAATATCGCAGCACTCATTTCAAGCATGTAAACATTCAACGTAAACATTCTGCCCACTCTGTTGCCTTTTGCAAACCAACCTGCACTTGTCTTTAAAATCTTCAACATAACAACCATCAGGGTTAAACCGAACCTGCAAACCCTGCTCAATCATCTGGCCAATTGAAACCAGATTCTTTGTTATGTTCGGAACATGAAGTACATCTGCAAGGTACTTCACTTTGCCATCCTGCATAGACAATGGCACATCTCCAACATGGGCAATTTGCTGAGCAATGTCATCCCCTATTTCCACAAAACCTGGTCTTTCAAGGTTTTTCATCTCCTTGAACCACTCCCCATGACTTGTCATGTGGTTCGAAGCACCTGAATCCACATACCATACATCATCTTTTTGTGCTGCTTCAACATTTTCAGACATGGCATTCACGACATGCTGCATAACAAACAACCTTTCATTATCCTCATTGTTTCTACTTGAGGATGCATAGTTGTTCTGCTACACTTTCCCATTTTGCATGTCAGCCTGCTTCTTATAACATTCTGTCTGCATATGTCCAGGCTTACCACAATAAAAGCATTCACATGCATCATTATATTGCCTTTGCCAATTTCCACGTCCTCTTTGACTCCCCCTGCCTCTAAATTTGCCTCTTCCACCTGTGTGTTGTTGATGTTGTTGTTGTGTATTCTGGGACTGTTGTTGCTACTGTTGCTGGCCATAATTCTGATTACCTGTTCGGCCACCTCCTTGACCGCGTCCACGGCCTCCACTACCTCGTCCTCTTCTTGAACTTGTGTAGAAAGCCTGCTCTGAACTATTTTTGTTTTGTGAAGACTGTTGGTCTTCACCCAAGCTCTTCTCTTCTATAATCAGCATAGACACCAAATCTGTAAAGTTGGGAATATTTTCCCGAGTCTGGAATAGACATCTTGAATGCCTTGTATTGTGGCCCGAGACCACGTAGACAGACTTCCACCTTATCATCATCATCTACTGACACACCAATAGATGCAAGGGATTCCACAATACCCTTTATCTTCAATTTATAGTCATTCACAGACATGCTCTTTTTCTCTACAGTATGAAGTTCATTCTTCAACTGTATCTTACGTGCCTTGGTATTTGTTTTATAGAGTTTTACCAAGGTGTCCCACGCCTCCTTGGGGGACTTGGCATCCTGAATGTGCCCAATCATAGTGTCTTGTATACTAATGGAGAGCCAATACATAACTTTCCTGGCTCCTTGGTTCCAGCCTTTAAACTCTTTCACATCTGCGGCAGTCAGATTTATGTCCGGTATCTCCGGTGCCTCTTCATGCTCACCTTCTTTGTAGTCCCAATAGCCCTTTCCCATTAGGAAATTTGTCAACCTCAACCTCCAAGCATGGAAGTTGTTCTTATCAAGCTTCTCAACCACAATCTGGGTTATGCCATCATTTGACATCTTGCCAGACACACAATTTTACCAGAAACAGTACTCTGGTTTGTCCTGCACAAACTACTATATTTTCTGCAGCGGTACTGTAGTACTCTCAAATGTCACAACCAGTGACTTCAATATGCATACATACACCCAATGGCAACTATTGACCTCTTTGCAGCACACACTGTGTCTGCATAGCCAATCTGTCTTCCTGCAGTTCTTAAAACAGAGTTCTGCAGAGAATCGATGACTTACGCGCGCAGTGCTCGAAATCGCCTGCTTTCTGAAAAATGGAGGTCCAGACGCGCCCGAAACGTGTTTTCGGCCCAAAATTTTTTTTTCGATAGGACGATATAGTTGTCCTATAGCTTTACTCCCGCGAAGAAAGCTCCTCAATCAGAGATCGTTTGTCGGTGCCTCCCGTAGAGCTCCCGACAAGGGTGTAGTCACCAACACAAATAGGGAATAGTAGTTGAAGCTCTTACCCTCGTACCACTTCCTGTGGTTCTCTTGCTTGCAGCTTAGCCCTTAGCACGAACCAGGCTCTGATACCATGAAAAGATGCCGGGGGGAAGAGAGCTTGAGCTCTTGCAAAGCACACACACACTCACAAAACCCTAATAGAGAACACACGAGGTGAGAGGCTGAAAATCTTCTTCTTCTTCACTCAACACTCAACACACCATATACAAAGATAAGAGTACACATAATATGAAAGGTACTCAACCAATACATACAAGGGTTCTCTATAGTGTGAACCCAACTGAATGAGCTGGCGCTATAACTATGCCAGTCTCTAGAATGGCTATCACACAGCCTGTCATCCCACTGGCCGCATATCACCCAAGATCTCACCAACCATGGCAGTGGTGTAAGTGTGGGGCCTATCTCCCAGGCGGGTCATTAGTGTCCACCGCCTCACTAGACGAGCTCGATATCTCAACAAACACATGGAGACACTCAAATTCTCAGTAAAATAGTAGTAGAAATGGTGCATTAAAAGAACATATGATACTTACCATCTTCATGTGGACATACAATCTGAGTACTAGCCTTTGAAGAAATGAAATAAGATATTTTTTTTATGTTATGAGCAAAAAGAGCAAAGGAGGAATAATGGAGAGCATCATTTGGACCTGTGGACAGATGGGTCAATGTATCCTAAGGATCCATTTACAAATACACTACCTCCATTTTACAACATTACAGTAGCACTTCTTGCGCAGGGTAGGGTCCCTCACTAAGGGCCTCACCCACGGATATCGGGAAAAGAGACTAATCCCTCAGTTCCTCCAAAACCAAACTCGAAAAAACCTCCCTCACCCGGAAAGCATAGGTAATTCCTCCAGGATAATTTTACTCTAACGTAGTCAAAAGCCTTATCTAACTGAACTGATCTGACTAAACCAATAAGTCCCATAGTCAGATCAAGGAAAAGATTGCACTTGGATCATAGAGACCAACGCTTTTTTCCTCATTGAGAGGCACAGCCGTTTATTCTTTTCCATAGAACAATTTTTATCCGGGATTTACTTCATCTATCATACCATAACAGAATTGAGTCTCATTTTAGGGACCTATCAGTCCAGCCTAACCTATCAGTCCAGCCTAACCTATCAGTCCAGCCTAACCCCATCCAGTTTTGGGGTTAGGCTGGACCTATCAGTCCAGCCTAACCCCATCCAGTTTCGTAACAATGTTCGCTTGGCTATGGTTATTGAAGCTTTGGGTTTGGGTCCCCGATACTATTGCGTGATGAGATCAAGGCATGGTGGGTTTTCTGACCGGGTCTTCTTACTTGCGTGTTTTCTTCCTTGCCAGAAGATATGCCTTTATCCCATTTTCGGCTTGCCTCTTAGAGGTCCTTTTATTAGGTCACCTCATACCAATGAGGTAGGTGCTGCACAATAACCAGCCGAATTATTCCCATAGATGAGTTACCTTATACGTGTGCTACTTTTGAGTGCTGCTTTTGAGTGCTGCTTTTGTGACCATATGATGGACGGGCTTATGGAATTGTAAAAAGTTCTTCTATCTTGCTGTATATGTTCCAAGAGTGAATAAAGTTGAAATCTTTGTTCTTGTCTTGAGTCTTGCTCTCTTTGAGACTTTTCTTGGTGGTTACTCTTAATTAAATTTTCTCTTAGTCTCATATTCGTGCATCTTGCGGAATTAACCCCAAATTGCGAGATGAGGACATCTCGCGTTTTTCAAGTGGGAGAGAATGTAAGATTCCTCCCCAGCCTCTCAAGATATCCAGCATTTTCCCCTGTAATCAATCCCCTCTTCAGAAATATAAAAGATCTTATCTCTGCCTGTTTTGACATAGAGAGAGAAAATATTCTAGAGAGAGAATATTCAGATTTTGATTATTTTTAGATAGAAAAATTTCTCATATTATTAAAATGAATTCCCCTGAAACATAAATTCAAAAAGAACTTTCCAATGTGTAATTGGAATTAATTGGAAATGGGTATAAATCTTATCATTAAGGGAATGATTAGAATGATCCCGAATTGGATCATTAACCCAATAATGGATTGAATCATCTATATTCATGAATTACATAAACTAAAAGCATAGAAAAAAGCCATTAATTTGGCCTCAAGCATAGATTCATCTTGGATTAAGGAAAAGCTTTATAAAAAGCTTCATTTGGATTGAGAATAGGTCATGGGTATGACCATTTCTTGAGTGAGAGAGAGAAATTACATAAAAACCATTAGAATTAAGCATAAATGGAAATTTATATAATTCTTTACTATCATTAATCAATTAACTTCAATAGCATTCATCAAATTATGTAATTCTTCACTACCATTCATCAATTAACTTCAATAGCATTCAAAAACCATTCTAATTAAACTTCTCAAGCTTGAGAGGGGTTGAGAAGAGAGAAACATTGAGAAATTATAGAAAAGATCAAAATTCACCATTTACCTTACAAATTGCTTGATTCTTTGTTCACGGTAGAGGCCCCCAACCAATCAACTGGTTTAGTATGTTGATGGAGCCACCAATGGGGATTGAAGAAAGAGGGAAGCTCCAATTTCATCAATTTGGAGAGAATTTTAGAGAATAGTAAAAATTAGCATTATTTCAGCATAATTCTAATATAGTAAAATACTCCTATTTTTTTCAAAGGACTCATGTTCTAATTATAGGAGAGGGAGGCTCTAACCAAGACCAACTGATTTCTAGAATTTTCCAGATTCAGTTTGGTTGAATTTGGACTAGATTTGGACCTAGTTTGGTTCCTTTTTGATTTGGCTTGGTTCCATTTTGATTTGGTTTGGTTCAAGAGAGAGGAGAGAAAAAAATATCACATTTTTTAAAGATTTAAAACTCAATTGCACATGTGAAGTAGACGCCTCATTGAAGGGACTCCCTTCCTTACATATGTGTCAAAATGAAAGTCAACTCTTCATCTTATGTGAGTATTTACTTCTAAATATCTCCCCTTTTTAACTATTAGCCTTGTCTTTAGTCAACTCTTCATCTTATGTGAGTATTTACTTCTAAATATCTCCCCTTTTTAACTATTAGCCTTGTCCTTAGTCAACTCTTCATCTTATGTGAGCATTTATTCATTTTTGGATAATTTCTTTTACAAATTGGATTTATCTCCTCCCTACACATGGATTGATCCTATTGGCCCACAGGAACCTTAATTAGACCATAATCCAAAAATTTTTGAAAATCTAGACCCTTTAGCTAAGGTCCTTTATTTCCATTTCCAATTAATTCCAATTGCACATTGGAAAGTTCTTTTTGAGTTTCTGTTTCAGGGGAATTCATTTTAATAATATGAGAAATTTTTGTATCTAAAAATATTCAAAATCTGAATATTCTCTCTCTAGAATATTTTCTCTCTCTATGTTAAAACAGGCAGAGACAAGATCTTTTATATTTCTGAAGAGGGGATTGATTACAGGGAAAGATGCTGGATATCTTGAGTGGCTGGGAAGGAATCTTACATTCTCTCCCACTTGAAAAACGCGAGACGCCCTCATCTCGCAATTTGGGGGTAATTCCGCAAGACTCAAGACAAGAACAAAGATTTCAACTTTATTCACTCTTGGAACATATACAGCAAGATAGAAGAACTTTTTACAATTCCATAAGCCCGTCCATCATATGGTCACAAAAGCAGCACTCATAAGCAGCACACGTATAAGGTAACTCATCTATGGGAATAATTCGACTGGTTATTGCAGCACCTACCTCATTGGTATGAGGTGACCTAATAAAAGGACCTCTAAGTGGCAAGCCGAAAATGGGATAAAGGCATATCTTCTGGTGAGGAAGAAAACACGCAAGTAAGAAGACCCGCTCAGAAAACCCACCATGCCTTGATCTCATCACGCAATAGTATCGGGGACCCAAACCCAAGCATTCAATAACCATAGCCAAGCGGACATTGTTACGAAAGTGATGCCGACCCCACGGTGTTACCCTAGTTATGTCTCGATAGGTCCGCCATTTGGTCTGAGCTACAGAAGTTTCCAAGTGAGGGAAAAGTAAGCGCTCATACAGTTCTATAAAATCCTTCTTCATAGACTCGCTTGCGTCTTGAAGGTGAGAAATCATCATGGATAAAACTAAGTCCTGCTGCCAAGCCATAAAGGAGATTAAGAAATAAAGGAGATCAATGGAAGTAAGATTACTGCGAGCGACAAGTAAGAGTTACGACTTATATAAAAGAAGGAACTAGCATAACCTAGAAGTCGACGGTGTATCTTGCCACTGAAGTTTTACCGTCTTTCCATGATTTGGGCCTGGCACATAATTCTTTAGAAGGCTTACATGAAATACATTATGAACTTTGAGATGAGGAGGTAGAAGAAGCTCGTAGGCTAAGTCACCTACTTTCTTTGAAATCCGATATGGCCCACAATATCTGGGGGATAACTTCTTATACTTCCTAAGAGATAAAGAACTTCTTTTGGGCCGTACTTAAATGAAGACCATATCTGCTTCTTTGAATTCTCTCACTGTCCTCTTCTTATCTGCATATTGCTTCTGTCAATCCTGGGCAGCTTTTATATCTTTATGAATTGCCTGCATCTGCTGCTCCATGTCGTCAAGCATTTGTCTGGACATCTCGACCCTAATCAATGGGTCGAACCTAGTTAATGGAGTTAAGCAATCTTGTCCATACAGAGCTTTAAAAGGGCTTCTATGAAAGTATTTTGGGGAAAGGGTCTTCCTTTTTAATCAGAATCTTTCTTTTATTTTAGAGAGGGAATAATTATAAGATCAAAAAGGGAGGTTCTTACTTCTGTATACCTCGAATGCTGGGGGAGGAATCTTACATTCTACCCCACTTAAAAATGCGAGACATCCTAAAAGAGTAATCCTTACGGATTCTATATTCTAAAGTATCATTTTCATGCATAGAGGTATGTATAAAAGATTATTATTTTAATGTAAAAGTGTTACTTTTATCATATTTGGATTTCATGCATAGAGGTATGCATAAAAGATTATTATTTTAATGTAAAAGTTTTATTTTTATCATCATTGAATTTCATGCATAGAGGTATGCATAAAAGATTATTATTTTACTGTAAAAGTGTTATTTTTATCATAATTGAATTTCATGCATAGAGGTATGCATAAAAGATTATTATTTTAATGTAAAAGTGTTACTTTTATCATATTTGGATTTCATGCATAGAGATATGCATAAAAGATTATTATTTTAATGTAAAAATGTTACTTTTATCATATTTGGATTTCATGCATAGAGGTATGCATAAAAGATTATTATTTTAATGTAAAAGTGTTACTTTTATCATATTTGGATTTCATGCATAGAGGTATGCATAAAAGATTATTATTTTAATATAAAAGTGTTACTTTTATTATATTTGATTTTTATGCATAAATGGGTGCATAAAAGATATTTTTTATACTAAAAGTGTGATTTTCATCATAATTAGATTTTATGCATAAATTAGATGCATAAGAGAAATTCTTTTATTTTAAAAGTGTAATTCCTACTAAATTGGATTTATGCATAGAAAGATGCATAAAGAAATCTATTTTTAGTTCAAAAGAGTTATTTTCATCTATTTTGATTTTATGCATAGGAAGATGCATTAAAGAATAAATTTTTAATTCAAAAGTGTCATTCTCATTTAAATTGAATTTATGCATAGGAAGATGCATAAAAGATTGATTTTTATTTCGAAAGTGTTATTCTCCTTAAAATGGAATTTATGCATAAATAGATGCGTAAAGAAATCTTATATCAAATATAAGAATTCTCTTGTATCCTATAAATAGATATTAGGATGTGATAAGATGCGTATGAGAAGTGATAAGATGCGTATGGAAAGTGATAAGATGAGTATGAGATGTGATAGGATGTGATAAGAGGTTTATGAGATGTGATAGGATGTGCTAAGATGAGTTACGATGTGATAAGATGGGTATGGGATGAGGTAAGAAGTGTATCTGATTGGATAAGATGTATATGGGTTGTGATAGGGCGAGAATGGATGTGAATGTGGATGTGGATGTATGCATGTAGATGTGGATGTATGGATGTGAATGTGAATGTGAATGTGAATGTGGATGTGGATGTATGCAAGTAGATGTAGATGTATGGATGTGAAGGAGAATGTGGATGTAGATGTATGCATAGAGATGTGGATGTATGCATGTAGATGTAGATGTATGGATGTGAATGTGAATGTGGATGTGGATGTATGCATGTAGATGTAGATGTATGGATGTGAATGAGAATGTGGATGTATGCATGGAGATATGGATGTATGCATGTAGATGTAGATGTATGGATGTGAATGTGAATGTGGATGTGGATGTATGCATGGAGATAGCCGGAAGTTCATGCAAACATAAAACTAGTCACACCACTTACGCACCCAATATGAAATTACCTTTTTCTCAGCATCAGCTAACTTTAAAACAATCCTTTAATGAAACCATTATGCCATTGATCACTATCCTCAAAATCTCTAGTTGAATCCATATTTCTAATCATTCATTCATCGGTGTACTTATGGCATCATTGGCAACCATAACGCTCACCACCTGTTCACTCAGGGGCCTTTTCGATAGTTCCTAGCTCATAGTAACCGGCAATATATAAAAATCAAGATGTAATCCTTGTTGAAGATCAGTAAGATCAATCAACAGATCCATATAAGAGAGCCATGGACTAATCCGTTTTGAGGACCAGCAAGGTCAATCAACCAGATCTATGCCCGGTTTTAGAAAACAACTCTTACTCCTTGTTCCAAATCTTCCACGACGCACGTGTGGGTATCTTCGGCGACCCAGAGCCCGAGCACCGTATGGTCAGCACCCTCTAGGATCCTTCGCAGGTCACCTAGCGCTTCACTCATAGGCCGCTTCCTTGGTCCCTCATCCACCGTACCGGAAGCTCACCATTTAAATCAAACCGAGGCTGGTCAAGACCTCGGTCGACCTTGCTGCGCGAGACGTTCTCCATTGACTCTCCGTCAGCAGTTGCAACTTTAACAGTTAGGTCTCCATGACCTTAATCCACAAGACGGTCAAAACGCTTTCCCAGCATTCTTGACATAAAACAGTCATTTACAAACAGGTCACAAAATACAGTTTCTATATCGAACTCTCGTCTTTCCACATTATCCCTCCTCAGTCCACATTACTTATTCCACATTCCATTCATATGTGTACTCATTCTCATCCATTCACTCATATCGACGATGCATTATTTCACATACACATTCAATTCATTATTCTTCATACACATCCATGTTCATACATCCACATCATACATCCAATCCCATATCTGCATTCATACATACACATCCATATTCACATCCATACATCCACATCCACATCCGCATTCACATCCATACATCCACATCTCCATGCATACATCCACATCCACATTCACATCTACATGCATACATCCACATCTCCATGCATACATCCACATCCCCATTCACATTCACATCCATACATTCACATTCACATCCACATCCACATCTCATCCGTACATCCACATCTCCATGCATACATCCACATCCACATTCACATTCACATCCATAAATCTACATCTACATGCATACATCCACATCTCCATGCATACATCCACATCCACATTCTCATTCACATCCATACATCTACATCTACATGCATACATCCACATCCACATTCACATTCACATCCATACATCTACATCTACATGCATACATCCACATCTCTATGCATACATCTACATCCACATTCTCATTCACATCCATACATCTATATCTACATGCATACATCCACATCCACATTCACATTCACATCCATACATCCACATCTACATACATACATCCACATCCACATTCACATCCATTCTCACCCTATCACAACCCATATACATCTTATCCCATCAGATACACTTCTTACCTCATCCCATACCCATCTTATCACATCCTAACTCATCTTAGCACATCCTATCACATCTCATACACCTCTTATCACATCCTATCACATCTCATACTCATCGTATCACATCCTATCACTTTCCATACGCATCTTATCACATCCTATCACTTCTCATATGCATCTTATCACATCCTAATATCTATTTATAGGACACAAGAGAATTCTTATATTTGATATAAGATTTCTTTACGCATCTATTTATGCATAAATTCCATTTTAACGAGAATAACACTTTCGAAATAAAAATCAATCTTTTATGCATCTTCCTATGCATAAATTCAATTTAAATGAGAATGACACTTTTGAATTAAAAATCAATTCTTTAATGCATCTTCCTATGCATAAAATCAAAATAGATGAAAATAACTCTTTTGAACTAAAAATAGATTTCTTTATGCATCTTTCTATGCGTAAATCCAATTTAGTAGGAATTACACTTTTAAAATAAAAGAATTTATCTTATGCATCTAATTTATGCATAAAATCCAATTATGATGAAAATCACACTTTTAGTATAAAAAATATCTTTTATGCACCCATTTATGCATAAAAATCAAATATGATAAAAGTAACCCTTTAATATTAAAATAATAATCTTTTATACATACCTCTATGCATGAAATCCAAATATGATAAAAGTAACACTTTTACATTAAAATAATAATCTTTTATGCATACCTCTATGCATGAAATCCAAATATGATAAAAGGAACACTTTTACATTAAAATAATAATCTTTTATGCATATCTCTATGCATGAAATCCAAATATGATAAAAGTAATACTTTTACATTAAAATAATAATCTTTTATGCATACCTCTATGCATGAAATTCAATTCTGATAAAAATAACACTTTTATATGAAAATAATAATCTTTTATGCATACCTCTATGCATAAAATTCAATGATGATAAAAAATAAGATAAAAAATAACACTTTTATATTAAAATAATAATCTTTTATGCATACCTTTATGCATGAAATCCGAATATGATAAAAGTAACACTTTTACATTAAAATAATAATCTTTTATGCATACCTCTATGCATGAAATCCAAATATGATAAAAGTAACGCTTTTACATAATAATAATAATCTTTTATGCATACCTCTATGCATGAAATCCAAATATGATAAAAGTAACACTTTTACATTAAATTAATAATCTTTTATGCATACCTCTATGCATGAAATCCAAATATGATAAAAGTAACACTTTTACATTAAAATAATAATCTTTTATGCATACCTCTATGCATGAAAATGATACTTTAGAATATAGAAACCGTAAGGATTACTCTTTTAGGATAATAAAAGATGAATTTTATCTCACTAATTTTTAAAAATTTAACCATAACCTCCTTTGTATGGTTGACCATTTTTCAAATTTTTAAGTCTTTAAGACTAATTAAAAGTGCACCAAGAGTATTGAAATTATCCTAAAGTAAACATTTTTTCATTTAATTAAGACAAACATTATAAAATCTTGACTTTAATCATTAACCATTCACCTAGGATAGAGAATGGTTGGTTTTGCTAGAGAAGAGAGGGGAATGCCTTTTTTTTGTAATGAGGCATAACATTTTTAGAGAAGACATAAAGCATAAAAACCATTTAAAACCATAAAAATAAGTTAAAAATAGAAGAATCACCAACTTACTAATGACTTTGATAGCTTTCCTTTGGCTTGATGGTTTGAGGGTTCAACTCTTGTTTGGACAAGAGTGGCCACCAATCTTTGGTAGAGGAAAATGTCAAAAACTAGTGAATTATTAATAAATTCACAGTTCTTGGCTTGGGAGGAGTAGAGTAACAGTGCATAAAACACTATTGAGTTTCAACAAAGGGGAAGGCCTCTATTTATAGGAAAAAGTGAGCTCCTAACCAAACAAACTGATTCTAGAATTTTCCAATTTAATTTGGTCAATTTTGACCATTTTTTGGTCAGTTGAGCTAACTTTTTTCAACTAGACTTGAAGTAGGAGAGAGGAGAGATGAAATATCTCAATTTTTGAAGATTTAAAACTCAATTGCACATGTGAAGTAGGCGCCTCATTCATGAGGGAGAAATCCCCATGCAGAGGTGTCAAAAATGCATCATTACTTCTAAATATCTCCCCTTTTTAACTATTAGCCTTGTCCTTATTCAACTCTTCATCTTATGTGAGTATTTACTTCTAAATATCTCCCCTTTTTAACTATTAGCCTTGTCCTTATTCAACTCTTCATCTTATGTGAGCATTTACTCATTTTTGGATACCCAAAATATCTCATATTTCTGATATTACTTATAGTTTCTTACTAATAAACCTTGTACATAGTCAACTCTTCATCTTATGTATGCATTTACTCATTTTTGGGTATCTTCTTTTACAAATTGGATTTATCTCCTCCCCACACATGGATTGATTCTATTGGCCCACAGGAACCTTAATTAGACCATAATCCAAAAATTTCTAAAAATCTAGACAATTGAGATTTATCAGTCATAGCAGCGGAGCTATGGCAAAATTTTTACAAAAATTACACATAAAATAAATTCATTCAAAGCATGAAAAGAGGACTTCCTACCATATTCTAGGAATTATCATCCTAGATTAATTGAAATAATTTTATCATGGAGAAATTAATTTTTATGTTATGCATAATTGATGAATTAAGAAAAAGAAGATTTCTAGTAATTAAATTTTATGCTGAAAGAGTAATTCCTATCAATTCTATACTCTAAAAGTATCTTTTTTATGCATAGAAGATGCATATTGATTATTATATTTGGACTTCATGCATAGAGGTATGCATAAAAGATTATTATTTTAATGTAAAAGTATTACTTTTATCATATTTGGATTTCATGCATAGAGGTATGCATAAAAGATTATTATTTTAATGTAAAAGTGTTATTTTTATCATAATTAAATTTCATGCATAGAGGTATGCATAAAAGATTATTATTTTAATGTAAAAGTGTTATTTTTATCATAATTGAATTTCATGCATAGAGGTATGCATAAAAGATTATTATTTTAATGTAATAGTGTTACTTTTATCATATTTGGATTTCATGCATAGAGGTACGCATAAAAGATTATTATTTTAATGTAAAAGTGTTACTTTTATCAAATTTGGATTTCATGCATAGAGGTATGCATAAAAGATTATTATTTTAATGTAAAAGTGTTATTTTTATTATAATTAAATTTCATACATAGAGGTATGCATAAAAGATTATTATTTTAATGTAAAAGTGTTACTTTCATCATATTTGGATTTCATGCATAGAGGTATGCATAAAAGATTATTATTTTAATGTAAAAGTGTTATTTTTATCATAATTGAATTTCATGCAGAGGTATGCATAAAAGATTATTATTTTAATTTAAAAGTGTTATTTTTATCATATTTGGATTTCATGCATAGAGATATGCATGAAAAGATTATTATTTTAATGTAAAAGTGTTACTTTTATCATATTTGGATTTCATGCATGAAGGTATGCACATAAAAGATTATTATTTTAATGTAGAAGTGTTACTTTTATCATATTTGGATTTCATGCATAGAGGTATGGCATAAAAGATTATTATTTTAATATAAAAGTGTTACTTTTATCATATTTTATTTTTATGCAAAAATGGGTGCATAAAAGATATTTTTATACTAAAAGTGTGATTTTCATCATAATTGGATTTTATGCATAAATTAGATGCATAAGAGAAATTCTTTTATTTTAAAAGTGTAATTCCTACTAAATTGGATTTATGCATAGAAAGATGCATAAAGAAATCTATTTTTAGTTCAAAAGAGTTATTTTCATCTATTTTGATTTTATGCATAGGAAGATGCATTAAAGAATAAATTTTTAATTCAAAAGTGTCATTCTCATTTAAATTGAATTTATGCATAGAAAGATGCATGAAAGATTGATTTTTATTTCGAAAGTGTTATTCTTCTTAAAATGGAATTTATGCATAAATAGATGCGTAAAGAAATCTTATATCAAATATAAGAATTCTCTTGTATCCTATAAATAGATATTAGGATGTGATAAGATGCATATGAGAAGTGATAGGATGTGATAAGATGCATATGAAAAGTGATAGGATGTGATAAGATGAGTATGAGATGTGATAGGATGTGATAAGAGGTGTATGAGATGTGATAGGATGTGCTAAGATGATTTAGGATGTGATAAGATGGGTATGGGATGAGGTAGAAAGTGTATTTGATGGGATAAGATGTATATGGGTTGTGATAGGGCGAGAATGGATGTGAATGTGGATGTGGATGTATGCATGTAGATGTGGATGTATGGATGTGAATGTGAATGTGAATGTGGATGTATGCATGTAGATGTAGATGTATGGATGTGAATGTGAATGTGGATGTAGATGTATGCATAGAGATGTGGATGTATGCATGTAGATGTAGATGTATGAATGTGAATGTGAATGTGGATGTGGATGTATGCATGGAGATGTATGGATGTGAATGTGAATGTGGATGTGGATGTATGCATGTAGATGTAGATGTATGGATGTGAATGAGAATGTGGATGTGGATGTATGCATGGAGATGTGGATGTATGCATGTAGATGTAGATGTATGGATGTGAATGTGAATGTGGATGTGGATGTATGCATGGAGATGTGGATGTATGGATGAGATGTGGATGTGGATGTGAATATATGGATATGAATGTGAATGGGGATGTGGATGTATGCATGGAGATGTGGATGTATGCATGTAGATGTAGATGTATGGATGTGAATGTGAATGTGGATGTGGATGTATGCATGGAGATGTGGATGTATGGATGTGAATGTGGATGTGGATGTGGATGTATGGATGTGAATATGGATGTGTATGTATTAATGCGAATATGGGATTGGATGTATGATGTGGATGTACGAACATGGATGTGTATAAAGAATAATGAATGTGTATGTGTATGTGAAATAATGTGTCGTCGATATGAGTGAATGGATGAGAATGAGTACACATATGAATGGAATGTGGAATAAGTAATATGGACTGAGGAGGGATAATGTGGAAAGACGAGAGTTCGATATAGAAACTGTATTTTGTGACCTGTTTGTAAATGACTGTTTTATGTCAAGAATGTTGGGAAAGCGTTTTGACCGTCTTGTGGATTAAGGTCATGGAGACCTAACTGTTAAAGTTGCAACTACTGAGACCTGTTTGTAAATGATTGTTTTATGTCAAGAATGCTGGGAAAGCGTTTTGACCGTCTTGTGGATTAAGGTCATGGAGACCTAACTGTTAAAGTTGCAACTGCTGAGACGGAGAGTCAATGGAGGACGTCTCGTGTAGCAAGGTCGACCAAGGTCTTGACCAGCCTCGGTTTGATTCAAATGGTGAGCTTCCGGTACGGTGGATGAGGAACCAAGGAAGCGGCCTATGAGTGAAGCGCTAGGTGACCTGCGAAGGATCCTAGAGGGTGCTGACCATACGGTGCTCAGGCTCTGGGTCGCCGAAGATACCCACACGTGCGTCGTGGAAGATATTGGAACAAGGAGTAAAGTTGTTTTCTGAAACCGGGCATGGATCTGGTTGATTGACCTTGCTGGTCCTCAACGGATTAGTCCATGGCTCTCTTATATGGATCTGTTGATTTATCTTACTGATCTTCAACAAGGATTCCATCTTGATTTTTATATATTGCCGGTTACTATGAGCTAGGAACTATGGAAAAGGCCCCTGAGTGAACAGGTGGTGAGCATTCTGGTTGCCAATGATGCCATAAGTACACCGATGAATGAATGATTAGAAATATGGATTCAACTAGAGATTTTGAGGATAGTGATCAATGGCATAATGGTTTCATTAAAGGATTGTTTTAAAGTTAGCTGATGCTGAGAAAAAGGCAATTTCATATTGGGTGCGTAAGTGGTGTGACTAGTTTTATGTTTGCATGAACTTCCGGCTAGGGGGCTTGGGAACTCTTTTCCTTGGTACCCGGGACAAAACCTAACCAATGTCCTAATTGGATCCCATCACTACAATGGTTGGGCGGTTGGCTAACCCATGGGATTGGATGGGGTTAGGCTGGACTGATGGATCCGTAAATCAAGACTCAATTTCTGTTATTACGATAGATAAAGTAAATCCCGGATAGTAATTGTTCTATGGATAGGAATCAACGGCTGTGCCTCTTGATGAGGAAAAAAGCATTGATCCTAATGATCCAAGTGCAAGTTTCTTCCTTGATCCGACCAAGTATCTTTATAGGTGGAGTCAGATCAGCGTGATCAGTAATGATCTTGACTACGTTAGAGTAAAAAGTTATCCTGGTGGAATCGCCCGTGCTTTCCGGGTAAGGGAAGTTTTTCCGGGTTCAGTTTTGGAAAAACCGACGAATTAGTCTGTTTTCCGAATATCCGTGGGACGAGGCCCCGAGTGTGGGACCCTGCCCCACGCAAGAAGTGCTACTTCCGCTGCTAGCACCCCGAATCCATTGCGTGGTAGGGACAGGGATCTCACAGTTGGTATTAGAGCGAATTGGCAATAAAGATCAACTGAGAAGCCAAATATGTCAAAAATTTATCAAGAAGCACAAAAAGGTTGTAATTGTGTGATATAATTCATACAATTTGATATTCAAACTGAAAATTCGTAAATTAGTAATTGGGTCTTCAATTGGAAGTACCGCAATTGTATGGAACCCTGACTTGCTTGAGACCTAGATATGATGGTATTTACCTTATAGTTCCGAGTATCATGACTACCCGTATATACCGAGGGTATAACTGCAGCTGTTTACCGACAGTATATACGAGTAAATCTAAGATTTAAAATATAAGCATTAATGCTATCTAAATGATGATTTCGAATGTGGTTGATATGATTTTTAATTCTGTTTGAGAACTGATGAATTGATTTGGATTCTGATTGAAAAATGATGATTTCTGAAATTAAGTTGAAATATAATAACCTGAGCGAAATCACAATGAGGATGTGAATGGGATGAGTCCCTGTGATGATATTTATAACTAGAATGATGATATTGATTTCAGCAAATCACTAAGAGATTAGTGGATTGTGCTGTCAAATTGCTACTGTTAACACTTTGACACGGTAGATCAAGTTAAGGGATGACAATTTGAGAACTTGCTTGATTGAAATTTCCGTGGGAGGAAGGTTCAGAAATAAATTTTTTCGGTCTAATGGACCATTATCGTGTTAAAGATATGAATGATATGATCTGAATGAATTGTTATTTAATGATGAGTTCTATATAAGGGATATTTATTCCCATATTCTGTTGGGTTGACCAGAATATAAGGAACCCCAGAATAAATTAGTTCTTAAGAAAAAGAGTTATCCTCTACTTTGCGAGATGAGGACATCTCGCACCTTTTTAAGTGGGATAGAATGTAAGATTCCTCCCCCAGCCTTCGAGGTATACAGGAGTAAGAACCTCCCTTTCTGATCTTATAATTATTCCCTCTCTAAAAAGAAAGATTCTGTTTAAAAAAGGAAGACCCTTTCCCCAGAATACTTTCTCAGGAGCCCCACCTGTTTTAAGATTCATAACGATGAGTTCAGAAGTGAGAACCGGTGTTTTGGATGCCAAGGTTTTGTTCATCAGTTAAAAGACTGCCCGACTCCTGCCATGTCAAGGGCACAGGGAAGTCAAGAACCCCAAATTCAGAGACCAATCCCTTCATACCAGTCTAATCAGGGTCCGTCTCGCCCAAGCCAGGGTAACCCCAGAAGAACTCCAACTCATCCATCTGCCTCTGTCCAGAATAACCTCAGAACTCCTTTCTAGAACTGGGACAACCAAAGAGAAAGAATTTCGCCTCAGACTGCAGCAGCCAGAGCAGTCACAATTTCAGATGTAGTAGAAGAGGAAAAAGGACAGATCTATGCTACAATTGAAAACCAAGGGTCTAACCGACAATTCTCAGTCATCCAAACTCCAGCAGAGTATCAAGGTAAACCAAGTAATCGAAGATATACTTCGGTCATGCTGTGGGCAGGGAACCCAAGAAGTGGCTAAGCTATCTGCACCTAGTCAAGTTCGCCTACAATGCTTCTTATCCCAGAAGTATTGGGATGAGCCCTTTTAAAGCTCTATTTGGACAAGATTGCTTAACTCCATTAACTAAGTCCGACCCATCGATCAGGGTTGAGATGTCCAGACAAATGCTTGACGTCATGGAGTAGCAGATGCAGACAATTCATAAAGATATAAAAGCTGCCCAGGATCGAAAGAAGCAGTATGCTGATAAGAAGAGGTCAGTCAGAGAATTCAAAGAAGCATATATGGTCTTCATTCGAGTACGGCCCAAAAGAAGTTCTTTATCTCTTGGGAAGTATAAGAAGTTATCCCCCAGATATTGTGGGCCATATCTGATTTCAAAGAAAGTAGGTGACTTAGCCTACGAGCTTCTTCTACCTCCTCATCTCAAAGTTTATAATGTATTTCATGTACACCTTCTAAAGAAAAATGTGCCAAGCCCAAATCATGGAAAGACGGTAAAACTTCAGTGGTAAGATACACCGTCGGCTTCTAGGTTACGCTAGTTCCTTCTTTTATATGTCATAACTCTTACTTGTCGCTCGCAGTAATCTTACTTCCATCAATCTCCCTTCTTTCTTAATCTTTTATGCTTAATTCTAATGGTTTTTATGTAATTTCTCTCTCTCACTCAAGAAATGGTCATACTCATGACCCATTCTCAATCCAAATGAAGCTTTTCATAAAGCTTTTCCTTAATCCAAGATTAATCTATGCTTGAGGTCAAATTAATGGCTTTTTTCTATGCTTTTAGTTTATGTATTTCATGAATATTGATGATTCAATCCATTATTGGGTTAATAATCCAATTAGGGATCATTCTAATCATTCCCTTAATGATAAGCTTTATTTTTTAAAATAATTGAGATTTATCAGTCATAGCAGCGGAGCTATGGCAAAATTTTTATAAAAATTACACATAAAATAAATTCATTCAAAGCATGAAAAGAGGACTTCCTACCATATTCTAGGATTTATCATCCTAGATTAATTGAAAGAATTTTATTGTAATCATGGAGAAATTGATTTTTATGTTATGCATAATTGATGATTATTTTATTGTAAAAGTGTTACTTTTATCATAATTGATTTTCATGCATAGAGGTATGCATAAAATATGATTATTTTATTGAAAAAGTGTTATTTTTATCATAATTAAATTTCATGCATAGAGGTATGCATAAAAGATTATTATTTTAATGTAAAAGTGTTACTTTTATCATATTTGGATTTCATGCATAGAGGTATGCATAAAAGATTATTATTTTAATGTAAAAGTGTTACTTTTATCATATTTGGATTGCATGCATAGAGGTATGCATAAAAGTTTATTATTTTAATATAAAAGTATTACTTTTATCATATTTGAATTTCATGCATAGAGGTATGCATGAAATAAAAGATTATTATTTTGATATAAAAGTGTTACTTTTATCATATTTGGATTTCATGTATAGAGGTATGCATAAAAGATTATTATTTTGATTTAAAAGTGTTACTTTTATCATATTTGGATTTCATGCATATAGGTATGCATAAAAGATTATTATTTTGATATAAAAGTGTTACTTTTATCATATTTTGATTTCATGCATAGAGGTATGCATAAAAGATTATTATTTTGATATAAAAGTGTTACTTTTATCATATTTGGATTTCATGCATAGAGGTATGCATAAAAGATTATTATTTTGATATAAAAGTGTTACTTTTATCATATTTGGATTTCATGCATAGAGGTATGCATAAAAGAGTATTATTTTAATGTAAAAGTGTTATTTTTATCATAATTGAATTTTATACATAGAGGTATGCAATAAAAGATTATTATTTTAATGTAAAAGTGTTACTTTTATCGTATTTGGATTTCATGCATAGAGGTATGCATAAAAGATTATTACTTTAATGTAAAAGTGTGATTTTCATCATCAATGGACTTTATGCATAAATTAGATGCATAAGAGAAATTCTTTTATTGTAAAAGTGTAATTCCTAGTAAATTGGATTTATGCATGGAAAGATGTATAAAGAATTTATTTTAATCCAAAAGTGTCATTCTCATTTAAAATGAATTTATGCATAGGAAGATGCATAAAAGATTGATTTTTATTTCGAAAGTGTTAGTCTCCTTAAATGGAATTTATGCATAAGTAGATGCGTAAAGAAATCTTATATCAAATATAAGAATTCTCCTGTATTCTATAAATAGATATGGGAAGTGATAGGATGTGATAAGATGTGTATGAGATGTGATAAGATGCGTATGGGAAGTGATAGGATATGATAAGAGGTGTATGAGATGTGATAAGATGTGATAAGATGCGTATGGGAAGTGATAAGATGTGATAAGAGGTGTATGAGATGTGATAAGATGCGTATGGGAAGTGATAGGATGTGATAAGAGGTGTATGAGATGTGATAGGATGTGATAAGATGTGTATGAGATGTGATAGGATATGATAAGAGGTGTATGAGATGTGATAGGATGTGCTAAGACGAGTTAGGATGTGATAAGATGTGTATGGGATGAGGTAAAAAGTGTATCTGATGGGATAAGATGTATATGGGTTGTGATAGGGCGAGAATGGATGTGATGTGGATGTATGAAGGTAGATATGGATGTGAATGTGAATGTGGATGTGTATGTATGGATGTATGGATGTGGATGTGGATGTATGAATGTGAATGTGGATGTGTATGTATGGATGTATGGATGTGGATGTGGATGTGGATGTATGAATGTATGTGGATGTGGATGTGTAAATGAGGATGTGAAAATGGATGTATGCATGTAGATGTGGATGTATGGATGTGAATGTGAATGTGGATGTGGATGTATGAATGTATGTGGATGTGGATGTATGAATTAGGATGTGAAAATGGATGTATGCATGGAGATAAGGATATATGGATGAGATGTGGATGTGGATGTGAATGTATGGATGTGAATGTGAATGGGGATGTGGATGTATACATGGAGATGTGGATGTATGCATGTAGATGTAGATGTATGGATGTGAATGTGGATGTGGATGTGGATGTATGCATGGAGATGTGGATGTATGGATGTGAATGTGGATGTGGATGTGGATGTATGGATGTGAATATGGATGTGTATGTATGAATGCGGATATGGGATTGGATGTATGATGTCGATGTACGAACATGGATGTGTATGAAGAATAATGAATGTGAATGTGTAATAAGTAATGTGGACTGAGGAGGGATAATGTGGAAAGACGAGAGTTCGATATAGAAACTGTATTTTGTGACCTGTTTGTAAATGACTGTTTTATGTCAAGAATGCTGGGAAAGCGTTTTGACCGTCTTGTGGATTAAGGTCATGGAGACCTAACTGTTAAAGTTGCAACTGCTCTGACGGAGAGTCAATGGAGGACGTCTCACGTAGCAAGGTCAACCGAGGTCTTGACCAGCCTCGGTTTGATTTAAATGGTGAGCTTCCGGTACGGTGGATGAGGGACCAAGGAAGCGGCCTATGAGTGAAGCGCTAGGCAACCTGCGAAGGATCCTAGAGGGTGCTGACCATACGATGCTCGGGCTCTGGGTCGTCGAAGATACCACACACGTGCGTCGTGGAAGATATTGGAACAAGGAGTAAGAGTTGTTTTCTGAAACCAGGCATGGATCTGGTTGATTGACCTTGCTGGTCCTCAACGGATTAGTCCATGGCTCTCTTATATGGATCTCTTGATTGATCTTGCTGATCTTCAACAAGGATTCCATCTTGATTTTTATATATTGTCGGTTACTATGAGCTAGGAACTATCGAAAAGGCCCCTGAGTGAACAGGTGGTGAGCGTTCTTGTTGCCAATGATGCCATAAGTACACCGATGAATGAATGATTAGAAATATGGATTCAATTAGAGATTTTGAGGATAGTGATCAATGGCATAATGGTTTCATTAAAGGATTGTTTTAAAGTTAGCTGATGCTGAGAAAAAGGTAATTTCATATTGGGTGCGTAAGTGGTGTGACTAGTTTTATGTTTGCATGAACTTCCGGCTAGGGGGCCTGGGAACTCTTTTCCTTGGTACCCGGGACAAAACCTAACCAAATTCCTAATTGGATCCCATCACTACAGTGGTTGGGCGGTTGGCTAACCCATGGGACTGGATGGGGTTAGGCTGGACTCATGGATCCGTAAATCAAGACTCAATTTCTGTTATTACGATAGATAAAGTAAATCCCAGATAGTTATTATTCTATGGATAGGAATCAATGGCTGTGCCTCTTGATGGGGAAAAAAGCGTTGATCCTAATGATCCAAGTGCAAGTTTCTTCCTTGATCCGACCGAGTATCTTTAGGTGGAGTCAGATTAGCGTGATCAGTAATGATCTTGACTACGTTAGAGTAAAAAGTTATCCTGGTGGAATCGTCCGTGCTTTCCGGGTAAGGGAAGTTTTTCCGGGTTCAGTTTTGGAAAAACCGACGGTGGATTAGTCTCTTGTCCGGATATCCGTGGTGGACGAGGCCCCGAGTGTGGGACCCTGCCCCGCGCAAGAAGTACTACTTCCGCTGCTAGCCCGAAAAATTGCTTTCTGAACATTCCTCCACGGGAATTTCAGTCAAGCAAGTTCTCAATTTGTCATCCCTTAACTTGATCTACCATGTCAAGTGTTAACAGTAGCAATTTGACAGCACAATCCACTAATCTCATAGTGATTTGCTGAAATCATTATTATCATTCTAGTTATGAATATCATCACAGGGACCATTCATCCTCATTGCGGTTTTGCTCAGGTTATTATATTTTAACTAAATTTCAGAAATCATCATTTTTCAATCGGAATCCAAATCAATTCATCAGTTCTCAAACAGAATTAAAAATCATATCAACCACATTCGAATTCATTAACTAGATAGCATTAATGCTTATAATTCCAAGTCTGAGATTTACTCGTATATACTGCCGCTAAAGAGCTGCAGTTATACCCTCGATATATACGGGTAGTCATAATACTCAGAACTATAAGGTAAATACCATCATGTCTAGGCCTCAAGCAAGTCAGGGGGTTCCATACAATTGCGGTACTTCCAATTGAAGACCCAATTACTAATTTGTGAATTTTAAGTTTGAATATCAAATTGTATGAATTATATCACACAATTACAATCTTTTTATGCTTCTTGATAAATTTTTGACATATTTGGCTTCTCAGTTGATCATTATTAGCCAATTCGCTCTGATACGAACTGTGAGATCCCTGTCCCTACCACGCAATGGATTCGGGGTGGTAGCAGCGGAAGTAGCACTTCTTGCATGGGGCAGGGTCCCACACTCGGGGCCTCGTCCATGGATATCCGGACAAGAGACTAATCCGTCGGTTTTTCCAAAACCGAACCCGGAAAAACTTTCCTTACCCGTCGGAAAGCACTGGCGATTCCACCAGGATAATTTTTTACTCTAACGTAGTCAAGATCATTATTGATCACGCTGATCTGACTGCACCTATAAAGATACTCGATCGGATCAAAGAAGAAACTTGCACTTAGATCATTAGGATCAACGCTTTTTTCCCCATCAAGAGACACAGCCGTTGATTCCTATCCATAGAACAATTACTATCCGGGATTTACTTTATCTATCGATAATAACAGAAATTAAGTCTTGATTTATGGATCCATCAGTCCAGCCTAACCCCATCCAGTCCCATGGGTTAGCCAACTGCCCAACCATAGTAGTGATGGGATCCAATTAGGAATTTGATTAGGTTTTGTCCCGGGTACCAAGGAAAAGAGTTCCCAGGCCCCCTAGCCGGAAGTTCATGCAAACATAACACTAGTCACACCACTTACGCACCCAATATGAAATTGCCTCATCTACATGCATACATCCACATCTCCATGCATACATCCACATCCACATTCTCAGTCACATCCATACATCTACATCTACATGCATACATCCACATCCATACATCTACATCTACATGCATACATCCACATCCACATTCACATTCACATCCATACATTCACATCCACATCCACATTCACATCCACATCTCATCCATACATCCATATCTCCATGCATACATCCATTTTCACATCCTCATTCATACATCCACATCCACATACATGCATACATCCACATCCACATCCACATTCACATTCACATCCATACATCCACATCTACATGCATACATCCATTTCACATCCTCATTTATACATCCACATCCACATACATTCATACATCCACATCCACATTCACATTCACATCCATATCTACCTTCATACATCCACATCACATCCATTCTCGCCCTATCACAACCCATATACATCTTATCCCATCAGATACACTTTTTACCTCATCCCATACACATCTTATCACATCCTAACTCGTCTTAGCACATCCTATCACATCTCATACACCTCTTATCATATCCTATCACATCTTATCACATCCTATCACATCTCATACACCTCTTATCACATCCTATCACTTCCCATACGCATCTTATCACATCTCATACACCTCTTATCACATCTTATCACTTCTCATACGCATCTTATCACATCTTATCACATCTCATACACCTCTTATCATATCCTATCACTTCCCATACGCATCTTATCACATCTCATACACATCTTATCACATCCTATCACTTCCCATATCTATTTATAGAATACAAGAGAATTCTTATATTTGATATAAGATTTCTTTACGCATCTATTTATGCATAAATTCCATTTAAGGAGACTAACACTTTCGAAATAAAAATCAATCTTTTATGCATCTTCCTATGCATAAATTCATTTTAAATGAGAATGACACTTTTGGATTAAAATAAATTCTTTATGCATCTTTCCATGCATAAATCCAATTTACTAGGAATTACACTTTTAGAATAAAAGAATTTCTCTTATGCATCTAATTTATGCATAAAGTCCATTTATGATGAAAATCACACTTTTACATTAAAATAATAATCTTTTATGCATACCTCTATGCATGAAATCCAAATATGATAAAAGTAACACTTTTACATTAAAATAATAATCTTTTATGCATACCTCTATGTATGAAATTCAATTATGATAAAAATAACACTTTTACATTAAAATAATACTCTTTTATGCATACCTCTATGCATGAAATCCAAATATGCTAAAAGTAACACTTTTATATCAAAATAATAATCTTTTATGCGTACCTCTATGCATGAAATCCAAATATGATAAAAGTAACACTTTTATATCAAAATAATAATCTTTTATGTGTACCTCAATGCATGAAATTCAAATATGATAAAAGTAACACTTTTATATCAAAATAATAAACTTTAATGCATACCTCTATGCATGAAATCCAAATATGATAAAAGTAACACTTTTTCATTAAAATAATAATCTTTTATGCATAGCTCTATGCATGAAATCCAAATATGATAAAAGTAACACTTTTACATTAAAATAATAATCTTTTATACATACCTCTATGCATGAAATTCAACTATGATAAAAATAACACTTTTTCAATAAAATAATCATCTTTTATGCATACCTCTATGCATGAAAATCAATTATGATAAAAGTAACACTTTTACAATAAAATAATCATCAATTATGCATAACATAAAAATCAATTTCTCCATGATTATAATAAATTTCTTTCAATTAATCTAGGATGATAATTCCTAGAATATGGTAGGACGTCCTCTTTTCATGCTTTGAATGAATTTATTTTATGTGTAATTTTTATAAAAGTTTTGCCATAGCTCCACTGCTATGACTGATAAATCTCAATTATTTTAAAAAATAAAGCTTATTATTAAGAGAATGATTAGAATGATCCCTAATTGGATTATTAACCCAATAATGGATTGAATCATCAATATTCTTGAAATACATAAACTAAAAGCATAGAAAAAAGCCATTAATTTGACCTCAAGCATAGATTCATCTTGGATTAAGGAAAAGCTTTATGAAAAGCTTCATTTGGATTGAGAATGGGTCATGAGTATGACCATTTCTTGAGTGAGAGAGAGAAATTACATAAAAACCATTAGAATTAAGCATAAATGGAAATTTATGTAATTCTTTACTATCATTAATCAATTAACTTCAATAGCATTCATCAATTTATGTAATTCTTCACTACCATTCATCAATTAACTTCAATAGAATTAAAAAATCATTCCAATTAAGCGTCTCAAGCTTGAGAGGGGTTGAGAAGAGAGAAACATTGAGAAATTATAGAAAAGATCAAAATTCACCATTTACCTTACAAATTGCTTGATTCTTTGTTCACGGTAGAGGCCCCCAACCAATCAATTGGTTTAGTATGTTGATGGAGCCACCAATGGGGATTGAAGAAAGAGGGAAGCTCCAATTTCTTCAATTTGGAGAGAATTTTAGAGAATAGTAGAAATTAGCATTATTTCAGCATAACTCTAGTATAGTAAAATTCTCCTTTTTTTTCAAAGGCTTCATGTTCTATTTATAGGAGAGAGAAGCTCTAACCAAAGCTAATTGATTTTTGGAATTTTCCAAATTCAGTTTGGTTGAATTTGGACTAGATTTGGACCTAGTTTGGTTACTTTTTGATTCGGTTTGGTTTCATTTTGATTTGGTTTGGTTCAAGAGAGAGGAGAGATAAAAATATCACATTATTGTTGAGTTTAAAACTCATTCAAGCATGTGAAGTTGGCCCCTCATTGAAGGGACTCCCCTTCCTTACATATGTGTCAAAATGGAATCATTATACCCAAAATATCTCATATTTTTGATATTACTCATAGTTTCTTACTAATAAACCTTGTACATATTCAACTCTTCATCTTATGTGAGCATTTACTCATTTTTGGATACCCAAAATATCTCATATTTTTTATATTACTCATAGTTTCTTACTAATAAACCTTGTACATAGTCAACTCTTTATCTTATGTGAGCATTCACTCATTTTTGGATACCCAAAATATCTCATATTTTTGATATTACCCATAGTTTCTCACCAATAAAACTTGTACATAGTCAACTCTTCATCTTATGTGAGCATTTACTCATTTTTGGATACTTTCTTTTACAAGTTGGATTTATCTCCTCCCCACACATGGATTGATCCTATTGGCCCACAGGAACCTTAATTGGACCTTAATCCAAAAATTTCTGAAAATCTAGACCCTTAGGCTAAGGTCCTTTATACCCATTTCCAATTAATTCCAATTGCACATTGGAAAGTTATTTTTGAAATTCTGTTTCAGGGGAATTCATTTTAATAAGTTGAGATATTTTTCTATCCAAAAATATTAAAATTCTGAATATTCTCTCTCTAGGTTAAAACAGTTAGAAACAAGATCTTTTATATTTCTGAAGAGGGATTTAATTACACGGGAAGATGTTGGACAAAGATATGAATGATATGCTCTGAATGAATTGTTATTTAATGATGAGTTCTATATAAGGGATATTTATCCCAGTATTCTGTTGGGTTGTCCAGAATATAAGAACCCCAGAATAAATTGGATCTTAAGAAAAAGAGTTGTCCTCTACTTTGCGAGATGAGGACATCTCGCATTTTTAAGTGGGGTAGAATGTAAGATTCCTCCCCCAGCCTTCGAGGTATACAGGAGTAAGAACCTCCCTTTCTGATCTTATAATTATTCCCTCTCTAAAATAAAAGAAAGATTCTGATTAAAAAGAAAGACCCTTTCCCCAAAATACTTTCACAGGAGCCCTTTTAAAGCTCTTTATGGACAAGATTGCTTAACTCCATTAACTAGGTCCGACCCATTGATTAGGGTCGAGATGTCCAGACAAATACTTGACGACATGGAGCAGCAGATACAGGCAATTCATAAAGATATAAAAGCTACCCAGGATCGACAGAAGCAGTATGCAGAGAAGAAGAGGACAGTCAGAGAATTCAAAGAAGCACATATGGTCTTCATTTAAGTACGGCCCAAAAAGAAGTTCTTTATCTCTTAGAAAGTATAAGAAGTTATCCCCCAGATATTGTGGGCCATATCGGATTTCAAAGAAAGTAGGTGACTTAGCCTACGAGCTTCTTCTACCTCCTCATCTCAAAGTTCATAATGTATTTCATGTAAGCCTTCTTAAGAATTATGTGCCAAGCCCAAATCATGGAAAGACGGTAAAACTTTAGTGGCAAGATACACCGTCGGCTTCTAGGTTACGCTAGTTCCTTCTTTTATATAAGTCGTAACTCTTACTTGTCGCTCACAGTAATCTTACTTCCATCGATCTTCTTTCTTTCTTAATCTCTTTTATGGCTTGGCAGCAGGACTTGGTTTTATCCATGATGATTTCTCACCTTCAAGACGCAAGCGAGTTTGTGAAGAAGGATTTTATAGAACTGTATGAGCGCTCACTTTTCCCTCACTTGGGAACTTCTGTAGCTAAGACCAAATGGCGGACCTATCGAGACATAACTAGGGTAATACCGTGGGGTCGGCATCACTTTCGTAACAATGTCCGCTTGGCTATGGTTATTGAAGCTTTGGGTTTGGGTCCCCGATACTATTGCGTGATGAGATCAAGGCATGGTGGGTTTTCTGAGCGGGTCTTCTTACTTGCGTGTTTTCTTCCTCACCAGAAGATATGCCTTTATCCTATTTTTGGCTTGCCTCTTAGAGGTCCTTTTATTAGGTCACCTCATACCAATGACGTAGGTGCTGCAATAACCAGCCAAATAATTCCCATAGATGAGTTACCTTATACGTGTGCTGCTTATGAGTGCTGCTTTTGTGACCATATGATGGACGGGCTTATGGAATTGTAAAAAGTTCTTCTATCTTGCTGTATATGTTCCAAGAGTGAATAAAGTTGAAATCTTTGTTCTTGTCTTTAGTCTTGCTTTCTTGAGACTTTTATTGGTGGTTACTCTTAATTAAATTTTCTCTTAGTCTCATATTCGTGCATCTTGCGAAATTACCCCCAGTTTGCGAGATGAGGACATCTCGTGTTTTTCAAGTGGGAGTGAATGTAAGATTCCTCCCCAGCCTCTCAAGATGTCCAGTATCTTCTCGTGTAATTAAATCCCTCTTCAGAAATATAAAAGATCTTGTTTCTAACTGTTTTAACTTAGAGAGAGAAAATATTCTAGAGAGAGAATATTCAGATTTTTAATATTTTTGGATAGAAAAATATCTCATCTTATTAAAATGAATTCCCCTGAAACAGAAATTCAAAAAGAACTTTCCAATGTGCAATTGGAATTAATTGGAAATGGGTATAAAGGACCTCAGCCTAAGGGTCTAGATTTTTAGAAATTTTTGGATTAAGGTCCAATTAAGGTTCCTGTGGGCCAATAGGATCAATCCATGTGTGGGGAGGAAATAAATCCAATTTGTAAAAGAAAGTATCCAAAAATGAGTAAATGCTCACATAAGATGAAGAGTTGACTATGTACAGTGTTTATTAGTTTGAAACTATGGGTAATATCAAAAATATGAGATATTTTGGGTATCCAAAAATAAGTGAATGCTCACATAAGATGAAGAGTTGACTATGTACAAGGTTTATTAGTAAGAAACTATGAGTAATATCAAAAATGAAGAGTTGAATATGTACAAGGTTTATTAGTAAGACCCATACGCATCTTATCACATCTTATCACATCTCATACACCTCTTATCATATCCTATCACTTCCCATACGCATCTTATCACATCTTATCACATCTCATACACATCTTATCACATCCTATCACTTCCCATATCTATTTATAGAATACAAGAGAATTCTTATATTTGATATAAGATTTCTTTACGCATCTATTTATGCATAAATTTCATTTAAGGAGACTAACACTTTCGAAATAAAAATCAATCTTTATGCATCTTCCTATGCATAAATTCATTTTAAATGAGAATGACACTTTTGGATTAAAATAAATTCTTTATGCATCTTTTCATGCATAAATCCAATTTAGTAAGAATTACACTTTTAGAATAAAAGAATTTCTCTTATGCATCTAATTTATGCATAAAGTCCATTTATGCTGAAAATCACACTTTTACATTGAAATAATAATCTTTTATGCATACCTCTATGCATAAAATCCAATTATGATAAAAATAACACTTTTATATTAAAATAATACTCTTTTATGCATACCTCTATGCATGAAATCCAAATATAATAAAAGTAACACTTTTATATAAAAATAATAATCTTTTATGCATACCTCTATGCATGAAATCCAAATATGATAAAAGTAACACTTTTATATCAAAATAATAATCTTTTATGCATACCTCTATGCATGAAATCCAAATATGATAAAAGTAACACTTTTATATCAAAATAATAATCTTTTATGCATACCTCTATGCATGAAATCCAAATATGATAAAAGTAACACGTTTATATCAAAATAATAATCTTTTATGCATACCTCTATGCATGAAATTCAAATATGATAAAAGTAACACTTTTACATTAAAATAATAAACTTTTATGCATAGCTCTATGCATGAAATCCAAATATGATAAAAGTAACATTTTAACATTAAAATGATAATCTTTTATGCATACCTCTATGCATGAAACTCAATTATGATAAAAATAACACTTTTTCAATAAAATAATCATCTTTTATGCATACCTCTATGCATGAAAATCAATTATGATAAAAGTAACACTTTTACAATAAAATAATCATCAATTATGCATAACATAAAAATTAATTTCTCCATGATTACAATAAAATTCTTTCAATTATTCTAGGATGATAATTCCTAAAATATGGTAGGAAGTCCTCTTTTCATGCTTTGAATGAATTTATTTTATGTGTAATTTTTACAAAAATTTTGCCATAGCTCCACTGCTATGACTGATAAATCTCAATTATTTTAAAAAATAAAGCTTATTATTAAGGGAATGATTAGAATGATCCCTAATTGGATTATTAACCCAATAATGGATTGAATCGTCAATATTCATGAAATACATAAACTAAAAGCATAGAAAAAAGCCATTAATTTGACCTCAAGCATAGATTAATCTTGGATTAAGGAAAAGCTTTATGAAAAGCTTCATTTGGATTGAGAATGGGTCATGAGTATGACCATTTCTTGAGTGAGAGAGAGAATTACATAAAAACCATTAGAATTAAGCATAAATGGAAATTTATGTAATTCTATACTATCATTAATCAATTAACTTCAATAGCATTCATCAATTTATGTAATTCTTCACTACCATTCATCAATTAACTTCAATAGCATTCAAAAACCATTCCAATTAAGCTTCTCAAGCTTGAGAAGGGTTGAGAAGAGAGAAACATTGAGAAATTATAGAAAAGATCAAAATTCACCATTTATCTTACAAATTGCTTGATTCTTTGTTCACGGTAGAGGCCCCCAACCAATCAATTGGTTTAGTATGTTGATGGAGCCACCAATGGGGATTGAAGAAAGAGGGAAGCTCCAATTTCTTCAATTTGGAGAGAATTTTAGAGAATAGTAGAAATTAGCATTATTTCAAGATAACTCTAGTATAGTAAAATTCTCCTATTTTTTTAAAGGATTCATGTTCTATTTATAGGAGAGGGAAGCTCTAACCAAAGCTAACTGATTTTTAGAATTTTCTAGATTCAGTTTGGTTGAATTTGGACTAGATTTAGACCTAGTTTGGTTACTTTTTGATTCGGTTTGGTTTCATTTTTATTTGGTTTGGTTCAAGAGAGAGGAGAGATAAAAATATCACATTATTTTTTAGTTTAAAACTCATTCAAGCATGTGAAGTAGGCGCCTCATTGAAGAGACTCCCCTTCCTTACATATGTGTCAAAATGGAATCATTATACCCAAAATATCTCATATTTTTGATATTACTCATAGTGGTGTATGAGATGTGATAGGATGTGATAAGATGTGTATGAGATGTGATAGGATATGATAAGAGGTGTATGAGATGTGATAGGATGTGCTAAGATGAGTTAGGATGTGATAAGATGTGTATGGGATGAGGTAAAAAGTGTATCTGATGGGATAAGATGTATATGGGTTGTGATAGGGCGAGAATGGATGTGATGTGGATGTATGAAGGTAGATATGGATGTGAATGTGAATGTGGATGTGTATGTATGGATGTATGGATGTGGATGTGGATGTATGAATGTATGTGGATGTGGATGTATAAATGAGGATGTGAAAATGGATGTATGCATGTAGATGTGGATGTATGGATGTGAATGTGAATGTGGATGTGGATGTGGATGTATGAATGAGGATTTGAAAATGGATGTATGCATGGAGATGTGGATGTATGGATGAGATGTGGATGTGGATGTGAATGTATGGATGTGAATGTGAATGGGGATGTGGATGTATGCATGGAGATGTGGATGTATGCATGTAGATGTAGATGTAGATGTATGGATGTGAATGTGAATGTGGATGTGGATGTATGCATGGAGATGTGGATGTATGGATGTGAATGTGGATGTGGATGTGGATGTATGGATGTGAATATGGATATGTATGTATGAATGCGGATATGGGATTGGATGTATGATGTGGATGTACGAACATGGATGTGTATGAAGAATAATGAATGCGAATGTGTGTGTGAAATAATGTGTCGTCGATATGAGTGAATTGTTGTGTGACGAGTGGTGATCAAGGCAAGGATGCAACACAAAGATGGAAGCAGGAAAACAAGAGACTTGACATTCTTATTTAGGGCTCTTGTAGAGAGTTCCAAGTTGTAGGAGTGTGGGAGTGGGCTTGAGAATAATCCCACATGGGAAGTTTTGGAAGTTTTAGGAGTGTTAGTATAAATAGTGGCTCATTTGAGAGCTCACAAACACTTTGGGCTAAGTTCATGCAAGAGCTCCTTTGAGGGAACTACTCTCCCTCTTCTCCATAGAGGTGAAGACTCTTCTCTCACCCCATTTACATCTTTGTATGAGATAAATCTCTTCATTGAATGTCATGAGTCTTTCTCAACATCTTCTCTAATCATTTTACTCTTATGCATGCTTTTAGTATTTCGTTTTTGTGTATGTGGGCTGATTTGAAGCTTTCATGGAAGCTTGATGCTTGAGTGTGTGCATGCTTGTAGGAAGATAGGAGTGGAGTGAGGTCTTTCTCTTTGCTTGTGTGCATAGTGATTGTGTTCCTCTTGCTTGTATTAGTGAATGAATGGGTGTGTAGGAATGAGGGCAAGTTGAGCTTGTGTGTGTGCTTAATCTAGTGTCTTGTGATGGTAGCCATAGGCATCTCTCCTTTAGAGGATAAGCTTTCGTGCACCTAACCGGGTTGAGTCCCTAGTGCGAAAGGAGTGCTTGCATTCCATTGGAGCTAGGCATTACCTCTATTCGCGTGTATTGCATCGTAGGGAGATAAGGGTCTTTCCATTGGCGCCGCTGCCGGGGATACGACCTACGGTTGGTTGAGGACCCTTGGCAGCCATTACATTCTAAACATCATTAGGAGTAGGATAATTAGATTCTAAGCTATTGCAGGGAAGCGCTAGCAGGCAACGAGTTTATTGGCCAAGGTAGAGCGGGCGAAGTTGGTGGCGAGGTGGCCATTCTTGATCTCCTTAACCTTCAGCTCTACAAAAGCCTCAGGATCGTCAGCGAGACCCAAGGGGTCAAAGCTGCCGCCAGGGTAGATGGGATCGGTGACCTCGCCAAGAGGGCCGCCGGCAACTCTGTAGCCTTCGACGGCGCCCATGAGGATAACTTGACAAGCCCAAATGCTCCGGCGTCACACATCCCAGGCAGTGGATAACCTCCAGCTCGCGGTTCTTGGTGAAGGTCTCAGGGTCCGCTGCTGCTGAGAGTCCGGTGGTGTTCCAGCCATAGTCGCCAGGGAACCAAGGTACTTCAAGCGATCGGGGCCATCATCTGCACGCGCGCTTCCCCAGCGCTCACCTTCTTGGAGAGCTCATTGGCGGGCTTGGACAGTAGCTGGCCACTGAAGACAGAGGAGGAGAGGGGCGGCAGCAGAGAGTGGCGATAAGACGATAAGGTGCCGGCGCAAAAAGGCAATAAGGCGATAAGGTGCCGGCTGATTCGTAAGCGATAAGGTGCCAGGCGATAAGGTTAGTGTTTTATTTTTTATTTTTATTTTTTTGTTTTTTTTGTTAATCTTTAATTTTTCAAAATCTACAATTTCTGCATACTAGGCAATTTTCATGTTTTTTGCATTTTTTTAAATAATAATAATAATAAATCTATAAATTATGTGTTTTCTTTGGATTTTGCATTTTTTGTATATTCTGCATTTTTTTTAAATTTCTATAATTTTTTGCATAATTAGTATAATTAGCATAATTCATATTTTTGTGTAATTATTAATATATATATATATATATATATATATATATGTATGTATGTATGTATGTATGTATGTATGTATGTATGTATGTATGTATTTACACACATATTCATGTTAGTTGCATTTAGTGGTTAGGTAGGGTTAAAAAAATAAAAAATATATATAAAAATAATAATAATAATAAATTTCTAAAACTGGACACTGCAACGTGCTAAAAATAGTGTATGCATCTACGCTCGGGAACAATACTAGGGGGACGTAACACTAGTGCACCATCTAGGGTAACCACTCAAGGGAGCGGCACTCAATCGGTTGTTGGAGAGCATTCTCGAGACATCTTCGGAGTCTCAAACAGAGAGCCTCTCAAGAACCGCGAGTGATATTTCAATGGACGTAAACGAGTCATTTGGCATGAATAGACCATCCACACCCATTGGTATGGCAGATTCTGCTAATCCATTTGAAATCCCAGATGGGGAGTTGATTGACAACATGAGACTCCGTTTCTTGTATACAAACGCGCATGGCGGTGAGATCTACAAAGATCCAATGAGCCGGTTTGTTGTTAAAATTGCAGACATTCATTCTGCGTTTGAACCAACACCATGGATAAACTACCAAGACGATATGTACATGGGTAGAAATGGAGTACGCTACCAGGTCACCAAAAATCCTAAACAAGTGGATGCTTTGGGTGTACTTCAACCTAGCGCACAAGCAAAGCAGAAGGAGGAACTTCCATCGGACCCAAATGTGCCAGGAACATCGCGCAGACCTTGTACGCCCATTTCTTTACTTGAAGAATTGTTTTCTGACAGGAATTGGGAGGATAGAGAAAGAACGGGAAAAGAAAAAGAGACCAAGGAAAACCCATGGGACATAGTAAAAGAAATTCCAGTAGTTAAAATCTATCAAGACGACCCAATTAAAGAGGTATATAGGGATGCGGTAGAAACCTACTATGCAACCACTAAGCATCCAAGCTTAGAGCTTCCAATCACGCATACAATAACTGTAGAGCATCTAGAAGGTTTCACTAAGCGTGTTCATGATAGATGGGGGAACGACTTTAGAACCCTTGAATGGCCAGAGGTTAGGATGCTTTGGGTGTACTTCAACCTAGCGCACAAGCAAAGCAGAAGGAGGAACTTCCATCAGACCCAAATGTGCCAGGAACATCGCGCAGACCTTGTACGCCCATTTCTTTACTTGAAGAATTGTTTTCTGACAGGAATTGGGAGGATAGAGAAAGAATGGGAAAAGAAAAAGAGACCAAGGAAAACCCATGGGACATAGTAAAAGAAATTCCAGTAGTTAAAATCTATCAAGACGACCCAATTAAAGAGATGTATAGGGATGTGATAGAAACCTACTATGCAACCACTAAGCATCCGAGCTTAGAGCTTCCAGTCACGCATACAATAACTGTAGAGCATCTAGAAGGTTTCACCAAGCGTGTTCATGATAGATGGGGGAACGACTTTAGAACCCTTGAATAGCCAGAGGTTAGGGAATTGACATGGAAAGGAAGGCCCCTTTTCACTGAGGTGTCTACCTTAGACATGGCACGTCCAGATGAATCTACCTTTCGAGGAGAAACACTAGCACCACCATGGGCTAGAACCCCAAGTGTGGCTCGACCAGCACCTTCCATGCGAACAACTGCTAGAGGACCAGTCTTTCCAACGATTGATCCTACGAGGAGACCAGGGGATATTAGAGAATCTAGGGGAGAAGAAAGACCACGAGCAAGTGGATATGTACCTCCAAGAGAACCCCATAGACCAAGAGAACTGACATTTGAAGAGCCTATAGTTAGAGGTCGAGACTCATATAGGAGACATGACGATGAATATTCTAGAAAGGTGAGACCATCTGCGCTGCAAAAGCTTGTCAAGAAGTATGACAGATCCAGTGACCCATATGACCATATAGCAGCTTTTAAGCAAGCTATACATGCGGAGCAAGTCACGGATACGCATACGCAAATCAAAGGATTTGGCTTGACGCTAGAGAGAGTCTTTATCATGGTTTTAGACTTTAGAGCCTGAGGCAAAGCGATCTTTCGATGGGCTAGAAAAGAGCTTTATAGCTACGTTTTCAAAAATGGGAATTAAGCACAATGCGGTAGCTCAAATTTACGCTTTTAAGCAAAAAGATCAAGAATCTGTGCGAGATTGCATAAATAGGCTAAAGCAGTACATCAATCGATGCCCTGACGATGAGAAGCCAAGCCAAGGAAGATTAATTTCTATCTTCCTGGAAGGCTTACGAAACAAGACAATTCACGCTCACTTGTACGCAAAGAAGCATGTCATCTTCAATGAGTGTTGCATGGATGCCATGGATTACGATGACAACTTTGACATGACTAGCATGGGAAACCAAGATAGTCATCCGGATGATAAACGTAGCTCTGGGAAGGGCTCCGACTCTAGTGTGTCATTAGTTAATCCAGATCAAATTGCCGAGATAGTATTGAAAAAGATGGGGCAATACTACAGACCTTCCTACTGACCCCAACCATCATACATGCATACTGTACCTACAGGCCCCTACGTCTGTGGAGGATGTGGAGGTAGCCATAAAATCGAGCAGTGCCCAACCTTCTCACCATTGGTTGGCAATCAACCAACAAAGAAGTGGTGCCAGCTTTGTAAATGGAACTACACACATGTGACTTCGGACTGCAATCACATTGCAAGGATACAAAGGGAACAAGCAGCCAACTCTGCACCTAGGCAGCAAGTTGTGAACCATGAGAGAACCTTAGTTGCTCAAGAGCAAGCACGGCTGGTTCTAGGAGCTCAACCTCCTCCACCTGGCATAGCTTCCTTTAGATATGTGGAATATGAGAATCCTGAATTAGGAATGGAGATGGTTAGCTCTCAACCATACTACATCGAAGTGGAGCATCCTCTTGTCGAACCCTACTTTGAGAACCCAGCCGAACCAAGCCTAGTTCGACTTTAATGGAGACCCAAGCTCTTTGATGCTTATAGGATCTCAGCCAACCAAGACTCAAGGTTATCCAGGACCATATCCTACAAAAAGACTATACCCCACACAACAAACAAGACCATGTTACGAATGTGGTGGACCACATTGGGCGAGAGAATGTCCAAACAAGAAACGACCCCTCTTAGCTAACATAGGCACAACATCTACGTTTCCACCTATATAGAGAGGTTTTGCCAAGGGTGTAGCATTGACCATCTACCAAAGGATTGCTTGTTGAAGCCTGCGGATCCGGTAGCACAAAAAGCTAAAGCGTCCCTCAACTATGTTGAAGTGATTCCATCACCCACGACATCTGAGGAGAACGAACTAGTGTCGTTAAGAGAGTCCAAGCGCAAAAGAATGTCAAAGATGTTGTTGAGAAACCCTCTGAGATTAAGGTTCTATCCAAAGATGGAAAAGAGAGAAAGAAATCAACTCGGCGTAAACCACGCAGCAAGGGGAGTAAGAAGTCAAAGGAGCAGAAGAGCTCTGATGGAGGAAATTCTATCCCAAAAGAGCTAGAAGGAATGTTGAAAACGAAACAAATAGGAGAGAAAACTCAAAATGAGCAAAAGGGAAAAGCATCCGAGTCTGAGGAAAGCTCAGGAGGATCAGTCCTTGTGGACAAGGTGTACGAGCCTTTAGATGCAGCGCTTCAAGCGTATAATAGTAGGATCACAGCTCTGACCGAGCTGCCTAAGAAGTTGCAAGAATATCCCAACCCTCGTGAAGAGACAATCAACTTGGCTATCCATAAGCAGTTGATTAGGGATACTCAGACTCTAATAGACGGCCCACCACCTATGTACGCAAGAGGACCTACTTCTCTGAAGCCTAACTTAGAGACGATACCAGAAGCCACGCCAAGCATGGAAAAGGGAAGTGAAGTTGTATCTCTACATTTCCCAGAAATGCCTAAAGGAGATGATTTACCTCATACCAATGCAGACGAGTCAAAACCATTGACTACCGCGGATGTTGGAGATGAAATTCTTGAAATAAAGGAAGCAGTAGCAAGGGAGATGTGGGAAGCGGTGCAAAATTTGAGGATCTAGCATCTTCTGACAAATCACCACCGTTCTCTATAGTAGAATTCTTGAATCAAAGGGTTCAATAATTAGATGCTTTATCTCTACCAGATGATGCTCAGACTGATGTCTTAGCTCGGAGCAACAAGCTCACATGCAAGACACTGCCCTCATATTTAGGACTGTACGAAGCACATAGCCAAATCATGCGAGTACCATCAATGACACGACAACCTCATCAGGAACGAGACATAGGGAGTTTGCAAGCTTTAATGTCGGCACCAGTTACGTGTACCATTCCACTCGCAGAGTTCTTAAAGCTTAGGCCAAGATTGTGGGGAGAAGTGGCTACACAATTAACTGAGCAAGGATTGTGGAACCAGAACATCCAGGTTAAGGAGTTGTTGAAGGCAAAGGCTTCTGAGCTAATGCTTAAGCAAACAATTCCGATGAACAAAGTTGGCAAGCATTGTGAAGACGATGAAGGAAATACTACGCTTCCTGTGGAGATCAACAAGATTGAATCTATAGCTATTCTAGGTAGTGGAGCAGGGGTGAGTATATCAACAAAATTTGTATGGGAAATGTGGGGAAGACCTGCAATTAGAAGTACAAGGATGAGTTTGCAATTGGTAGACGGAAATCTAGAGAGTCCCATAGGATTGCTTAAGAACGTTATAGTCAAGTCATGTGGCGTTGAGTACGGACATACCTTTGCTATTGTAGACTTTGGCAAGAACACAAATTACGAAGTGATCCTAGGAAGGCCATTCATGTGCCAATTCAAAATGATTCAAGACCGGGGTTACAATTACTTGTACCTCAGACATGAGAATGTAACCACGAGGGCGAATCTGAAAAACCATGCTTATTGAGATGTGACGCACTCTCCTGTGGATGAGTTTGATTCCGTTTCTTCAAAAGCATCGGGAGCAACTATGTCTGAAGGAAGAGCTGATCTATGGATCTGTGGAGCATCTTGTCGAGACTTGCAACCTGGAAATGTTACCATAGACAAAAGTGTGACGGATGAGGCGTATATCCCTATACCTTTTCCTGAGAACTTGATAGATCCCTTAGAATGGAACCATGTTTTAGCTACCATAGACACTTGTGCATTGCCAAGGCAAACAAAGTTCTGTGATCCAGATGGGTATGACATTATTCCCGTAAGAATGCTAAGACCGATCTATGCAGAGGAACCTCAAGAAGCCCCTAGGTATGAAGCAAACAAATCATTATTGCTAGGAGATATGGTATCTATAGAGAAAGTATCCCCTCTTGAGTACAGCTCAGCTGACGAAGGAGATGAGGATAGATGCTTAGAATCCTCTGATGGGAAGGATTCTGATGACGATGCCATAGTCCCTGAATCAGAGTTAGAGAAGATAAGATTGTTGTTAAAGGGCAGAGAGGTCTTGCTGAGTATTCCTAGTGACAAACCGAAACATAAGTTTTGCAAGAGTCACCGAAAGTTTCACAAATAGGAAGTCAAGGAAAAGAGACAACAACAACAAAAAGAAAGAGAAAATGTGGATAAAGAAGACTTTATTCCACCTCCAACCTTTGTAGGGAAGAACGAGTACTTGTACTACTTGGGAGCTGATGATTGCATCAAAGACGAGATGAAATGGAGATACGGCTTTCAATTAGTGCAAAAGCTAAACGAGAAGGAGAGTGACAACCCAAAGACGAAGAGGAAACAGAAACCGAAGCTAAAATCTAAGGCTTCAGTGCATTCAGTCAAGACTGAACAAAGCACCAGGACGAGAGTGGAGCGTAAAGCTCTAGTGCAAGAACAGAAGAGAATGCTAAAAGCAACATGGTCTTCCATGAGTGATGACTCAAAGGAAGAAGAGGATACCACAAATATCCCCTCAAACTTCAAGAAATTCACCATACAAGATCGGAAAATAGTCTTGCAACAACCTATTCGTTGACAGAAACCTGAGGAACCAGGAGTTTCCTATGATGGCCCTGAGGACGCCAAGAAAATAGACCTGGCAGAACCAAGCAAAGAGCCATGTAACGTGTGGATTGCCACAAACTTAACCCAAGCGGAGGAAGAATTGCTAATCTCTACTCTGAGAGAGTATCGAGATATATTTGCTTGGAGTTACAAAGACCTTAAGGGGGTAGATCCAAAGATCTACCAGCATACAATTCCCATGCGAGAAGATGCCAAGCCGTCCAAGCAGCGTCCTTATACGTATAACGATAATTTTGCCAAAAAGATCAAAGAAGAGATTGACAAGCTGTTAGCGACTGAATTTATTTATGAGATTGAACATACAGAATGGGTTTCACCGATTGTGGTAGTACCTAAGAAGAATGGAAAACTACGAGTATGTGTCAATCTAAAGAAAGTAAATGCTGCTACTGTCCGGGACCACTATCCGCTTCCACTCACTGATCATGTATTGGAGAGGGTAGCTGGTAAGAAGGCATACAGTTTTCTTGATGGATTTTCAGGCTGCAACCAGGTATCTATTGATCCCAAGGATCAACACAAAATCGCATTTGACAGAATGGGAGTGTTTGCATATAGAGTCATGCCTTTTGGTTTGACTAACGCTCCAGCCACCTTTCAGAGGCTGATGAGCCATGCGTTCAAAGAATACCTGTGATTATTTCTTGAAATATTCATGGATGACTTGTGTGTGCATTCCATCGACAGAGAAGAACACATAGAGCATCTCAAAAAAATCTTTGAGAAATGCAGAGTGTATCGCATATGCCTTAACCCTGATAAATGCAAGTTTATGGTTAGGCAAGGGAAGATTCTAGGCCACATTGTGTCTAGGAATGGTATATCCACGGATGCAGAAAAGATAGCTGTTATTGTTGAGCTACCTAGACCTTACAATGCAAAAGGGGTACAAGTTTTCATGAGTCATTGCGGCTACTATCATAGATTTATCTACATGTACGCTGAAATAGCACGGCCATTGTAAGCACTCCTTGTTGTATTTGAATGGACAGAGTATTGTGAAGAAGCCTTTGAAAAGCTGAAGAAAGCATTAGTGATGGCACCTATTCTCAGGTCGCCGGATTGGGATAATTTATTCCACGTACATATAGATGCTTCGGCTTTTGCAATTGGCTGTATTTTAGCTCAACCAGGCGAGAACAAAATGGACTTTCCAGTCTCATATGCTAGCCGTCCTGCCAGTTGAATAGTGCTGAAAAGAATTACACCACCACGGAAAGAGAAGGCTTAGCTATGATCTATGCTGTGAAGAAGTTTTGGCATTACCTGTTGGCCAACAAATTTACATTCTTCGTAGATCATCAAGCTTTGCTTTACCTTGTGAACAAGCCATGTGCAACTGGAAGGATGGTACACTGGTTTGTTATTCTACTTGAATTTGAATTTGAAGTAGCGGTTAAGAAGGGAAAAATGCATCAGCGGGCTGATCATCTTTCCAGGATAACTTCAGGAGAAGCACCCATTGGTGTAGATGATGATATTCCTGACGCTACTCTATTCTTGGTTGAGACAGCACCAAGATGGGCAGAACCCATCATTCAAGTTTTAACGACAGGATTTGTTAACTCCATTAGTCCCACCAATGAAAAGATAATGACCTTAGAGCATTGTGCTCCTTATAAGCTTCTTTCTGGACGATTGTATAAATTAGGAAAAGATGGAATACTTCGTCTATGCCCTGACCTTGATCAATATGATGATATTATCTCATATGTCCACGTGAGCTTAGGAGGCAGACATGTCTCTGGAAAGGATACGGTTAAAAGAGTTTTGTGGGAAGGATATTGGTGGCCAACACTTCATGCTGATACAGAAGAGTACGTACGAAATTGTAAAATTTGTCAACAAAGGAAACCCATTCCTCATGTGACTCTATTTTATATTTCAACAACACCCAATTGGAGTTCGTACATTGTGAAGTATTTGACATAGGGTCATACGGACGATAAGATGCCTAGGCATAGAAAGATAGCCATAGAGGTAGAAGCAGCGAGTTTTCAAATTATTGAAGGCCAGCTGTACAAAAGGGGCAAAGATGGAAACCTACGGACTTATGTTTGTGAGAGTGACTACCTTAGCGTATTGACTCATGCACATTCAGGAGTTGGGGGTGGACATTTCTGTGGAGAAACAACTGCCAAACTTATACTATGGTCAGGACTATGGTGGCCTACGCTTTTTCATGATGCAACAGAGTATGTCAAATGATGTGATCAATGTCAAAGAGCCAAACCTCCTACCAAGTATGACGACATGCCATTAAGACCAATTATGGGGGTTAGAGCTTTTGCAAAATGGGGAATTGATTTTGTGGGACCGATTAAACCACCAGCACGCCATACACATGCTGAGTATATCATTGTAGCCACAGATTATCTTACAAAGTGGGTAGAAGCAAAAGCCACAGTAAAAAACGATGCTAGGACCACTGCAAAGTTTTTATACGAACATGTGTTTACACGCTACGGTCTACCTATTGAGATTATGAGTGACCAAGGTGTGCATTTTATCAATGAAGTCATTACCTTTCTTTTGGAAGACTTTATGGCCATCCATAAGAGGTCAGCGCCTTATCACCCGCAAGCAAATGGTCAAGCTGAGAGCACAAACAAGACTCTTTGCACTGCGCTTACAAAGATTGTTGAGGGACATAGAACAGATTGGAAACAAAAACTTCACTCAGTTCTATGGGCTTACCGAATTGCTTACAAAACATCCATAGGCACAACACCTTTCAATCTAGTTTTTGGATTGGACGCTATCCTTCCGATAGAATTTATTGTACCTACACTTCGAGTTGCAAAACAACTTGAGTGGACGGATCATGAATTCTCTACACGGATCGATGAATTGGAGAGGCTAGATGAAGACAGGCTATTGGCAGTCACATTGGCATGTATGCTGAAAAACGACGCCAAAAGCGTTGGCATGATATGCATGTGAAGAAAGGTCGCTTCAGGAGAGGTGATCTAGTGTTGCTTTACACATTGAAGAAACAAAAATGCAAGCTGAAAATGCGAGGACTTGGTCCATTTGTGATCAACGAGCTTAGTGCGAGTGGTGCAGTAAGGTTGGAAACCTTAGATGGAGAGCCAATGACTAACTTCATCAATGGTAGCCGCTTGAAGCGCTATGAAGAACCTCTTACAGATGATATGCTGATACGCATACATGCTAGTCAGACATGTAAAAAAGCTCAAGCTTTGTTACAAAGTCAAGAAAAAGAAGAAGCTAAGGCTAGAGTAGCACTAGCACGAGAGCGCCGCAAGGCAGCTATCATGGCCATCCACTTAAATGACGATGAAGACTTTGTAGATCCCTTTCATATTGAAGTAAGGATCCCTATGTTGAAATTTGAGCATAATGATGAGCTATGGTGGATCAAACACTAGAATCAACATCATTAACAAAGTGATTAGCAAATGATTAAGACATAATTAGTGAATAATTAGCAAATAGATTAATGTAGGCATGGATACTCAAAAACCAGCAAATTCTCATTAGGGCTATGTCTCAATTTATAGAGTTTACATCAAGCATCAAATCCCATTGATTTCTCCATGATTCACTCCCAGAATATCTCCACCTCTTGCCCGATTCTCTCCACCTCTTCTCTTTTCCCTGAATATCTCCCAGAATAACTTCACACTCCTAAATTCTCTCATGCTACCCTTTATTCTCTCCCAGTAGATTCTTCTCACCTTTTCACAGGTTCTTTCACAATTACATCTTCTCTTTTACAGCCTCTAACCAAGAGCTTGTTCCCACACACACCCTATTCACTTGTATATTTCAACACCTCCCCTCAAGTGAATAATCCTAGCACTCCTGGACCCTATACCAAGTTTCCCTCTTACTTAATAGCCCGCGACCAGTGCCTCAAGTCCCTAAACTCCATAGTCCTTGACACTCTCTCTCTCTATGTGTCCAAGGCTACTATAAGTGCCCGCGACCTTGACTAAAGTGCTCACACATACATCTACCACGTGGCCTACATCATCGGTGGCTCAGAGGTGGTTTTACTTTATTGGGGCAGGTTACATTGGGTTGTGGGGTCTCTCTCTCTCTCTCCCTCTCAGAAAAGATGATCTGACTCCACTTCCTTTGGAGCCTCCATGAAGTTTGCCGATGTCGTTCTTTCTTCACTGGGTTTGCTGTAGCAGTCTCTCGCCATGTGTCTTGGCTTTCCACATTTGTGGCAAGTGAAGGTCCTCCCTCCTACTCTACCTCTTCCTCGTCCTCGTCCTCGAGAGAATCCTCCTCTGGTGAAGAATGCTTTTTCCTCTCCTGCTGTTGAGACGAGCCCTTTCTTCTCTTTGCCTCTGCTCTCTTGCTCTAGTAGAGTTGCTTCTATCTCGTGTATCTTCAATTCAGGTACATTCTTTAGTGTTGCTACAATGTTTTCATAATCTCCTTTGTCCACACTCTTCAGAAGTACAGCTAATGCTTCATCATCTTCTACCTTTTTGCCAATAGCTGCCAGCTGTTGCTTAATGCTTTTATATTTGTTCAAGTGTGTGATTAAAGGTTCACTTTCCTTCATGTCCAATTTGTAGAATTGCATTAACAAATTTATCTTTGAATTTTTTGCTTGTGTACCAAATAATTTATTGAGTTCATCCCATGCATCTTTTGCCCACTGTATCCCTGTGATGTGATGAATGATTTCATCATTTAAACTGAGTGCAATAGGTCCCAATGCTTTTTCATTCCTGCTCTTCCACTCATTTTCCCCTCTCTCTGGGCATTCATCTCTCCCTTCAACTAATCCCCACAGATTTTTCCTCATCAGCAAATACATGGTTTTTGTCTGCCATGTATAAAACTGTTCCCCATTAAATTTGGCTATTTCCTGTGCTGAACTCATGGTGATGTGAAGGGGGTCTTACCTCTTGATCCAATTTCAAGATTCAAGGGCAGTGTCTACCCTTTTACAACTCAATCTGGTGTTTAATAGATGATTACAATAATTTTATCAGCATAAAATCACCAAAAATTACATTAAATTAAGGGTAACCAATTTGTACGGGATGGTTGGAGTATCAAACCAACTCCGATTTGCAATCTGAAGCTATAGGTTTCATAGAGATGTGGATGTATGCATATAGATGTAGATGTATGGATGTGAATGTGAATGTGGATGTGGATGTATGCATGTAGATGTAGATGTATGGATGTGAATGAGAATGTGGATGTGGATGTGGATGTATGCATGTAGATGTAGATGTATGGATGTGAATGTGAATGTGGATGTGGATGTATGCATGGAGATGTGGATGTATAGATGAGATGTGGATGTGGATGTGAATGTATGGATGTGAATGTGAATGGGGATGTGGATGTATGCATGGAGATGTGGATGTATGCATGTAGATGTAGATGTATGGATGTGAATGTGAATGTGGATGTGGATGTATGCATGGAGATGTGGATGTATGGATGTGAATGTGGATGTGGATGTGGATGTATGGATGTGAATATGGATGTGTATGTATGAATGCGGATATGGGATTGGATGTATGATGTGGATGTACGAACATGGATGTGTATGAAGAATAATGAATGTGAATGTGTATGTGAAATAATGTGTCGTCGATATGAGTGAATGGATGAGAATGAGTACACATATGAATGGAATGTGGAATAAGTAATGTGGACTGAGGAGGGATAATGTGGAAAGACGAGAGTTCGATATAGAAACTGTATTTTGTGACCTGTTTGTAAATGATTGTTTTATGTCAAGAATGCTGGGAAAGCGTTTTGACCGTCTTGTGGATTAAGATCATGGAGACCTAACTGTTAAAGTTGCAAGTGCTGACGGAGAGTCAAGAGAGGACGTCTCGCGTAGCAAGGTCGACCGAGGTCTTGACCAGTCTCGGTTTGATTTAAATGGTGAGCTTTTGGTACGGTGGATGAGGGACCAAGGAAGCGGCCTATGAGTGAAGCGCTAGGTGACCTGCGAAGGATCCTAGAGGGTGTTGACCATACGGTGCTCGGGCTCTGGGTCGCCGAAGATACCCACAAGTGCGTCGTGGAAGATATTGGAAGGAGTAAGAGTTGTTTTCTGAAACCGGGCATGGATCTGGTTGATTGACCTTGCTGGTCCTCAACGGATTAGTCCATGGCTCTCTTATATGGATCTGTTGATTTATCTTACTGATCTTCAACAAGGATTCCATCTTGATTTTTATATATTGCCGGTTACTATGAGCTAGGAACTATTGAACAGGCCCCTAAGTGAACAGGTGGTGAGCGTTCTGGTTGCCAATGATGCCATAAGTACACCGATGAATGAATGATTAGAAATATGGATTCAACTAGAGATGTTGAGGATAGTGATCAATGGCATAATGGTTTCATTAAAGGATTGTTTTAAAGTTAGCTGATGCTGAGAAAAAGGCAATTTCATATTGGGTGCGTAAGTGGTGTGACTAGTTTTATGTTTGCATGAACTTCCGGCTAAGGGGCCTGGGAACTCTTTTCCTTGGTACCCGAGACAAAACCTAACCAAATTTCTAATTGGATCCCATCACTACAGTGGTTGGGCGGTTGGCTAACCCATGGGACTGGATGGGGTTAGGCTGGACTGATGGATCCATAAATCAAGGCTCAATTTCTATTATTACGATAGATAAAGTAAATCCCGGATAGAAATTGTTCTATGGATAGGAATCAACGGCTGTGCCTCTTGATGGGGGAAAAAGCGTGATCCTAATGATCCAAGTGCAAGTTTCTTCCTTGATCCGACCGAGTATCTTTATAGGTGCAGTCAGATCAGCGTGATCAGTAATGATCTTAACTACATTAGAGTAAAAAGTTATCCTGGTGGAATTGCCCATGCTTTCCGGGTAAGGGAAGTTTTTTCGGGTTCGGTTTTGGAAAAACCGACGGATTAGTCTCTTACCCGGATATCCGTGGACGAGGCCCCGAGTGTGGAACCCTACCCCATGCAAGAAGTGCTACTTCTGCTGCTAGCACCCCGAATCCATTGCGTGGTAGGGACAGGGATCTCACAGTTGGTATCAGAGCGAATTGGCTAATAAAGATCAACTGAGAAGCCAAATATGTCAAAAATTTATCAAGAAGCACAAAAAGGTTGTAATTGTGTGATATAATTCATACAATTTGATATTCAAACTGAAAATTTGTAAATTAGTAATTGGGTCTTCAATTGGAAGTACCGCAATTGTATGGAACCCTGACTTGCTTGAGGCCTAGACATGATGGTATTTACCTTATAGTTCCGAGTATCATGACTACCCGTATATACCGAGGGTATAACTGCAGCTCTTTACCGGTAGTATATACGAGTAAATCTAAGACTTGAAATTATAAGCATTAATGCTATCCAGTTAATGAATTCGAATGTGGTTGATATGATTTTTAATTCTGTTTGAGAACTGATGAATTGATTTGGATTCCGATTGAAAAATGATGATTTCTGAAATTTAGTTAAAATATAATAACATGAGCAAAATCGCAATGAGGATGAATGGGACGAGTCCCTGTGATGATATTCATAACTAGAATGATAATAATGATTTCAGCAAATCACTATGAGATTAGTGGATTGTGCTATCAAATTGCTACTGTTAACACTTAACATGGTAGATCAAGTTAAGGGATGACAAATTGAGAACTTGCTTGACTGAAATTCCCGTGGAGGAATGTTCAGAAAGAAATTTTTCGGTCTAATGGACCATTATCGTGTTAAAGATATGAATGATATGATCTGAATGAATTGTTATTTAATGATGAGTTCTATATAAGGGATATTTATCCCAGTATTCTGTTGGGTTGTCCAGAATATAAGAACCCCAGAATAAATTGGATCTTAAGAAAAAGAGTTGTCCTCTACTTTGCGAGATGAGGACATCTCGCATTTTTAAGTGGGATAGAATGTAAGATTCCTCCCCCAGCCTTCGAGGTATACAGGAGTAAGAACCTCCCTTTCTGATCTTATAATTATTCCCTCTCTAAAATAAAAGAAAGATTCTGATTAAAAAGGAAGACCCTTTCCCCAAAATACTTTCACAAGAGCCCTTTTAAAGCTCTGTATGGACAAGATTGCTTAACTCCATTAACTAGGTCCGACCCATTGATTAGGGTCGAGATGTCCAGACAAATGCTTGATGACATGGAGCAGCAGATGCAGGCAATTCATAAAGATATAAAAGCTGCCCAGGATCGACAGAAGCAGTATGCAGATAAGAAGAGGATAGTCAGAGAATTCAAAGAAGCATATATGGTCTTCATTTAAGTATGGCCCAAAAGAAGTTCTTTATCTCTTAGGAAGTATAAGAAGTTATCCCCCAGATATTGTGGGCCATATCGGATTTCAAAGAAAGTAGGTGACTTAGCCGACGAGCTTCTTCTACCTCCTCATCTCAAAGTTCATAATGTATTTCATGTAAGCCTTCTAAAGAATTATGTGCCAAGCCCAAATCATGGAAAGACGGTAAAACTTCAGTGGCAAGATACACCGTCCGCTTCTAGGTTATGCTAGTTCCTTCTTTTATATAAGTCGTAACTCTTACTTGTCGCTCACAGTAATCTTACTTCCATCGATCTCCTTTATTTCTTAATCTCTTTTATGGCTTGGCAGCAGGACTTGGTTTTATCCATGATGATTTCTCACCTTCAAGACGCAAGCGAGTCTATGAAGAAGGATTTTATAGAACTGTATGAGCGCTCACTTTTCCCTCACTTGGGAACTTCTGTAGCTCAGACCAAATGGCGGACATATCGAGACATAACTAGGGTCGGCATCTCTTTCGTAACAATGTCTGCTTGGCTATGGTTATTGAAGCTTTGGGTTTGGGTCCCCGATACTATTGCGTGATGAGATCAAGGCATGGTGGGTTTTCTGAGCGGGTCTTCTTACTTGCGTGTTTTATTCCTCACCAGTAGATATGCCTTTATCTCATTTTTGGCTTGCCTCTTAGAGGTCCTTTTATTAGGTCACCTCATACCAATGAGGTAGGTGCTACAATAACCAGCTGAATTATTCCCATAGATGAGTTACCTTATACGTGTGCTGCTTGTGAGTGCTACTTTTGTGACCATATGATGGACGGGCTTTCCTACCATATTCTAGGAATTATCATCTTAGATTAATTGAAAGAATTTTATTGTAATCATGGAGAAATTGATTTCTATGTTATGCATAATTGATGATTATTTTATTGAAAAAGTGTTATTTTTATCATAATTGAATTTCATGCATAGAGGTATGCATAAAAGATTATTATTTTAATGTAAAAGTGTTATTTTTATCATAATTGAATTTCATCCATAGAGGTATGCATAAAAGATTATTATTTTAATATAAAAGTGTTACTTTTATCATATTTGGATTTCATGTATAGAGGTATGCATAAAAGATTATTATTTTAATGTAAAAGTGTTACTTTTATCATATTTGGATTTCATGCATAGAGGTATGCATAAAAGATTATTATTTTAATGTAAAAGTGTTACTTTTATCATATTTGGATTTCATGCATAGAGGTATGCATAAAAGATTATTATTTTAATGTTAAAGTGTTATTTTTATCATAATTGAATTTCATACATAGAGGTATGCAAGCATAAAAGATTATTATTTTAATGTAAAAGTATTACTTTTATCATATTTAGATTTCATGCATAGAGGTATGCATAAAAGATTATTATTTTAATGTAAAAGTGTTATTTTTATCATAATTGAATTTCATGCATAGAGGTATGCATAAAAGATTATTATTTTAATGTAAAAGTGTTACTTTTATCATATTTGGATTTCATGCATAGAGGTATGCATAAAAGATTATTATTTTAATATAAAAGTGTTACTTTTATCATATTTGATTTTTATGCATAAATGGGTGCATAAAAGATATTTTTTATACTAAAAGTGTGATTTTCATCATAATTGGATTTTATGCATAAATTAGATGCATAAGAGAAATTCTTTTATTTTAAAAGTGTAATTCCTACTAAATTGGATTTATGCATAGAAAGATGCATAAAGAAATCTAAAAAGCGATTTCACCAGGATAACTTTTTACTCTAACGTAGTCAAGATCATTTACTGATCACGCTGATCTGACTGCACCTATAAAGATACTCGGTCCGATCAAGGAAGAAACTTGCACTTGGATCATTAGGATCAACGCTTTTTTCCCCATCAAGAGGCACACCCGTTGATTCCTATCCATAGAACAATTACTATCCGGGATTTACTTTATCTATCGTAATAACAGAAATTGAGTCTTGATTTACGGATCCATCAGTCCAGCCTAACTCCATCCAGTCCCATGGGTTAGCCAACCGCCCAACCACTGTAGTGATGGGATCCAATTAGGAATTTGGTTAGGTTTTGTCCCGGGTACCAAGGAAAAGAGTTCCCAGGCTCCCTAGCCGGAAGTTCATGCAAACATAAAACTAGTCACACCACTTACGCACCCAATATGAAATTGCCTTTTTCTCAGCATCAGCTAACTTTAAAACAATCCTTTAATTAAACCATTATGCCATTGATCACTATCCTCAAAATCTCTAGTTGAATCCATATTTCTAATCATTCATTCATCGGTGTACTTATGGCATCATTGGCAACCAGAACGCTCACCACCTGTTCACTCAGGGGCCTTTTCGATAGTTCCTAGCTCATAGTAACCGAAAATATATAAAATCAAGATGAAATCCTTGTTGAAGATCAGCAAGATCAATCAACAGATCCATATAAGAGAGCCATGGACTAATCGGTTGAGGACCAGCAAGGTCAATCAACCAGATCCATGCCCGGTCAGCAGTTGCAACTTTAACAGTTAGGTCTCCATGACCTTAATCCACAAGACAGTCAAAATGCTTTCCCAGCATTCTTGCCATAAAACAGTCAGTTTGGTTGAATTTAGACTAGATTTGGACCTAGTTTGGTTACTTTTTGAATCAGTTTGGTTCCATTTTGATTTGGTTTGGTTCAAGAGAGAGGAGAGATAAAAATATCACATTATTTTTTAGTTTAAAACTCATTCAAGCATGTGAAGTAGGTGCCTCATTGAAGGGACTCCCCTTCCTTACGTATGTGTCAAAATGGAATCATTATACCCAAAATATCTCATATTTTTTATATTACTCATAGTTTCTTACTAATAAACCTTGTACATATTCAACTCTTCATCTTATGTGAGCATTTACTCATTTTTGGATACCCAAAATATCTCATATTTTTGATATTACTCATAGTTTCTTACTAATAAACCTTGAACATAGTTAACTCTTTATCTTATGTGAGCATTTACTCATTTTTGGATACCCAAAATATCTCATATTTTTGATATTACCCATAGTTTCTTACTAATAAACCTTGTACATAGTCAACTCTTCATCTTATGTGAGCATTTACTCATTTTTTGATACTTTCTTTTACAAATTGGATTTATCTCCTCCCCACACATGGATTGATCCTATTGGGCCACAGGAACCTTAATTGGACCTTAATCCAAAAATTTCTGAAAATCTAGACCCTTAGGCTAAGGTCCTTCCTTTATACCCATTTCTAATTAATTCCAATTGCACATTGGAAAGTTCTTTTTGAATTTCTGTTTCAGGGGAATTCATTTTAATAAGATGAGATATTTTTCTTTCCAAAAATATTAAAAATTTGAATATTCTCTCTCTAGAATATTTTCTCTCTCTAGGTTAAAACAGTTAGAAGCAAGATCTTTTATATTTCTGAAGAGGGATTTAATTACACGGAAAGATGCTGGACATCTTGAGAGGCTAGGGAGGAATCTTACATTCTCTCCCACTTGAAAAACGCGAGATGTCCTCATCTCGCAAACTGGGGATAATTCCGCAAGATGCACGAATATGAGACTAAGAGAAAATTTAATTAAGAGTAACCACCAATAAAAGTCTCAAGAAAGCAGACTAAAGACAAGAACAAAGATTTCAACTTTATTCACTCTTGGAACATATACAGCAAGATAGAAGAACTTTTTACAATTCCATAAGCCCGTCCATCATATGGTCACAAAAGCAGCACTCACAAGCAGCACACGTATAAGGTAACTCATCTATGGGAATAATTCGGCTGGTTATTGTAGCACCTACCTCATTGGTATGAGGTGACCTAATAAAAGGACCTCTAAGAGGCAAGCCAAAAATGGGATAAATGCATATCTTCTGGTGAGGAAGAAAACACGCAAGTAAGAAGACTTGCTCAAAAAATCCACCATGCCTTGATCTCATCACGCAATAGTATCGAGGACCCAAACCCAAAGCTTCAATAACCATACCCAAGCGGACATTGTTACGAAAGTGATGCCGACCCCACGGTGTTACCCTAGTTATGTCTCGATAGGTCCGCCATTTGGTTTGAGCTACAGAAGTTCCCAAGTTAGGAAAAAGTAAGCGCTCATACAGTTCTAGAAAATCCTTCTTCACAGACTCGCTTGCATCTTGAAGGTGAGTAATCATCATGGATAAAACCAAGTCCTGCTGAGAAAGAAAGGAGATCGATGGAAGTAAGATTACTGCGAGGACAAGTAAGAGTTACGACTTATATAAAAGAAGGAACTAGCGTAACCTAGAAGCCGACGGTGTATCTTACCACTCAAGTTTTACCGTCTTTCCATGATTTGGGCTTGGCACATTTTTCTTTAGAAGGTTTACATGAAATACATTATAAACTTTGAGATGAGGAGGTAGAAGAAGCTCGTAGGCTAAGTCAACTACTTTCTTTGAAATCAGATATGGCCCACAATATCTGGGGGATAACTTCCTATACTTCCCAAGAGATAAAGAACTTCTTTTGGGCCGTACTCGAATGAAGACCATATATGCTTCATTCTAGACAGAGGCAGATGGATGAGCTGGCGTTCTTCTGGGGTTACCCTGGCTTGGGCGAGACGGACCCTGATTAGACTGGTATGAAGGGATTGGTCTATGAATTTGGGGTCCTTGACTTCCCTGTGCCCTTGACATGGCAGGAGTCGGGCAGTCTTTTAAGTGATGACCAAAACCTTGGCATCCAAAACACCGGTTCTCACTTCTGAACTCATCGTTCTGAATCCTTAAAACAGGTGGGGCTCCTGAGAAAGTATTCTGGGGAAAGGGTCTTCCTTTTTTAAACAGAATCTTTCTTTTTAGAGAGGGAATAATTATAAGATTAGAAAGGAAGGTTCTTACGCCTGTATACCTCGAAGGCTGGGGGAGGAATCTTACATTCTACCCCTTTTAAAAAGGTGCGAGATGTCCTCATCTCGCAAAGTAGAGGATAACTCTTTTTCTTAAGATCTAATTTATTCTGGGGTTCCTTATATTCTGGTCAACCCAACAGAATACAGAAATAAATATCCCTTATATAGATAGAAAATTTTCTCATATTATTAAAATGAATTTCCCTGAAACAGAAATTCAAAAAGAACTTTCCAATGTGCAATTGGAATTAATTAGAAATGGGTATAAAGGACCTTAGCCTAAGGGTCTAGATTTTTAGAAATTTTTGGATTATGGTCCAATTAAGGTTCCTGTGGGCCAATAGGATCAATCCATGTGTGGGGAGGAGATAAATCCAATTTGTAAAAGAAGATACCCAAAAATGAGTAAATGCTCACATAAGATGAAGAGTTGACTATGTACAAGGTTTATTAGTAAGAAACTATGAGTAATATCAAAAATATGAGATATTTTGGGTATCCAAAAATGAGTAAATGCTCACATAAGATGAAGAGTTGAATAAGGACAAGGCTAATAGTTAAAAAGGGGAGATATTTAGAAGTAAATACTCACATAAGATGAAGAGTTGAATAAGGACAAGGCTAATAGTTAAAAAGGGGAGATATTTAGAAGTAATGATGCATTTTTGACACCTCTGCATGGGGATTTCCCCCTCATGAATGAGGCGCCTACTTCACATGTGCAATTGAGTTTTAAATCTTCAAAAATTGAGATATTTCATCTCTCCTCTCTCCTACTTCAACTCTAGTTGCAAAAAGTTAGCTCAACTGACCTAAAAATGGTCAAAAATTGACCAAATTGAATTGGAAAATTCTAGAATCAGTTTGTTTGGTTAGGAGCTCACTTTTTCCTATAAATAGAGGCCTTCCCCTTTGTTGAAACTCAATAGTGTTTTATGCACTGTTACTCTACTCCTCCCAAGCCAAGAACTGTGAATTTATTAATAATTCACTAGTTTTTGACATTTCCCTCTTCCAAAGATTGGTGGCCACTCTTGTCCAAACAAGAGTTGAACCCTCAAACCATCAAGCCAAAGGAATGCTATCAAAGTCATTAGTAAGTTGGTGATTCTTCTATTTTTTTACTTATTTTTATGGTTTTAAATGGTTTTTATGCTTTATGTCTTCTCTAAAAATGTTATGCCTCATTTCAAAAAGGCATTCCCCTCTCTTCTCTAGCAAAACCAACCATTCTCTATCCTAGGTGAATGGTTAATGATTAAAGTCAAGATTTTATAATGTTTGTCTTAATTAAATAGAAAAATGTTTACTTTAGGATAATTTCAATACTCTTGGTGCACTTTTAATTAGTCCTAAAGACTTAAAAATTTTAAAAATGGTCAGCCATACAAAGGAGGTTATGGCAAAATTTTTAGAAATTAGTGAGCTAAAATTCATCTTTTGTTATCCTAAAAGAGTAATCCTTATGGTTTCTATATTCTAAAGTATCATTTTCATGCATAGAGGTATGCATAAAAGATTATTATTTTAATGTAAAAGTGTTACTTTTATCATATCTGGATTTCATGCATAGAGGTATGCATAAAAGATTATTATTTTAATGTAAAAGTGTTACTTTTATCATATTTGGATTTCATGCATAGAGGTATGCATAAAAGATTATTATTTTAATGTAAAAGTGTTACTTTTATCATATTTGGATTTCATGCATAGAGGTATGCATAAAAGATTATTATTTTAATGTTAAAGTGTTATTTTTATCATAATTGAATTTCATGCATAGAGGTATGCAAGCATAAAAGATTATTATTTTAATGTAAAAGTGTTGCTTTTATCATATTTGGATTTCATGCATAGAGGTATGCATAAAAGATTATTATTTTAATGTAAAAGTGTTACTTTTATCATATTTGGATTTCATGCATAGAGATATGCATAAAAGATTATTATTTTAATGTAAAAGTGTTACTTTTATCATATTTGGATTTCATGCATAGAGGTATGCATAAAAGATTATTATTTTAATGTAAAAGTGTTACTTTTATCATATTTGGATTTCATGCATAGAGGTATGCATAAAAGATTATTATTTTAATATAAAAGTGTTACTTTTATCATATTTGATTTTTATGCATAAATGGGTGCATAAAAGATATTTTTATACTAAAAGTGTGATTTTCATCATAATTGGATTTTATGCATAAATTAGATGCATAAGAGAAATTCTTTTATTTTAAAAGTGTAATTCCTACTAAATTGGATTTATGCATAGAAAGATGCATAAAGAAAACTATTTTTAGTTCAAAAGAGTTATTTTCATCTATTTTGATTTTATGCACATGAAGATGCATTAAAGAATTGATTTTTAATTCAAAAGTGTCATTCTCATTTAAATTGAATTTATGCATAGGAAGATGCATAAAAGATTGATTTTTATTTCGAAAGTGTTATTCTCCTTAAAATGGAATTTATGCATAAATAGATACGTAAAGAAATCTTATATCAAATATAAGAATTCTCTTGTATCCTATAAATAGATATTAGGATGTGATAAGATGCGTATAAGAAGTGATAGGATGTGATAAGATGCGTATGAGAAGTGATAGGATGTGATAAGATGCGTATGAAAAGTGCTAGGATGTGATAAGATGAGTATGAGATGTGATAGGATGTGATAAGAGGTGTATGAGATGTGATAGGATGTGCTAAGATGAGTTAGGATGTGATAAGATGGGTATGGGATGAGGTAAGAAGTGTATCTGATGGGATAAGATATATATGAGTTGTGATAGGGCGAGAATGGATGGGAATGTGAATTTGGATGTATGCATGTAGATGTGGATGTATGGATGTGAATGTGAATGTGGATGTGAATGTATGCATGTAGATGTAGATGTATGGATGTGAATGAGAATGTGGATGTAGATGTATGCATAGAGATGTGGATGTATGCATGTAGATGTAGATGTATGGGTAGATGTATGCATGTAGATGTAGATGTATGGATGTGGATGTGGATGTGGATGTATGCATAAAGATGTAGATGTATGGATGTGAATGAGAATGTGGATGTGGATGTATGCATGTAGATGTAGATGTATGGATGTGAATGTGAATGTGGATGTGGATGTATGCATGGAGATGTGGATGTATGGAGATGAGATGTGGATGTGGATGTGAATGTATGGATATGAATGTGGATGTGGATGTGGATGTGGATGTGGATGTGGATGTGGATGTATGGATGAGATGTATGGATGTGGATGTGAATGTAAGGATATGAATGTGAATGGGGATGTGGATGTATGCATGGAGATGTGGATGTATGCATGTAGATGTAGATGTATGGATGTGAATGTGAATGTGGATGTGGATGTTTGCATGGAGATGTGGATGTATGGATGTGAATGTGGATGTGGATGTGGATGTATGGATGTGTATGTATGAATGCAGATATGGGATTGGATGTATGATGTGGATGTATGAACATGGATGTGTATGAAGAATAATGAATGTGAATGTGTATGTGAAATAATGTGTCATCGATATGAGTGAATGGATGAGAATGAGTACACATATGAATGGAAAGTGGAATAAGTAATGTGGACTGAGGAGGGATAATGTGGAAAGATGAGAGTTCGATATAGAAACTGTATTTTGTGACATGTTTGTAAATGACTGTTTTATGTCAAGAATGCTGGGAAAGCATTTTGACCGTCTTGTGGATTAAGGTCATGGAGACCTAACTGTTAAAGTTGCAACTGTTGCTGACGGAGAGTCAATGGAGGACGTCTCGCGTAGCAAGGTCGACCGAGGTCTTGACCAGCCTCGGTTTGATTTAATTGGTGAGCTTCCGGTACGGTGGATGAGGGACCAAGGAAGCGGCCCATGAGTGAAGCGCTAGGTGACCTGCGAAGGATCCTAGAGGGTGCTGACCATACAGTGCTCGGGCTCTGGGTCGCTGAAGATACCCACACGTGCGTCGTGGAAGATATTGGAACAAGGAGTAAGAGTTGTTTTCTGAAACCGGGCATGGATCTGGTTGATTGACCTTGCTGGTCCTCAACGGATTAGTCCATGGCTCTCTTATATGGATCTGTTGATTGATCTTGCTGATCTTCAACAAGGATTCCATCTCGATTTTTATATACTGTCAGTTACTCTATGAGCTAGGAACTATCGAAAAGGCCCCTGAGTGAACAGGTGGTGAGCATTCTGGTTGCCAATGATGCCATAAGTACACCGATGAATGAATGATTAGAAATATGGATTCAACTAGAGATTTTGAGAATAGTGATCAATGGCATAATGGTTTCATTAAAGGATTGTTTTAAAGTTAGCTGATGCTGAGAAAAAGGCAATTTCATATTGGGTGCGTAAGTGGTGTGACTAGTTTTATGTTTGCATGAACTTCCGGCTAGGGGACCAAGGAACTCTTTTCCTTGGTACCCGGGACAAAACCTAACCAAATTCCTAATTGGATCCCATGACTACAGTGGTTGGGCGGTTGGCTAACCCATGGGACTGGATGGGGTTAGGCTGGACTGATGGGGTTAGGCTGGACTGATGGATCCGTAAATCAAGACTCAATTTCTGTTATTACGATAGATAAAGTAAATCCCGGATAGTAATTGTTCTATGGATAGGAATCAACGGCTGTGCCTCTTGATGGGGAAAAAAGCGTTGATCCTAATGATCCAAGTGCAAGTTTCTTCCTTGATCCGACCGAGTATCTTTATAGGTGCAATCAGATCAGCGTGATCAGTAAAAATGATCTTGACTACGTTAGAGTAAAAAGTTATCCTAGTGGAATTGCCCGTGCTTTCCGGCGGGTACTCAAAAATATTGTGATATTTTTATCTCTCCTCTCTCCTAGATCAAACCAAATCAAAAGGGAGCCAAACTAGGTCCAAATATTGTCCAAATTCAACCAAACTGAACCTGAAAATTTCTAAAAACTAGTTGGACTTGGTTAGAGGCCTCCCTCACCTATAAATAGATCCTTAGCCCTTTGTAAAAAAATATGAGAACTATACCATGCCAGTATTATACTGAAATAATGATATTTTCTATTATCCTCTACAAATTGAAGAGATTGGAGCTTCTCTCTCTCTTCAATCTTCCTTGGAGTCTTCATCAACATACCAAACCAATTGATATGTTGAGGGCCTCTACTTTGATCAAAGAATCAAGCAATCTAGGAGGTAAATTGTGGTTTATGGTCTTTTTTCTTTAATCTCAAAATGTTTCTCTTTCTCAACCCCTCTCAAGCTTGAGAAGCATTCAATTGAATGTCTTTTTAATACAATTGAAGTTCTTTAATGAATTGTAGTGATAAAACACATAAATTTTCATTTATTCTTAAATTAAATATTTTTTTTAAGCATATCTCTCTCTCCACCAAAGAATGGTCATTCCTATGACCTATTCTATATTCAAATGAAGCTTCTCATGAAGCAATTCTCTAATCTAAAAGTAATTTCTATGCTTATCAAATTGAGGCCAAATAAGTGGCTTTTTAATGCTTTTATGCTATTTAATTCATGGAAAAATTAGGAATCAATTCCATAATTGGATAGTGATCCAATTAATGGTTATTATATCATATGATATTACTAAACTTTATGCTTTCAAAATTTTTGAGAATTATCAGTAATAGTAGCGGAGCTATGGTAAAATTTTTTGAAAAAATTAACACATAAATCATTTTCATTCATAATATGAAAAGAGGACTTCTTACCATATTCTAAGATTAATCATCCTAGGTTAATTGATTAATTCTCATCATAACCATGGATAAATTGATTTTAATGTTTATGTACAAATAGTTGTTAGCAAAAACAGAAATTTCTAGTAATATATTTAAATGTTAAAAGAGGAATTCCTATGACATTTGGAATTCCATCATTTAGATGGAAAAAGAGAAATTCCTAGCATATTGAAATTAATGAGTATTTTATTTAAATTCAAAGATGAATTTTAGATAAATTTATTTTATCTATGAGAAATATTTAAATGTTAAAAGAGGAATTCCTATGACATTTGGAATTCCATCATTTAGATGGGAAAAGAGAAATTCCTAGCATATTGAAATTAATGAGTATTTTATTTAAATTCAAAGATGAATTTTAGATAAATTATTTTATCTATGAGAAATATTTCAATGTTAAAAGAGGAATTCTTATGACATTTGGAATTCCATCATTTAGATGGGAAAAGAGAAATTCCTAGCATATTGGAATTAATAAGTATTTTATTTAAATTCAAAGATGAATTTTAGATAAATTTATTTTATCTATGAGAAATATTGAAATATTAAAAGAGGAATTCTTATGACATTTGGAATTCCATCATTTAGATGGGAAAAGAGAAATTCCTAGCATATTGAATTAATGATATTTTATTTTTACTTTATAAGAAATATTTAATGATAAAAGAGGAATACCCATGACATTGGAATGCAATTAATTAAATGCAAAAAGAGGAATTATCATGGTATTTGAGATCCAAGAAATTAAATGAGAAGCAGAGGAATTTTTAGCATAATTCAATTTATGATTATATATCAAAAGTGGAAATATGGGTAGAATTGATTTCTGTAAATCCCATGAATTCTTTTATTCAAAAGAGGAATATTGAATATAATTCATTTGAGAAATTGAGAATGAATATGGAAATAGTCATCGTCGAGAAAAAGAACCTTTAATTAGGCCAAGCAATTGGTAGAAATTTAGAAAAAGTCCCATTATCGGGATCAACCTAGAAAAAGCTATTAAATGGAAATAGCATGTGAATGGATGAGATAAGGTGAAAATAGGATGCGATAAGATGTGTATGGGATGTGATAAGATGTAAATGGGATGCGATAGAATGAAAATGGATGTGATAAGATGTGTATGGGATGTGATAGAATGTGAATGGATGTGATAAGAGGTGTCAAGATTATTCACAGCCAGAGTTGCATTTGGGAATGTGCATAGAGAAGCTGCCCCACAACAAGAAGACTGAAGACAAGAGAAGATGTGAGGCTCCAAAGAGTGAGGAGCCATGTGAAAATCTCTCAGAGAGAGAGAGAGAGAGAGAGAGAGAGAGAGAGAGACCCCACAACCCAATGTAACCTGGCCCCAACAAAGTTAAACCACCTCTGAGCCACCGATGATGTAGGCCACGTGGTGGTAGATGTATGTGTGAGCAGTTTAGTCAAGGTCGCAGGCACTTGTAGTAGCCTTGGACACATAGAGAGAGAGAGTGTCAAGGACTATGAGTTTAGAGACTTGAGGCACTGGTCGCGGACTATCAAGTAAGAGAGAAACTTGGTACAGGGTTCAGGTGTGCTAAATTCACTTAAGGGGAGATGTGCTAGACACTCGTTGCGCGGACTATCAACAAGTAAGAGGGAAACTTGGTATAGGGTCCAGATGTGCTAGGAGTATTCACTTGAGGGGGAGGTGTTGAAATATACAAGTGAATAGGGTGTGTGCGGGAACAAGCCCTTGGTTAGAGGCTGTAAAAGAGAATCTGTAAATGTGAGAGAACCTATGAAAAGGTGAGAAGAATCTATTGGGAGAGAATAAAGGGTAGCATGAGAAGATTTAGGAAGTGTGGAGATATTCTAGGAGAGGTGGAGAGAATCAAGCAAAAGAGGTGGAGTGAATCAAGGAGAAATCAGTGGGATTAGATGCTTGGATGTAAACACTATAAATTGAGGCATTGGCCTAATGAGAATTTGCTAGTTTTTTATTATCCATGCCTACATTAAGCTATTAGTTAATTGCTCACTAATTACATCTTAATTATCATCTAATCACTTTATTAATGATGTTGATTCTAGCATTTGATCCACCATAGCTCATCACATTGCGTAATTTCAACAATAAGATGTGTATGGGATGTGACAGAATGTGAATGGATGTGATAAGAGGTGTATGGGATGTGATAGAATGTGAATGGATGTGATAAGATGTGTATGGGATATGATAGGATGTAATAAGATGAAAATAAGATGTGATGTAATGAGAATGAATGTGGATGTGTATGTGGAAGAATGGATGTAGATGTGTATGTGGAAGAATGGATGTGGATGTGTATGTGGAAGAATGGATGTAGATGTGGATGTGTATGTGTATGTGGAAGAATAAATGTGGATGTGTATGTGGAAGAATGAATGTGGATGTGTATGTGGAATAATGGATGTGGATGTGTATGTGAAAAGATGTGATGTTGATGTGAGTGAATGAATGAGATGTGATGTGATGTGAATCGGGATAAGAATGAATGAGATTAGATGTGAAATGAATGAGATGAGATGTGATGTAAATTGAGATAGATATGAAATGAATGAGGTGTGATGGGATGTGAATATGGATTGATGCGAGTGGATGAGATGTGATGAGAATAAATGAGGAAAGATGTGATGAGATGGAAAATGATGTGATTGGATGACAATGGGTATACATATGAATTGAATATGGATTAAGTAATGTGGACGGATGTGGAACAATGCGAAAGACAAGAGTTCATTATAGGAACTATATTTATGACTTGTTTTTAAATGACTGTTTTATGTCAAAAATGTTGGGGAAGCATTTTGATCGTCTTGTGAATGAGGTCGTGGAGACCTAGCTGCTGCTGATGATAAAGTTACAACAGCTGACGGAGAGTCAATGAAGGACATCTCGTGTAGCAAGGTCTCGGTCAAGGTGTTGACCAGCCTCGGTTTGATTCAAATGGTGAGCTTTCGGTACGGTGGATGAGGGACCAAGGAAGCGGCCTATGAGTGAAGCGCTAGGTGACCTGCGAAGGATCCTAGAGGGTGCTAATCATACGGTGCTCGGGCTCTGGGTCACCGAAGATACCCACACGTGTGTCCTGGAAGATATTGGAACAAGGAGTCAGAGTTGTTTTTTGAAATCGGGCATGGATGTGGTTGATTGACCTTGCTTGTCCCCAACGGATGAGTCCATGGCTCTTTTATATGGATCTGTTGGTTGATCTTGCTGATCTTCAACGGAGATTCCATCTTGATTTTTATAAGTGAATATATTGCCGGTTACTATGAGCTAGTAACTATCGAAAAGGCCCCTGAGTGGACAGGTGATGAGCGTTCTGGTTGCCAATGATGCCATAGATACACCGATGATGGAATGAATTGAAATAAGGATTTAACCGGAGATTTTGAGGATTATGATCAGTGACACTATGGTTTCATTAAATGATTGTTTTAAAGATAGTTGAATCTGTGAAAAAGGCAATTTCATATTGGGTATATAAGTGGTGTGACTGGCGTTAAATTTGCATGAATATCCAGCTAGGGGGCCTGGGAACTCTTTTCCATCATACCCAGGACAAAACCTAACCAAATTCCTAATTGGATCCCATCACTACAGTGGTTGGGTGGTTGGCTAGATGGGGTTAGGCTGGACTGATGGATCCGTAAAATGAGACTCAATTCTGTTATAGTAGATAGATGAAGTAAATACCGAATAGTAATTGTTCTATGGAAAAAGAATCAATGACTGTGCCTCTCGATGGGGAAAAAAGCGTTGGTTTCTATGATCCAAGTGCAAGTTTCTTCCTTGATCTGACCAAGTGACTCGCAAGTTCGATCGAATCAGTTTGGTCAGTAATAACCCTGACTACGTTAGAGTACAAATATCCTAGAGGAATCGCCCGTGCTTTCCGGTAGGGGAAAGTTTTTTCAAGTTTGGTTTTTGAAGAACCAAGGGATTAGTCTCTTGACCGGATATCCGTGGTGGGCGAGGCCCCGAGTGAAGGATCCTAGCCCCCACTCAAGAAGTGCTACTTCCACTGCTAGCACCCCCAAATTCATTGCGCGGAGGGGGTAGGGATCTTTCAGTTTTGAAGTTGAGGCTTGGAGCACTTTAGTGTTGTTTGATCATCCAAATGGCATGGTAATTTTTAAAAAAAATCATCCAATTGGCATGGAAAAAAAAATCAATGTGATGCCTATATGCTTGATTTTTATAATTTCACTCTCGCATAAGCAAACCTTGGTGCCTACTTCTCATTGCCTTCTTAATAATATTGTTGCATATATAGCTTAAGTATAGGCTTGTTTAGCTACTCATAAGTCTTATGAATGCTATGGACTTGTATTTTATTACCTTGGTTAAGCATAATGAGAATATTGGAGTGTTCGATCGGATCAGTTTGGTCAGTAATAACCCTGACTACGTTAGAGTACAAATATCCTAGAGGAATCGCCCGTGCTTTTCGGTAGGGGAAAGTTTTTTCGGGTTTGGTTTTTGAAGAACCAAGGGATTAGTCTCTTGACCAGATATCCGTGGTGGGCGAGGCCCCGAGTGAAGGATCCTGGCCCCCACTCAAGAAGTGCTACTTCCACTGCTAGCACCCCCAAATTCATTGCGCGGAGGGGGCAGGGATCTTTCAGTTTTGAAGTTGAGGCTTGGAGCACTTTAGTGTTGTTTGATCATCCAAATGGCATGGTAATTTTTTAAAAAAATCATCCAATTGGCATGGGAAAAAAAATAATCAATGTGATGCCTATATGCTTGATTTTTATAATTTCACTCCCGCATAAGCAAACCTTGGCGCCTACTTCTCATTGCCTTCTTAATAATATTGTTGCATATATAGCTTAAGTATAGGCTTGTTTAGCTACTCATAAGTCTTATGAATGCTATGGACTTGTATTTTATTACCTTGGTTAAGCATAATGAGAATATTGGAGTGAGCACCGAGCTTAACAAATTGAGGCTTGTTTTCTTTACTAGCATAAAAAATACAAGTTTTACATTAAATGCTATAGCACATGTTAAGTGCTTGTATACCTAGGGTAGCTTGCTTAAGTTGTTTGGAGCATGTTAACCACTTACTTAGGGATTTATTTTCTCTCATAACCCATATAAATATGGCTTGTATTGGGTCAAGAAAGCTCTCTAATCATTTTTTGCTATGTTAATGTCAATAGTAGTAGAAAAAGTGACCTATTGCTTGAGTTTTACTTAAATCCCATGGATCTAGAAAAGTGTTGGGGCGTAAGCGTCGCTATTTTTTTCAATGTTATAACCGCCACTATATCCCATGTTATAGCCGTTCGCTATATCCCACACTATTTTTGCCACTTAGCACAACGCTACAAAAAACATCAACATCGTTATTTTCGCCTCTTAGCAGCACTGATAAAAACATCAGTGTCGCTATTTTTGCTGCTCCATGGTGCTAATAAAAAAATCAGCATCGCTATTTTTACAACTCAACAATGCTGATAAAAAACGTTAATGTCGCTATTTTTGCCGCTCAGCGGTGCTATAAAAAAACGAGGCAGATTGGAGCATTATCAATGTACTAAAGACAAAACTAATTTATACAAACAGACATATCAACATATGAAAATACATTTGAAACACAGTAACTCCCGAAATCTTAATTGTATTAAATCCCAAACTCCATAAAAGACGAGTTACATCCAAAATGCCATAACAAGGGAGCTACATTGAGTATGGAGCTACACAACATTAAACACAAAAGGCCAGTCTCTACTCATCCTCCTCCTCCTCATCCTCCTCATCCTCCTCACCTATTGCCTCTTCATCATCTTCATGTATCACACAAGATCAAGTAATGTTAAAACACAAACTAGAAAAATTTCTAAAAGTTTATAAAACCAAAATAATATAAACTTACAGCAGGGCATAGCTTCATAGTTCAAAATGACACCCTATTGTCACAACCATTCAAATGTGGCCAAGATTCCATTGCGATAAAGCAAAGTCATACTCCTCACGAGAAGGAGAACGGCCCACCACATTTTCCTACGCTAAACACACATTAAAAAAAGAATAATTTATATAAGATTTAATTCTTTGGAAACCAAAGTTTTGAATACAAAATATTAAGAGTTCAAATACTTACAAACTGAGCGAGGAAAGATGTCCTTCCACCCAATCCAAGATGAGAAGCCCCTCTTTTATGCATGCATACTCGGCCTACTTCTCTTTGTTGCTTGAATAGATTGGGATTTTCTCGGTGCTTCATTGTGGCCTTGTTGCAATCCTTTTATGATTCTCTTGGCAGTGGATTAATGCCACCATGCTTGATGGCCTTGGAAATCAATGATTTCCTATGACTCACATGACCCCGCATACGATCCAGTATCTTAAGGTCATTACGTTGTAAGTCGGGGTGGGGCACAAGAAACTCTGTCTTCAATACACTTAGAATGTATTGCTTCTTTGCATTATCTCAATGAGTTCTCTTGTCAATGTCCCAAATATTTCTGAACTCAAGATTTACAAGGTGATGCATGCGTACTATGACATGCTTTCCCTAGCTATCCTTAATGATCGACCCATCTGTCCTCCTCACATAGTAAGGAAGTGTCGCTAGGTCATAGGCATTTGGATCCACCACCTCCTATGTCAGCACATCCTTTGCTAATGGGGAATTGGAAGCAGATCTATTACTTCCCCCAAAACAACCCCTGCATCCACCCCCACCAGAATGACGAGAAGAGGCAAACCTTCTATCTAGCAAGGTCATGGACTAGGTGCCACATAAGAGAGTGGAGTGGCCTGGTTGCCCAACACCAATGTGTGGACTACATCCTCCAATGGGAGTGGACATGGATATAGGAGTGCATAACCCAGGACTAGGACCACCCATTGGAGTACCCCCCATCGGTGTAGGGTTAACTGTGGAAGGAACCGAGGGTGGATTAAAAATGTTCCACACACTCTCTCTCCCATGATATGATAGACTAGCGGCCAACTGTGAGAGATGCTCCATGTCCAGATCATCAGCAATGGACATTGAATGATGGCACATTGGGATTCTTGAGTCTGGATCATCCCCCCACATGTCTACATTATAAAAACGAGGCATGTTCAAACTTAAATAATACAAGAATGTATTAGAACTCTTATACCTTATGTATGCTCAAACTTAGAACTTTTATACCTTATGCATTATGTGTATATCTTATGCATGTTCAAACTTAAATAACACGAGAATGCATTAGAACTCGTATAATACTCATGTGTGTGATATTAGAACTATTACTACTTCAACAAGCAGGGTGGATAGTGCCCCTTTCAGATGATAGTTTCTGAGGACTTTCCATACGCTCCCCACTATTAAAGCCAAAGGAAAATTCTCTTTTACAAGAGAAGAATAGTGAAAAGATCGAGGGCTCCCTCTCCACCATAAACACCTACTCGTCTCGCGGATAACCACTCCTAACTTGACCAAACCAACATTCTAAAAGGCCTACAATAATGCCCCATATCTCTATGCATTATGCTCTAAGCCTAAGAGAATAGAAAATTGAAACCCTGGCACCCAAGGGTGCAAAGAAATTAAAGCTTAATCTATGCATTAATCTTAATGCATAAAGCTTAATCTATGCATAGAGCTTAATCTATGTATTAAGCTCTGTACATAGAGCTTATTACATGCATAAAGCTTAATCTATACATAGATCTTAATCCATGAATTATGCTCTATACATAGAGCATAATCTATGCATTAAGCTCTATGCATAGAGCTTAATCTATGCATTAAGATCTATGCATAGAGCTTAATGCATAGATTAAGCTCTATACATAGAGCTTAATGCATAGATTATGCTCTATGTATAGAGCATAATTCATGGATTAAGATCTATGCATAGAGCTTAATCTATGCATTAAGATCTATGTATAGAGCTTAATCTATGCATTAAGATCTATACATAGAGCTTAATCTATGCATTAAGATCTATGTATAAAGCTTAATGCATAGATTAAGCTCTATACATAGATCTTAATACATAGATTAAGTTCTCTGTATAGAGCTTAATCTATGCATAAGGATTAATGCATAGATTAAGCTCTATGCATAGAGCTTAATGCATTAATCTATGCATATGCATTAAGCTTTATGCGTAGAGCTTAATCTATGCATTAAGCTCTATGCATAGAGCTTAACCTATGCATTAAGATCTATGCATGCATAGAGCTTAATACATGAATTAAGCCATGTATTAATCTCTATGCATAGATTAATCTCTATTTATTAAGCATGCATGCATCTAGCTTAAGCTTAATACATAGATTAAGGTCTATGCATAGAGATTCATGCATGCATTAATCTTTATGCATAGACCTTAATCTATGTATTAAGCGTAAGCTAGATGCATGCATGCTTAATGCATAGAGATTAAGATCTATGCATAAAGCTTGATTCATGTATTAAGCTCTATGCATTAGATGCATGCATGCTTAAGCCTAAGCTAATCCTAAACCCCAGCACCAAGGGTGTAATAATAGGTAGATAAAAAGCATAAATGATCAGAGGGCTACCGCTTTTTGGTGAAGTTGAAGGAGAGGATTAGAGGACCTACAAAACAAAAGATTAAAAAAAGTAATTAGTAATACAAAGCCCTAAAAGCTTAATGCATAGATACAAAACCCTAAAGAATATAAGCAAAAGAGAGCTTACCTCTATATTGTCTAGCTAAAAGAGATGATTAGTGCAAGACCTACACAACATAAAAAGGTAAAAGAGTGATTAGCAACACATTTAATGAACTCTACCTACCAAACACAAGAAACATACAAAAGACCAATACACATTAAGTAGAGACACAAAAAGGAGAAGGAGAAGAAGAAAAAGGAGAAGGTTAGTACTCTATGCATTAATCTTAATCTCATTATGTTTCTTATTAATCATTAGATTAAGCATAATAGAAGCAAATCAGGTAATCATTAGGTCACACCATCTCTTGTAGAGTGATGGATAGGAAACAAAAGAGGAATAGCAAGGGAAAAGCGAAGGGGAAGAAGAAGAAAAACCGTAAACAAATTCATTAGAATTCTTCTTCTTCACATCTATGAGTGTTGGTGAAACTAAGGGATCATAAATAAATATCTCATTTTCTTGATTTGGAAGAAATTCCTTAATAAGTGCCCTGTAAGAGTTTATAAACAAAAGAAAAAATAAACAAAATAGAAAATATTTATACATTAAACACATGAGAACAACACTGTATTCATACCTTAAACACAAGAGAACAACACTGTCATTGATCTCCCTATCCTTCTCTAACATTCATCATGCTCCACTTCTCTTTCCATCCATATGGCCTTATCTAAATCGATTCTTGGATTCACTAGCTGAAATTTCTTTGTGTGCCATTCAAAAAATGGAAGAGACTATTCGAAAGTGACTCAGGGATGTCCTATTGTATTCACAATAGGGTTGTCCTATTGTATCACAATGGGAGCTTGGGGAAGAGAGAGAGAGAGAGAGAGAGAGAGAGAGACATAGACCTATTGTATTTACAATAGGAGAGGAGAGCTTGGGAAAAAGGGGAGAGAGAGAGAGAGAGAGAGAGAGAGAGAGAGAGAGAGAGAGAGAGAGAGAATCTTATTGTTGCAGAGGGTTTTAGGTAGGACAACAGAGGAAAATGTGATGGCAATAATAGTAATGAGTGAAAGAAACGGTTTTGATGTGGGTTGATAATGTGGAATGTGGGGGGAATTTCAAATACGACTGTTTGGGACATCATAGCATAGCGGAGGCTACACTCCAACCCACACACTTGTCAATCCGTGAATGCAACCCGGTTAGCGCATAGAGGCTATCCCGAATGGGAGAAGATGAGTTAACCACATACTAATGACTTCTAGTTCTACTCAATCCTTCTTCAACACTCAAGCAATCAATCTAACACAATCAACACATCAATCTAACATAATCAAAGCATCAAAATTAGGCTACACTTAAGCACAAAAATGCAACTTATGCAAAGAACCTAACATGCAAAGAGCTATCACACAAGCCTCAACTACACATCATTTCATGCACAAGCTTCATCACATGCACTCTACAACTCACAAATCAAAACATCATTAAGAAATCTAGATTAGCAAGTGTGTAGACCAAAACTTCATATCATTGAAAATGTAGAGAATAGAGAGTACAAGATTGAAGCAAGAATGGAGATGGAGAGCCTTGGGAGAGCACATGAGAAGGAGCTATGGAGCAAGCTCTCTCTATGAGCCTCTCAACCAAATGACCAAAGAGTCCTCTCTAGCTCTCAAATGGACCACCTTTTATACAAAAATTCTAGAACTCCCAAAAGTTCCCATGTGGGATTATTGTCAAGCCCTCGACTATTAAAGTGGAGTAAATAAGATTGAAAGTGTAGATATCAGTGGTGGTAAGTTTTGAGATAAAATGTTCTTGAAATGAAGAAAAAAATATTTTTGCTATTTTTCGGGCCTCCTTATGCACCGATGAGAATGATTATGCTAGTAAGGGTTTTAATAGCTAGAAAGAGAATCCTAGAGAGAATCGTAGTTTGAAAATTAGAGAGATCTCCTACTTTTAGGCCTAAAATTAGGCTTCATTTATGAGCTTTGTCTCCTTAAGTCTCAATAAAAGTAGTCTTAATTCCTTAAAATTAGGGATCCCTACAAGGCCCTTTTTATGCTGAAATGCCCCCTAATGTCAAGATCAAGATGTTGAAGAAGAAATGCATGGGACGATCAATGGAGGATGCAATTAACAATCAATATGATGACCATGAGGACCATGATGATAATATCTCTATATCTTCTTCAAGTAGTGGAATAGGACTTTATATTGATATAGAAGCCATCAAAATGATGGATTTAGAGATAGACCAATTGGCATGCATGGATTTATTTTAAGATAGATTTGATGATAATACAAATTAAATATATATCATCATAACATATGTACACATTGATCAGTTTATATAACGATTTGGTGATGATTTTGTTGTTTTATTTTAAAAATGTTTGTCAAGCTTTTTGGGTTTTAAATTATTTTAAGTTTTTATTTCCACTCAATTTCAACACTCTATTTTTTTTCCAGCATCGCTGAGCGGCATTTATAATGGCGCTATAGGCGGCATTTTTCTAGCTGCCACTACGGCATTTAATAAGTGCCGCTTAGCGGTGCTAACAAACGATGCTTATCCAGCACCGCTCAACAATGCTAATAACGGCGCTTATAGCAGCGTAACATAAAACATTACTAATGATGCCTTCTCTAAAGTGAGACAACCATGTTTCTAAACCATTAAAGTCTTTCACTTAGGTCAATGACTTGTATGGAAGAGTAGTATAAGCCAAAATGCTTAATGAATCTTCAAGAGCTCATAACCTAGAGTCTCCAGGATGTTAGGTAAATCCAGTTTTATCTTACCCTAATAGTGTTTAGGTCTCGAGCATATTAATAATGCTAATTGGATGTGTCAAGCTAGGCTTTTGTGATTCTTAGCAACATTACTACTCTAGTTTTATGATAATTAATTCTCTAATGAAGTTGTGGCAAGATTTATTGGTAGGGTTTAGCAATGCTAGTAGTGTTCCTAGAAGTGCTTATGTCATGTTAATGCTAAAATTTCAATGGTAATGATGTTATGCTTGATATAGCCTATGAGTCAATAATGTTAACACTTCTTCAAGGTAAGAAATTGTTTCCAAAATGATGTAAGCAAGGGCTAGAACTATCATAATCAACTAGATAGAAATCTCTCTTTATGTTTTTATGAAAGTAGATGTTATTATATAATTCTTCTTTTCATCTACATTAGTAGGGAAAGAGAGAAAGATTTAAAGGTTGTTAATCTCATTTTGGATTAACAAATATGCTCCTCCATTTGAGGACATAAATAAGTGTCATGCAAAGGCACTATAAAAGTTGCACATTATGAGATATGCCACCCAAGGCCTTAGTTAAGTAAGTTTTGGATGCCCAAGTGTGAATAAGGGCCAATTGTATATAAGGCATTTCTCATAATGAATGGTCACAATCCCCCTTTGTGCTATTGAGAGCTCTTGTTTGTGTCTTGAGAGAGAGATTGAGAGAGAGAATTCTAGCACTTGTGCCTCTTCTATACTTGTATGTTGCATGCTTGTGTTGAAGAGTGAGAGAGAGTGATTGCCTTATGTGTGATGGTGCGAGTGACTCTACGGTGACAACGTGGAGGTGGAGCTTTGAGGATTGGAGCTTCTCAAGTGAGCTTGGAGGCCTCAAGGGACACAAGTTTGAAGCATTGGTAAGTGCCCTATGACAATTGTGTTCTATTGCTCTTCTCTTAGGTGAATGCATTGAGTTCCCTCTTGGAGGTGTGGTAGCCCATAAAATTTTTGGCACCCCTGCTGGGGAAACACCTTTGTTTCTTCCATCCTCTTGAGTTTCAGCTCCCATTACATAAGATTTATCATTGCCTTTGCATTCTGGTAGTGCATTGTGTAGGAAATGAATGGATAAGATTTGAGTGGAAGTGAAAAATTGTGAGAAATTGGTTGTGTTTGTTGTGTATTTGTGTGGTGGAGTGGTCTTGGAAGAGAGCTCCACTATTTTTTCTAGTTAATTTTAATGTTTGCCTCATCGGAATCGTAAATTTGAGCGAGCAAGGTGGTGTTCTGTTTTTCTTTCTTTTTAAAAATTTACAAAAATCATAAAAATAAGGAGCCATTAATTGTGCCTTAAACTTGTATTACATTGCTTAGGCATGACACAATCATCTTGGAAGCAGTTGGATAAGGATTTTTCACCCAAAACCACCTCAGTCATCTGACGAGGGAAGTTCCCACGTGAAACTGCAGGAAAATAGTTCAAGACGTGAACCGTTTTTTGCAACTTCACGCCGTGAAATGCTCCCGGCATCAATGCCACATTTCATGGGATTATCTTGCCAAAAATAGGTAGCCTTATCCTGACACCACATGGTCTAACAATTAAGGATCATGAAAGTGCAGAAAATTGTTCACGACGTGAACTATTGCAAAGCACTTCATGGCGTGAAACATTTTCATTTCACGACGTGAACCATTTTAGAACCCTTCACGGCATGAACCATTTTAGAACCCTTCACAACGTGAACCAATTGCTTTTCACAACGTGAAACCTTTTCCCTTCACGACGTGAACTTTTTTTGCAATTTCACGCCTTAATCAAATCTAACTCACGAACTTGGTATTGTCAAATTAAGGCTAAGGAAGTCTTGAGAACATTGAAAATCATAACAAGGTAACATGGAATTCTAAGTCGAAAGCAAAAATTTTAAACACATGAAAGTGTAGAAAATCGTTCATGACGTGAACTGTTTTCTGACACTTCACGTCGTGAATTGTTCTTTGCAATCTCATGGTCTCAGAAACGAGTCGACAGTATCTAACCAAAATTTAATTGGGGCAGCAAAATCGCTTATCAAATCATATTCACATGCACTTGAGGTCTGGAAATCACATCGGAGACGACCTCACTCCTGATGATACTACATCAAATCACCCAGGATCTTCCTATCAAAAGAGTGTGGGTTCATACCACTCAGTAAGCGCTCAGTTGAGTGTCTTAAGGAATCTGGCCGACTGCCATACTCTGGGTTTGGGGAAGAGGAGAAACCACCCTCCCCTACTAGATCCAACGATATCATTAATATAACCTGGGGATTTTTTGGTCTCCAAATGAGCAATAATGAAGAAGTGCATTCTGCAAGCATGGGTCCATTAACTAGCACTGGACTTGGTTCAAGGCAAGAAGTACCTATCCAAACTTCAAATTCGAGACTGTCAAACACTGGCACCCCCCGAATGAGAAGAGACATGGAAAGTGCAGCGCCAGGACTGGTCCAGTATTCTTCCCAACCTCAGAGGAAGTAGAATTAAATCTGGAAAGGATCGAGGTACAAGAATTGAGCTTACGGAAACAAGAGCTTGATACTCAAAGGGCTAGAGCCGAACAAAAGGAGATGGGAAGTGTAAACTTACTTCAAATGTGGTAAAGAGTCGGAAATAGTCATAGGCAGAAGTGAGGGAGAAATTCCAAACTTAGAACCCGTTAATGAAGAGCCCAGAGTAGAGGAAGGGTTTGTAACCCTAGATGAAGGTGTGAGATCTCTGCCCTCTCTGCGCATCGAACTTTGGAGTGCTGGCAGTGGAAGTAGCAACCTCACGCATAGAGCAGAGCTTCCCACTCGGGGCCGCGCCCATGAATATCCGAACAAGAGACTAATCCTCCCTTGGTCTTTCCAAAATTAAACCTGGAAAAAACTTTCCTCGCCCAAAAGGCATAAGCGATTCCTCCAGGAAAATCAGGGCTTTAACTATCCTTTGTATTCTGACCGAACCCGCGGGTCACATGGCCAAATCAAAAAGGAGGAACTTGCAATTGGTTCATAGAGACAAACACTTTTTTCCCCATTAAAAGAGGCACAGCCGTTGATTCTTTTCCATAGAACAAGGATTATCATGTGACTTACTTCAACTATCGTAACTTAAACAGAATTGAATTTTATTATAGGAATCTATCGATCCAGCCTAACCCCATCCAATCCCATGGGTTAGCCAACTGCCCATAGCCAACCGCCCAACCACTATATTGATAGGATCCATTATAAAAATTTGGTTATGTTTTGTCCCGGGTACCAGGGAAAAGAGTTCTCAGGCCCCCTAGTCAATTCTCATGCAAAACTTAAATAGACACACCACTTACGCACCCAATATGAAATTGCCTTTTCTTAGACTCAACTATTTCCAAAACAGCATTGCAATAAAACCACAGTGTTTCCATCATAATCCTCAGTATTCCAGTTCCAAGTCCAATTTCCAATCATTCCTTCCTCCTCAGCGTACCTATGGCATCATTGGCAACAGAACACTCACCACCTGCTCACTCAGGGGCCTTTTCAATAGTTCCTAGCCCATAGTCCCCAGGAATATAATCAAGTATTCCATTCATTCCTTCCTCAGTGTACCTATGGCATCATTGGCAACCAGAACGCTCACCACCTGCTCAATAGTTCCTAGCCCATAGTACCTAGGAGTATAATCACATAAAATCCATATGGACTCTCTGTTGTTGAAGATCAGCTAGATCAACCAACAAGATCCATGTAAAAGAGCCATGAACTCATCCGTTGAAAACCAACAAGTCCAATCAACCAGATCCATGCCCGTGTTTAGAAAACAACTCCAACTCATTTTCTTCCTCAATGCATGCATGGGTATCCTGGGCGATGTGGAGCCCAAGCACTGTATGGTCAGCACCCTCTAGGTTCCTTTTCGCAGGTGACCTGGCGCTTCACTCATAGGCCGCTTCCTTGTTCCCTCATCCACTGTAGCGAAAGCTCACCATTTTAACCGACCGAGGCTGGTCAAGACCTCGGCCGATCTCGCCATGCAAGACGTCTTTCTTTGACTCTCTGTGAGCTGTTGCAACATTTTCCACTTAGGTCCCCACAACCTTGTTCCACAAGATAGTCAAAATGCTTCTCCAGCATTCTTGACGTAAAACAATCTTTAAAAAATAGGTTTCACATACAAATACAATTTCCAAACAAAATTCCCCTCTTTACACATCATTCCTCCTCATTTCTCATCATTCCACGTCATTTCTCATTATTCCACATTTTTCTACATCAATTCACATCACATCATTCCACATCTATTCACATCCATTCACATCATTCCACATCTATTCACATCCATTCACATCATTCCTCCTCATTTTCACATTCATTCACATCATCCCACATCATTCCCACATTCATTCACATCATCCCACATCATTTCTGCATTCATTCACATCATCCCACATCATCCACACATCATCCCACACATCACTTCTCATCACTCCACATCATTCCACACATCCCACATATCACTTCATATCATTCCCCACATTCCACACATCACTCCACAATCAACCAGATTAAAAGTACAATTACTCTACTTTTCACACTGACATGGCTTCTAAGTCTCAGCCATTACTTGGCTCCGTTTAAAGGTAACTTTTTTCTCAACTCAATTCTATTATATCTAAATTTCTATTCACTTTTGGATCCTTGATCCTTTCAAGAGTTCCAGATTCCTTTGCCAGGGAGTTCCAGATTCCTTTGCCAAGGAATCTAGAAATAAGTTAGTCTTTCACAAGTATTCATGTTCATCCAACTAAGCATGTTTTTGGTCTTTTTTTGGGAAATCCTTTTCCCGTTCAGAATGTACCCCAAGATTCTATTTTTCGAGAATCTAGACATATACTTCATTTTTTGAAAAGTTAAATATGTTCGTGATTCCTCTTTCTGATTAAAATTTATCCATGATTTCTCAATGCATTCCTATGAATATTTTCCCATTCTTTTCTCAATTTTCCCAATCTGCTCAATATTATTCTTTTTGAATAAAAGATTTATGCATATGACTTCATGGGATTTACAAAATCAATTATACCCATATTTTCTTTTTCAACATAAACACTAATTCATTTTTATCTAAATGAATCATTTCCATAATTCTCATAAATTGAATGAATATAGAAAAATTGCATATAACTTCCTTTTATTTTCTAGTAAATGAATAATGCTCAAAACTCCTCTTTTAGCATAAAATTAATTATGCATAATTTTATTTTCTAATGATATAAATTCTACCATAGTTTCCCCACATTTTCTATGAAATGAGAATGCCTGAAATTCCACTTTTGGCATAAAATTAATTTATGCAAATCCTTCATTTTCTAATGATAAAATTTTGCCATAGTTTTTTCCCATTTTCTATGAAATGAGAATGCTTAAAATTCCTCTTTTAGCATAAAAATTAATTTATGCAAATCCTTCATTTTCTAATGATAAAATTTTGCCATAGTTTTTTCGCATTTTCTATGAAATGAGAATGCTTAAAATTCCTCTTTTAGCATAAAAATTAATTTATGCAAATCCTTCATTTTCTAATGATAAAATTTTGCCATAGTTTCCCTGCATTTTCTATAAAATAATAATACTCAAAGTTCCTCTTTTAGAATAAAAATTATTTATGCATAAACCTTCATTTTCTACTGATAAAATTTTGCTATAGTTTCCCCACATTTTATATAAAATAATAATACTAAAAGTTCCTCTTTTAGAATAAAAATTATTTATGCATAAACCTTCATTTTCTAATGATAAAATTTTGCTATAGTTTCCTCGCATTTTCTATGAATTGAGAATGTTCAAAATCACACTTTTAACATAAGAATTAGTTTATGCATAAACCTAAGCTTAAACATAAACATTAATTCATCATAATCAAGAAAAGCATGGTTTTAAAAGAAAAACCTCAAAATAAAATGCTTCCCAAGCATGAGGGAGGTTGAGAAGAAGAATTACCATTAAAAAAGAGAGAAAAACACCATTGTTTTAGGCTAACTCTTGGTTTTTGGCTTGATTATTTAGAGAGAAGTGAAGCCCACAAGAGAAAGCTTGAATCTCCAAGACAAGAAGAGGATTAGTGAAGCTCCAAAGCTTCACAAAGGAGAGGCAAGGTAGAGAGATACTGGAAATATACTAAACTAAAAATTACACTAGCATAGAGTTACTCCAATATGAAAATACAAAGGATTGGGGGTCTATTTATAGGTGAGGGAGGCCACCAGCCAAGTCCAACCAGAATCTAGAGGCTTCCAGCTTCAATTTGATCCATTTTGGACAAGTTTTGGACCAGCTAGGCTCACTTTTCTGATCTAGTTTGAAAGAGGTGAGAGGTGAGAGGAGAGAGGAAATATCTAATTTTTTTATTAAGAAATTGGAGTAATGATGCTTATTCTAGGTGCCTCCTTCATGAGCTCCTGAGGTGTCAAAATTTTCATTTTTTACTAATAAACCCTCATTTTTTTACTATTAAGTATCTGTACTAGTCAACTCTTCATCTTATGTGAGAATTTACTCCTTTTTGGGGGATTTTCTTTTATTCTTGCATTTTTCTCATCCCAACACTTGGATTAACCCTATTGGCCCTTTAGAACACTCTTTGGACCTTAATTCATAATTTTCTAAAAATGTGGACCCTTAGGCTAAGGTGTCCAATGCACATTTCAATTAATTTCTAATGCATATTAGAAAAATCTTTTTGAACTTTTATTTTCTAGGGAATTCATCTTAAATAAAAGGGATAACTTTATATCCAAAAATATCTCTAGACTGTATTATCTCTCTCTAGACTATTTTCTCTCTCTAGATCAAAAACAAGGGAAAACAAGATCTTTTTCCATTCTAAGGGGGGGATGATTACAAGAGACTTAAGGGGAGGTTCTTACACCTTTATATCTCAAAAGCTGGAGGGAGGAATCTTACATCCTACCCCACTTAAGAAATGCGAGATGTCCTTATCTCGTAATTGGAGGATAATCTCTTACATCTATTTCTTCTTCCATTACTTCCAGCGTTACTGCCTTGGAAGTAGATGGCTGGTTTAGAAACTTCTCTCTTTGACTTCCCCAATTCTGAGACTGAGGTCTTGCATTACTTTGCATCGAAACTGAGGGTTGGTTAAGGAGTCTACCTCTAGGGTTTCCCTGATTTTGATGGGAGGGACCCTGATTACTTTGGAAGGAAGGAGCTAGAATTTGGAAAAAGCCATGGTTGCCAATGTCAAGCTTGGCAACAAGGAGAGACTGGAACTTAGAAGATAAAGCGAGACCAACGACGGCTGAACTTACACAGAGAGCAGCAAAAACAACATAGCATAAATGGTTTTCTTTGAGAAAAATCAATGCAAGCAGAGGTGGAGCTCAACATCTACAAGATGAATCAATAGCAAATAACCATTTTTTAATGGTCCTAAATTTTTGTGGTTTAAAAATACCTCTAAAGATAAACCCTAAGTTATGGTGTAAAAGAAACTTGAAATAAGGTGTTGTTCACATGTAATTTATGAAAAAGCATGTGATGATTACATTGGTGCAAAGATGTTTAAGTGGAGACATCTACGTTGTTCTTAGAGGTCATCAAGAACCATAATCCTTGTTCATTTAGCATCTTTAAGGTGCAGAGTTGTATATTTTTATCTCTCCTTAGCCCTAAAATAATGGGCAAATATCGGCTTCACAAAAGCTATGGTGTTTTTGACCATATTGTACTGGTGCCCTACCCTTACCTTAATGCATAAAAAGGATTGTATTTTTTCTCACCCAAAATTATGAGGATCCCTACCTGAGCCCATGGTGGAAACAGTTGGACTTAAGATGTCTAGGTTGGTTAGACACATGCGCGTACACTTGTTGAACACTCTAATTTGCATTGAGGGGGAGTGTTGAGATTGGCAATGCCAAATTATTGGGGGTGAGAGGTGAGTTGGATTGGTTGGAGAGATGATTAGTTCATAGACCTAAGTTTACATTGAGGAGGGGTGTTGATATGTGTAATGTAAAATAAACAGGTTATCTTGTACCCTAGAGGTGCAAGATATTGTGGAAAGATAAGAATGCCACATAAGATATTATGTGAATGGTGAGAGCCACATAAAAGAATGTGGAAAAGGAGTTGCCACATGGCATGATGATGTGTAAAGAAGTTTGGATTAGAGTCTATCTATATTAGAAGCCTTTCATCATATGGCTCATAACATATTGTAAATACAAGGTGTTGAGTGTGCCTATTGTGTCTACCTCTCATTAGTGTGCAATTAACATTATGGAGTTTCTTGATTACTATGAGCCTCCTTCAGCATATGGTTAATATGTGATGATTAGCACTAGGCTTAGCATGGTTCTCTCTTTTTTAATAGGAATTAGACCCAAACAAGTACTGTTAAGAGTTTAACCTTTGTTATGGGCTACCACACCTCCAAGAGGGAACTCAATGCATTCACCTAAGGGAAGAGCAATAGAACACAAATGTCGTAGGGGACTTACTAATACTTTGAACTTGTGTCCCTTGAGGCCTCCAAGCTCACTTGAGAAGCTCCAATCCTCCAAGCTCCACCTCCACGTTGTCACCATAGAGTCGCTCACACCATCACATAAGGCAATCACTCTCTCTCTCACTCTTCAACACAAGCATGCAACATACAAGTATAGAAGAGGCACAAGTGCTAGAATGCTCTCTCTCAATCTCTCTCTCAACACACAAACAAGGGCTCTCAATAGCACAAATGGGGATTATGTCCATTCATTTTATGAGAAAATTCCTTATATACAATTGGCCCTTATTCACACTTGGGCACCCAAAACATACTTAACTAAGGCCTTGGGTGGCCAATATCTCATAATGTACAACTTTTATAGTGCCTTTGCATGACACTTATTAATGTCCTCAAATGGAGGAGCATATTTGTTAATCTAAAATGGGATTAACATCCCCCCTACCTCATGTAGGTTCTGTCCTTCGAACTTGTTACCAAGATCAAAAGACATGGTCTTCGAACTCATGACGGTACAAGTTACGGCATGATTGAAACTTTTTGAGGGTTCTTCTGCATGTCGAGTGTGATCTCCAAAACCCGGTGTCGACCATGTCTTTGAATGTGACATGCATATAGGCTGGAAGACACCTTAGGCAATGATAATACAACATCATGCCTCTGTTAGAGAAACCTTGATTCATGTCAAACTACAGCTGCTCAGCATCATCATACCCATGATACCGTTCCTTGGGTTGACCTATCAGGACCACGGCAATTTTAAGAATCGAACGCTGGCCACTATTGCCGGGTTTGGGATACGGCGCCATGCCTGTATCCAATTCAGCATCTGCTTTCTTTGTTCTCTTATGTCTTTAAATGTGGATGGCATGAAGATGGGGAAGTTATAACATACATGTGAATCTCGTTGCTTGGCCTCTTGAAATTCCAAAGGTGTTAATATTCTCTTTAGTGGCATTTACAAGGGATACACTTGTTGAGTTGGTGGCGCACACATATATTCATGGCTGTATTCTGGGATTGTGAGGAACTCCTTTCTCCAGTTTGGTTGTATGCTAGAATCTTCCATCTTGGGGTTTGCATCATCTGTGATAATTGTTATATACCCCCTCTTGTGTGGACTGGGTGAGCCTTCCTCCACCTGGCGGCGGGGGAAGCAATAACTGATCATAAATGTTGCCATTTTGATTTCCAATAGATCAGCCAATTGTGGATTTGCTAACTTGGTGTGTCATACCATGTTAGACCATAAAGTGCCCTCTTTAGCCAAAGGTAGCAGTTCTTCTAATTCCGACGGGCAAGGTGCTCAGAGAGGGTATGGTACATAAGGTTGCTTTGTTGGTGTGACATCTGAGTATGCTTCTGGTAAAATCTATCATTCTGCTTTTTGTAGCAGTCCTTTGCCATGGGTCCTGGTTTGAGATAGTAATAGCACTCTATGCTATTTGCATTTTGATTTCTTTGCCAACCACCTCGGCCTCTTTGGCTCCCCCTACCTCTAGACTGGCCTCTTCCACTTGTGTATGATTGCTGCTGTGAATCATTGGACTATTGTTGTCCATAATTTTGATTTTCTTATCGGCCACCACCTTGGCCTCGGCCTCGGCCTCTGCCTCTGCCTCTACATGAATTAGAGTAGAAGGCCTTTTTGATGTGTTCTTGCTTTGTGAAGAAGAATCCTCATCGAAAGCCTTTTCTTCTATGATCAGCATAGATATCAAGTCCCGAAAGTTGGGAATATTCTCCCTAATTGCAAAATGGAGGTCTTGAATGGCTTGTACTCTTGCCAAGCCCATTCAAACAAACACTCACCAAATCATTATCCTCCACTAATACATTAATAGACCCAAAGGATTCAACAATGCCCTTGAACTTTAAGGCATATTCATTGATGGACATGCTTTTCTTTTCCACAGTATGCAACTCTTGCTTTAACTGCAACTTCCTTGCCTTTGTGTTAGTCTGGAACATTTGAACCAGATTCTCCTATGTAGCTGCTGGAGTGTTTGCATCATGTATGTGTCCTATCATAGTGTCTGTGACACTAATTGAAAGCCAGTACATGACTTTTCTTGCACCCTGATTCCAGTCCTTGAATGCCTTTATATCTTTAGGAGTGGCATTCTCCTCAGATAACTCTTCAGGCTCCTTATTGTCTCCTTCTACATAATCCCAAAATTCTTTACCCATTAGGAAATTGGTCATTCTGAACTTCCAGGCATGGAAGTTATTCATATTCAGCTTCTCACTAACAATTTGATTAATTCCATCAAACATGTTTTCCTACAGCAATCAAATAACCTGCAAACAAACAACTTCTGTATGCAACCTGTAAAACAGTATCTCTTGTAACTACTGGAGTGGTACTTTAGCACAACCTGTGTGTCACCAAATGTGACCAGAGTACATGTACATACACCCAATATCAACAATACATGTGCAAACCCTATCTCCACTTCCAAAATGTACTGCTACACTGCAATAACTAGATTTTGAGCAGAAACAGTTCTCTACTCCCAGAACTTCCAAGAAAATACCTAACGGGGCCTGTAATGCACTCGAAACGCGAATCTGAACAAAAAATTTAATCCAATTAGATAGTATACCTATCACGTAGCTCCGCTCCCATGAAGACAGCTCCTCAATTGGAGATGTGTAGCTCCCAGAGCTACTGAGGGGGTGTTGTACCTAAACCAAGAAGGGGAAAGAGATGATGATGCTCTTACCCATGCAGTACTGCTTCCATCCTTGCTTGTTCTTGCCTCTTTCTTCCATCCTTGCTTGTTCTTGCCTCTTGCTTCCCTCCTTGGCTCTCATATGAACCAGGCTCTGATACCATAAAGAGAATGTGGGGGAGAGGGAGAGCTTCAAACCCTAGCAAAAGCAAACACACACACACACACACAAGAGAGAGAGAGCAAGACACACAAGAGATTTTTGACTGTCTTGTAGCTGTTGGTGACTTGCACAATTGCTTCTTGGTGTGCAATCATCATTCTCTACATCTTTGAGACTGATTAGTGTTGATGGTGTCATTAAGCGCTCTAATCTTTTTTGCATTTGCTTTGTTGTTATGTTCTCTTTCTTGTTGCAAGTGGGTCACTTTGTTTTCTACTTCCTTCAGAGTTAGGGATAGTGTTTGGATTTGGCCTTGTAGCTCTTCCTCCTTGGCTAGGGAAGTGTGATTGAGTTCTTGTACTTGTTGGGCATGGGTATCTGCTTGCTCTTAGTTATGTGTGACTTCCTTCTGAAGTTGTTCTTTGGCCTGCTCCAGCTGCGCTTTCAAATTTGTATTCTCTTTAATTCTTTGCACAATAGTTTGGCTGAGAGACAAATTATTGTTTTCCAGCACACTTGGTACTTGGCTTCCTACTCCTCAGTTGCCTTTAAACTCTTTAGGATATCACATCCCTATAGATTGCCACTCTGCCGCTATTAGGTATTCTTGCAATGTCTGGACTTGGTTGTTTGCCTCTTGAGCTTGCTTCTAGAGTGTGGCATTGCGATCATGAAGCATATGGGTTGTGAGTAGATGGCACTGCCATACCCGTTGTTCCTGCTCCCACAGTGAAGCACTTATGGCCATGGACCCTTCCAGTCTTGCATGTGGCATATTCAGGAACTCATCCAGTCCTTCCACAGTTTTTGGAAAGAATTTTTCATAATCTAGATTATGTAGGAATGAAGTCTCTGGTATCACCTCCTCGTCCTCCAGACATCTCCTTTTGTTGCTTGGACTCCGTGTATCTTCAGCCCTTGGCCTTTTTCCCGTATCCAATGGCTCTTCTGTGACTTGCGCTGGGAGAGATGTAGCTTCTTCAAGTTCTTGGGGTTCTTCTCCTGCCACTGCTCTTGCTTCTTCAAGTTCTTGGGGTTCTTCTCCTGGCACTGCTCTTGCTTCTTCAAGCTCTGGCTGTGCTGCAACCTTGCAAGTGTGTCTGACATCATGCAATTCTTCAAGGGAGACAGATTTTTGAAGATTAAGTGGGCCGGGCTTTGAGGAGGATTCATGTGCTGTGCTTCCGTCCTCTCTTCTTGTGTTGCCTCACTGACACTGGCTTCCAGTTGCCCTGGTACTTCTTGGTACGACTTTATTTCCTACGCTAGTTCAGCCTCAATTCTCTGTGTTTCTTCAGCAACATCCGGTATGAATCCCCTCAGCTTTATTTAGTCTTCTTTTTCCTTCCTCTCTTGATCTCCTTCATTATCTCTTTAGTCTCCATGAGTACAGCTTGCCCTTCTTGCATTTCCACAGCAGCAGTCAGCACTGGTTGCTCTGTTAGGAGTGCTAATTGCATTCTCTCTTCGGGTTGTGGTTCTGGGAGAGGCCTCCGAGCCACATGGTTTAGTACCTGTGTCATCAGGTAACGGGTTGCAAATCTTCGACTAATGGGCCTTTAGGTAATTCTCCATCTCCTTATGGATGTAATAGGCCCAATGTAAGATTCCTCCTCAGCTTGAATAATGAATAAGCTTATACCTCAATCCCCTGTAATCATTCCCTATTTCAGAATGCAAGAAAATATTATTTTTCCTTGTTTTTGCCTAGAGAGAAAAAAATTTCTAGAGAGAGGTAATTCAATATTGAGATATTTTTAGATATAAAAATTCTCCTAATATCTAAAATATAATTCCCTAAAACAGAAGGTCAAAGTAAATTCTCCAATGTGCATTAGGAATCAATTAAAAATGGTATAAGGGATCTTAGCCTAAGGGTGTACATTTTCAGAAATTTTTGGATTATGGTTCAATTAAGGTTCCAATGGGCCAATAGGATTAATCCAAGTGTTGGGATGAGATAAATCCAAAGAATAAAATAAAATACCCAAAATTGAGCAAATGCTCACATAAGATGAAGAGTTGACTGAGTACAAGGTTTATTAGTTAAAAATTAAGAGATATTAGTAAAAAAATGAGATATTTAAGAGAAATGATGCATTTTGACACCTCAGTAAGCAGGGAATGCCACATTAAGGAGGTGCCTTTTTCTTCATGATTACTTGATTTTTTAATCCAAAAAATGGGATATTTTTCTCTCTCCTCTCTCCTCTCTCCTGGATCAAACTAGATCAAAAAAGGAGCCAAACTGGTCCAAATTGAGTCAAATTGAAGCTGAAAAATTCTAGAACCCAGTTGGAATTTGTTAGTGGCCTCCCTCACCTATAAATAGACCCTCATTCCTTTGTATTATCATCTTTGAGCTATACCATGTGAGTATTATATTAAAATAATCATTATTTCTATTATCCCTTAATTTTCCTCTTCTTGTAGTAGGGAGCTTGGAGCTTCTCTCTCTCTTCAACAACTCTTGGAGTTCTCTTCTCCTCTTGCTAACCAATTGATTGGTTGGGGGCTTCACTACTAAAGAAAGAATCAAGCTAATCTTAGAGAGGTTAGATGGATTTTATGGTTTTTTTTTTATTTCCTCAATGACTTTCTTCTTCTCAACCCCTCTCAAGCTTGAGAAGCTTTCAAAATGATTGTTTTAATTCAAATCAAGCTTTCCCTAAGATTCTTAATGTTTTATTAGAATTAAGTTAATCTTTATGCTTATTTGTAATGCTTTCTAGTAAATCTCTCTCTCAAAAAGAATAATCATCTCTATGGCTAACCAAAATGGACTCATCCAAGTGTACACCTCCCGTATGCATCCATGCCCACAATTACGGATGGGGGGATATGTAGCCATAGTTATACTCCTCCTTTGTTGGGTCATGCCCAACAACCTCCCTCTACAAAAAAATAATTAAGTAAATATACAATTAGTTAAAGAAAATAATATAGTACAAAACAAAATGAAAGAGGAGAAGAAATGATTAGTAAAATAGGTACTTGCGAAACGAGCAATGAAAGAGGACTTTCCTCCCGAGCCGAAGTGTGAAGCCCCTCGCTTCCATAGTTGAGAAGCACTCACCGTTGCTTGTTGTTGTTGAAAAGCATGTGGGTGCTTTCACGAAGCTGCGTGCATGCTTCCACTCCTCGTGCATGCAAATGCTGGGCTTTTCCAAATTATTCTTTGCCGCTCTCTTGATGTTTGGTCCCCTATTAGAGAGAAAAATCTTGATCCTTCTCTTCATCCACTGCTCCGAGAAGCAAAGATCCACATGTGGAACAAGGAACTCTGACTTAATCACATCAATGACATATTGCTTTGAAAGCTCATCTTGTGCTTTCGACTTTTTAAAGGAGTTCATGAACTCAAGGTTAGCAAATACATGCATGCGGTTCATAACTTGCTTCCCTCGTGCATCCATCACTCATCATGAGGGCACCAGCCCAACATCTACGTTGTATGGTAGGGTGCATGGATCAAATGGTAAAATTGGCCTCCTAGGAGCTGGCTCTCATAATGAGCAGATGAAGAGCCCCCCTACTAGGGAGATGCATCGGGAGACCTAGTGCTGCTTTGGCCACAGCAAAAGCAAAGGCAACCTGCTAGCGCGTCTACTACCCCCTCAAACTCCCTACTACGTCGTCATCGTGGTAAAGGTGAACATGAGGGATCGGGGGCGGGTCTAGTCAAGGTAGGTGGTGTAGGCTCATCACAGCCATACCGTGATGGGCCTGCACCATTCGGACCCATGCCACTCGGACCTGCCCCTATCAAAGGCATGGTCTGCCCGACTAGCCAAGTGGGGTATATTACCTCCATGGTGTCGACTAACCCGATGGTAAGCCCGCTACATATAAGATTCAACAATAAGACTTATAGAACACATAAAAGGTTAACTTTGTGTATGTGAAAAGGTTTGATGGAACCATACCTACGCATAGAGCCTTATGCATAAATCTTTATGCATAGAGCCTTATGCATAGAGCTACACATAGAGCTTTATGCATAAATCTCTATGCATATAGCCTTATGCATAGAGCTGCGCATAGAGCCTTATGCATAAAGCTCTACACATAGAGCCTTATGCGTAGAGCCTTACACATAGAAGCTTTATGCATAGAGCTTGCAAGAGCCTATGCATAGAGGTAAACCTACGCTAAACCTAAACCTAGCACCCAAGGGTGCAATAAAGGAAAAACATATTGTAAGCAATCAAAAGAAGAAGAGAGCTTACCACTCTTATGTGAAGCCAAAAGAAAGGATTAGTGCAAGAGCTGTAAAACAAAAGAGGCAAAAATACAAGATTTCTCTAACAAAAGAATGTTTAAAGCTTAAACAAAAAAGGTAACATGTGATATTAGAACATTGTTGAGACCTTCTACAATACTACTTGGATGATAGCTTCTAAGGACTTTCAACACGCTCCCCAATATTAAATCCAAAGGCAACTTCTCTTTTACAAGAGAAGGATAGTGAAAAGATTGAGGGCTCCCCCTCCACTATAATCACCTACTATAGATAACCACCTACTGCCCGGACACCCAAGAGTGCAATAAACATGGGGTTGCATGAATAAGAGAGCTTACCTTGACAATGTCAAGCCGAAGGAGAGGATAATAACACAAGAATGCTTTAATAGACAAATGCTTAAAGCTTAAACAAATAAGGCAACAAGTGATATTAGAACATTGTTGAGACCTTCTACAATACTACTTAGACAAGCAGGGTGGATAGTGCCCCTTTTGGATGATAGCTTCTGAGAACTTTCCACACGCTCCCCACTATTAAAGCCAAAAGCAACTTCTCTTTTACAAGAGAAGGATAGTGAAAAGATTGAGGGCTACCCCTCCACTCTATAACCACCTACTCTCGCAGATAACCACTCCTAACTTGACTTAACTAGCATTCTAGATGGCCTACCATAATGCCCCATATCTCTATGCATAAGCCTAAACCCTAAACCCAGCACCCAAGGGTGCAATAAACATGAGGCTTCATGAATAAGAGAGCTTACCTCAACAATGTCAGCCAAAGGAGAGGACAACAATGTAAGACCTACAAAACATAACATGAGAAAAAGTGATTAGTTACACATTTAAACTTCATTCATGCATAGCGTGCTGCACATTAGGCTTATGTATAAGGGCTTAAGGCATAAACCTATTACAAGGGCTTATGCATAAAGCCTATGCATAAGGTCTATACAAGGGCTTATGTATAAGCCTATTGCATAAGTCTATGCATAAGGGTTTATAGATAAGCCTATGCATAAGGGCTTATGTATAAGCCTATTACATAAGGGCTTATGCATAAGCCTATGCATAAGGCTTATGCATAAAGCCTATGTATAAGACCTATGCATAAAGCCTTAAGCATAGGGCTTATGCATAAGCCTTAAGCATGGGCTTATGCATAAGGCCTAAGCATAAGTCTTGTGCAGCATAAGCATAGGGATTATGCATAGGCTTATGCATAAGCCTTATGCATAGGCTTAAGGCTTATGTATAGGCCTTAAGCAAAGGCTTGTGCATAGGCCTTAAACGTAGGCTTATGCATAACTTGACCTAACCCTAATCCCTGGAACCCAAGGATGAAATAACACAAAGAGAAGAAGCATAAACAAATAATGGAAAAAAAGGGCTTACCTCTTCTTTAAGGATTGGCCTAAACCCTTGTTAGTTGTTCACTTGAATAAACCTACAAAAAAGAAACATAATAAATCAAAATTTTAGTTCATTTTAACATATTAGCAAGAAAGGAGAAGAAGAGGAAAAAGAGGTGAGTACCCTAAACCCTATTCCTAATACATAAGTGATTGAAAGAAATTGGTTTATGTTTCCCTAACCCTAGCTCTATGCATAGAATGCTTAATAGATAGCTTGATGGAGAGCTCTCCATCAAAGCTCTCTATTAAAGCTCTATGCATAGGGCTAGGGCTATGTCAAGGGAGAAAGGGAAAGGAAAGAGAGGGCAAGGGAAAGAAAAGCTGACATAGAGCTATGCAGAAGCTTTCCATGAAAACTTGGAATGAAAGAAAGCTTGGGAGAAAGAAAGAAAGGAAACAGCACTTACCTTGGAGGAGAGGAAGAGAGGCTTGATTGAGGGAAGAGGTGTGGTGGGAGAAAATGTTGTTGTGCAGGCATCCTCTTCGCATGTGCAAGCAGTCAAAGTAGGTAGAAAGAAAAGTCTCTCGTCGGTGGCAGTGATTTAGGCAGGAGTCCCCGTTTCCAGGTTGTTGCCCAGAAGCAAAAGTTTGTTGCTAGGCAATGATATTTTGCCCTACTAAGTTGTTGTCTAGCAGCAGCGAAATCCTAGGCAATTTTATATCATAAGTTTTGGATAGCTCAAGTGTTTTTGTACTAACCCTAAATCAATTTTGGCCAAGTTTCAGATGTCTGATAAATCAAGGGCCAGAAGTTGGTTCCGAGGCATGATTAAGAGAAAAAAATCATTGTGTGTGTGATCGATGCAAGGGCCAATATATACGACAACATCGTATAACAATTGAGCATGTCCAGACGTATGGGCTTCATGAGACATTGGTATGACTAAGTGCAGATGATGACATGGAGGAGAACCATAGAAGAGTGCTAGGTAACATGCCACACCATTCGGTCGGTGGCATTGGGTAGAATGCAGAAGGTGGCAAGGCTTCATATGGAAAGCATGGTTGAGACTCATCTTCACCAACCAATGAATGAGGTGCCTCCACCATTGCCACATAAGGAGAAAGAGAATCTCATCATGGACAACATGGTGAATGACTTCTTTGGACGGGGGGTCATAGATGATAGTGAGCAAGCTCCAATGCCACAAGAGGAGGAAACCTTGCATAGAGAGGCAAGCACCCCTTTTTATGAGGGATGTTCATACTCCACACTGCAAGCAAACTTAGAGCTATTAAACTTGCAAACAACTTATGGATGGAGTGATGCAAGTGTCATAAGTCTTCTTAGATAAGATCACCTCATTCTATTCTCTTAAATAGAAAATGTCTCATGTTTTATATACTGTCCTTGTTGCGAATATTTTGACATATTATTTCTTATGTTATGTTGTAGGCTTCTCAAGAATATTCTTCCTCCTCAAAATCTATTACCAAACTCATGAGTTAGGTGTCGTAAAATGCTCTCTATGCTAGGTATGGATGCTAGGTATGGATTACACAAAAATACACGCATGTCCCAATGATTACATGCTATTTAGAGGGGTTAATAAAAATGAAACACAATGTCTACAATGTGGGGAGAGCCACCATAGGGATGATTTACAAGGAGACAAAGTTCCTCAGAAGGTGTTGAGACACTTCCTTATCATTCCTCACATCCAACACATGTTTAAATGTAAGGGGATTGTAGAACTCATGACATTGAAAAGATGCAAGGGAGAAGAGAGCTTGAGCTCTTGCAAGCACACACACTCACAAAACCCTAAAAAAGAACACACAAAGTGAGAGGCTGAAAGTCTTCTTCTTCTTCACACAACACTCAACACACCATATACAAAGATAAGAGTACACACCAAATGAAAAGGTACTCAACCAAATACATACTAGGGTTCTCTATAGTGTGAACCCAACTAAATGAGCTAGTGCTATAACTATGCCAGTCTCTAGAATGGTTGTCACACAACCTGTCATCCCATTGGCCGCATATCACCCATGATCTCACCAACCATGCCAGTGGTGTAAGTGTGGGGCCTATCCCCCAGGCGGGTCATGAGTGTCCACCACCTCACTAGATAAGCTCGATATCTCAACACTCCCCCTCGAGCTCAACTCCATCTCATGTACACCAAGCGAAGCCCTGAATCTGCGGAGCTTCTCTGTACCCAATGCTTTGGTGAAGATGTCAGCGACCTGATCCTTTGTGCTGACATAAACAAGGTTAACATCTCCTGCCAAAACCTTCTCTCTGACAAAATGGTAGTGGACTTCTATATGCTTTGTGCGAGCATGAAAAATTGGGTTCCTGGCCAACTGTATACTGCTAATGTTGTCACAGAAAATGACAACTTGTCTATCCACTGATAGACCCAAATCTGCAACAAGTAGCTTTCTCAACCAAGCTACCTCACATGCTGCCATAGCAGCACCTCTGTACTACTCGGCCTCTGTACTGGATAGAGCAACCGTAGGCTGCTTCTTGCTGCTCCAAGTCACAGCAACACTCCCCAAAGAAAACATGAAGCCACTAGTAGATCTCCTATCTGAGATACTACCAGCCCAATCAGCATCTGTGTACCCATGTACACATATCTCTGTCCCAGTTTCATAAAATAGTCCACAATGCAAAGTAGACCTCACATACCTCAGTATGCGTCTCAATGCATCCAAATGTGGCTTCCGAGGAACCTGTATAAACTGACTCACCAACCCAACAACATAGCTCAAATCTGGCTTGGTGATCGTCATGTAGATCAAGCTTACTATGCGCCTATACATAGTAGGATCCTCCAAAATCTCTCCTAAATCTGCACTCAACGTGCCATTTTGATCCAATGGCACTGAGATAGGCTTACAGCCTGTCATACCATACTTGGACAACATGTCCAAGCCATACTGTCTCTGCAGTAATAATCATTTGGCCAACTGAAACCAGATTCTTTGTTATGTTTGAAACATGAAGTACATCTGCAAGGTACTTTGCCATCCTGCATAGACAATGGCACATCTCCAACATGGCCAATTGGATGAGCAATGTCCTCCCTTGTTTCCACAAAACCTAGTCTTTCAAGGTTTTTCATCTCGAACCACTCTCCATGACTTGTCATGTGGTTCCAAGCACCTGAATCAACGTACCATACATCATCTTTATGTGCTGCTTCAACATTTTTAGACATGGCATTAACGACATGCTGCATAACAAACAACCTTTCATTATCCTCATTGTTTGTGCTCGAGGATGCATAGTTGTTTTGCTGCAATTTTTCATTTTGCATGTCAGCCTGCTTCTTATAACAATCTGCCTGCACATGTCTAGGCTTACCACAATAAAAGCATCCACGTGTATCATTATACTGCCTTTGCCAATTTCCACCACCTCTTTGACTCCCCCTGCCTCTGAATTGGCCTCTTCCACCTGCATGTTGTTGTTGTTGTGAATTATTGGACTGTTGTTGTTGCTGCCTGTTGGCCATAATTCTGATTACCTGTTCGGCCACCTCCACGACCTCCTCTACCTCGTCCTCTTCCTGAACTTGTGTAGAAGGCCTGTTACTCTGAACTATTTTTATTTTGTGAAGGCTGTTGGTCTTCACGCAAGCTCTTCTCTTCTATAATCAACATAGACACACCAAATCTGTGAAATTGGGAATGTTTTCATGAGTCTGAATAGACATCTTGAACTCCTTGTATTGTGGCTCGAGACCACGTAGACAGACTTCCACCTTATCATCATCATCTACTGAAACACCAATAGATGCAAGGGATTCCATAATACCCTTGATCTTCAATGCATAGTCATTCACCAAAAATGCAAGGGATTCCACAATACCCTTGATCTTCAATGCATAGTTATTCACAAACATACTCTTTTTCTCCACAGTATGAAGTTCATTCTTCAACTGTATCTTTCGTGCCTTGGTATTCGTTTCATAGAGTTTTACTAAGGTGTCCCATGCCTCTTTGGGGGACTTGGCATCCTTTATGTGCCCAATCATGGTGTCCTGTATACTGATAGAGAGCCAATACATAACTTTTCTGGCTCCTTGGTTCCAATCCTTGAACTCTTTCACATCTGCAGCAGTCGGATTGATCTCTGATATCTCCGGTGCCTCTTCATGCTCACCTTCTGGGTGGTTGCAAGATCAGGGTGCCCAGTTTTGTCCACTCAGGCACCCTGTAAACTGCAAAAAAACAGGCATTTGTTTCCCTTTAGTGGCTAATCTCTCCTAGTAAATGAAGGAATTTTGTTTCAAGTTCTTTTGTTGAAACATCATATTCAAAGTTGGAAATATAGTTGCATAATTTGATTAAGCATTAGATAGTCAAAAGTCCTCATTTTCTTAGGTACAAAGTCAATGTATACACCCTGTCCCAAATTTGAGCTGATTCCATAAAATGCTAATATCTTTTACATATAAACTCATATGAGATTCCCACTTTGTACCTTGGATCTTCACATAATATGGAGCTTAACTTGATTTTTCGAGAAAATTTTAAGATATTTGCCTATTTTCTTTAAATATTTCAAGGTCTTTAAAGTGTTATAATATACGCCACTTTTTGTACCCACAATAGCTACCACTTAAAATCCTCAATCTTGTAGATCAAAAGAGTGGATAGATACTGAGACATTAGTAGAATGTGGCGGTTAGTGAAAATTGCAAATCCAATGGTTGGATTTTTAATAATCTCTTTTTTAAAATTCTTCCAGACTATCAGAAGGCCTGTAAATATAAATAATCTAATTAGTAAAATTACATTTTTGATGTGAATCATCTAAAACCTATAGGGACTAGTGTACTTATAATGGTGCGTCTTCTACGGAAAAATAAATTGGATCACTCTAAGTATGGAAAGATCATTTATTTATCATTTCATCATATTTTTAATTAATTTTGATTAATTCGACTAATTTATATTAATTTAAGTTATATTGAGTTAATTTAAGGTCAAGCATATTTTCTATTATTTGCTTGATCTCATTTTAATTACCTTGCTCCCTAAAATTTGCTCTCCAAGCATTGTCCCAGTCCAGCAGAAACTGGATAAAACTGGACACCCTGATCTTGCAACAACCCTTCTATATAGTCCCAATAACCCTTTCCCATCAGGAAATTTGTCAGCCTGAACCTCCAAGCATGGAAGTTGTTCTTATCAAGCTTCTCAACAACAATCTGGTTTATGCCATCATTTGACATCTTGCCAGACACACAAATTTACGAGAAACAGCACTCAAATGTTACAACCAATGACCTCAATGTGCATACATACACCCAATGGCAACTGTTGACCTCCTTGCAGCACACAAAATGTCTGCACAACCAATGTGTCTTCCTGCAGTTCTTAAAACAGAGTTCTGCAGAGAATCGATGACTTACCCCCGCAGTGCTCGAAAATCGCATGCTTTTCGAAAAACGGAGGTCCTAACATGCCCGAAACGCATTTTCGGCCTGAAAATTTTCGTCCAATAGGACATTATAGTTACCCTATAGCTTTACTCCCGCAAAGAAAGCTCCTCAATCAAAGATCATTTGCCGGTGCCTCCCGTAGAGCTCTCAACAAGGGTGTAGTCCCCAACACAAATAGGAAGAGTAGACGAAGCTCTTACCCTCGTACCACTTCTTGTGCTTCTCTTGCTTGTAGCTCAGCCCTTAGCATGAACCAGGCTCTGATACCATAAAAAGATGCAGGGGAGAAGAGAGCTTGAGATCTTGCAAGCACACACACACTCACAAATCCCTAAAAGAGAATACACAAGGTGAGAGGCTGAAAATCTTCTTCTTCTTCACACAACACTCAACACACCACATATACAAAGATAAGAGTACACAGCAAATGAAAAGGTACTCAACCAAATACATACTAGGGTTCTCTATAGTGTGAACCCAACTAAATGAGCTGGCGCTATAACTATGCCAGTCTCTAGAATGGCTGTCACACAGCCTGTCATCCCACTGGCCGCATATCACCCATGATCTCACCAACCATGCCAGTGGTGTAAGTGTGGGGCCTATCCCCCAGGCGGGTCATCAGTGTCCACCTCACTAGATGAGCTCGATATCTCAACAGACATGGCATGCTACTCATCGCTCAACCGATGGCATCATGAGGATCGTATAGCTGATTCACCGGCATGGCTACATGGGGAGCATCTATGGCCAAAGTTTAAAGATGAGCCCCATCACTTACGTCTTGGCTTGGGCATGGATGTTTTTAACCCATTTTTAATGACCAAATCATTACTCTTTTTTCTCCTTGCAACATATTATTTTATTTTAGGAAAAGGTGTATGGATTTCAGGTTAGGATATCTATTTTCTTTTGTGTATTGAGCTAATTTGATAGGCATTTTTTGTCAAGTGTATTTCTTCGACAAGATGCTATTCCATACAAGATATGAAAATCTAAACATTTTTCCTATTTATTGTTTCAAATTTTAAATACAGGTGAATTTTCACATCCTATTGTTCAAGGCCAACTCGATTCTCTTCGTGCATTCTTGTACATGGGAGGATTTTGAGAAGAAAATATTTCAAGGTTTATATAGGGGAAACAAAAATAGATCAAAGAAGGATAAAAAAGTTAAGAAAATAGACAAGCCAAGTTTGACTAACAACAATGAACCCAAGTAGTGTGTCATCCAATGTTACAAGTGCCGTAAGCATGAACATTTTGCTAGGGATTATCCGATAAAGAAGAACAACATCGAACTACAATTATCTCAAGCAAGAGAGTAACCTTGACAATATACTATATAAAGGAGAAGGTAAGTACAAATTTTTGTTTATAATTCTTGTAATTATTTATTATAAATTAGTATACTTTTATTCTTAAATACTCTTTATAAGATTTTGTTAGTAAACCTAGGTAGACAATAATCATTGGTAGAACCCTAGTCAATTAGGATTCTAGGGAGATTTTAGATATTAGTAGACAAAGACAAAGGCTCAAAGTTGAAGCACACAAGAGAAGTATTTTCATACGTCAAGATTAAGATAAAGACTAAGCAAGTTTATATTCATTGCATCAATATCAAGATTCCAGTGCAAGCTTATTAAGTTAAAAATTACACTATTAAGGGATAAAATAAAATTACTTAAGTGTGTAAGAACTAAAGAATCTTTATGCAAAGTTTAAGTGAAAATCTCTATTTTAACTGAGCACAACACAACAACCTAGCATTATTCGACTTGTTAGTGGCCACGAAAAGAACAAGAAAAGTGAAAATTTATACATTAGTGTGATGATCAAGTGGGACAATTTTGTATGGAAGTTATGTCTCAAGTATAGATTCCAATACAATCTTAGGAACCAGAAATCATCAAGAAAAAGACATCCTCAAGTTCAAGATTCTTTCATTATAAGCTCAATTTCTAAAACCATTTCAAGTCAAGAAGTATATTCAATTTGTGACAAGAATGGTAAAGCAAGATAGTCACTTAAGAATGTTCATGATTTTTAGTACTATTCTAAGATTGGTAATACTTAATTTCTAAGATGATGAAAAGACCTTTCATTTAAGATATTATTATTTTAAGTTAAGACTGGACATTATTAAGTTGACCAAGAACATCGAGGAGTCTTATCAAATCACATATCAGTAAATATGTGCTTAAACTCTTGTAGTTACTTATCTTGTCAATGATTGTAAGTTTTAGTTTTGTCTCAGGTTAAACTACCTTAGATGTCTTGTGTTGAGTATTAGTTTTTGAATTCAAAATTTTTAATTTCTCTTTGAGTAGCATTGCTAATCTTTTGCTATACTTGCATAAATAAAATTCTAGATGCTTTGTTTTTGGATTTGAACTTGAGAAATAATCAACACTTGCCTTCTTGTATATCTTTTTTTCAAAATTTATTAAACTAGTCTTGGCAAATTGTTATTTAGCTCTTGGATCTTCCATGATCTTGACCATACTAAATTGTAGCACTTGAAAAACTGTCAAACTTTATTGTTTATTATACTTGGCAAAAGAATTTGGAAGAGTCTTGGACTTGATAAAATTATTTTGGTTCATCTTGTTAGTAGACTTTGATTATATTCATCTTGTTAGTAGACTTTGATTATATTCATTTCGAGCATGAAGAAATTTTACATAGCAAGTTTAAAATCTATAATTGTCATTAGTTTAAAGGCAAGGAAAATTTGTGTTGGGATGTAAGTTTCAGAGGGAACTGGCCCTTCTGTCTCAAACCTACGTTCTCAATGAGTCTTTTATATAAAGGTGATCCTGTGGTATGGGACACTTACATTGATTTCATGTAGATACACTAAACACATTTATGTCTCTTATCTTGTACCAACAAGTGTTTTTACGTGGAATGTGCCTTCGTGGTATGGGACACTTAGACCTATTTCACATATGATTACTTGATTAGGTTTTGATTAACTGTTTATTGAAATACGAGGTCGTGTCTTCCACATTTATCATGACGTTATCAGCCTCATACAAATATGAAACTGAGGACAGTTGCAACTTAAGCAAGAGGGAATGTTACGAATTATCTATCTATATGGTTCTTGGGCACATTATATTTTTAGTTCTTGATGGCGATGCTTGTGTGGGACAGTTATAACTTAAGCAAGAGGGAATGTTTTGAATTGTCTATTTATGTGTTTATTAGGCACATTATATTTTTAGTTCCCGATGGGGACGCTCATGTGTGAATTATGCCGATGGGGATGCTCATGTGTGAGTTATGCCAATGGGCACATATATTATTTTGATACCGGCTAAATGATTAGCGGTGGATGGATTTTGATGCGTGGGTGGACTCCCATGTGTTTATGCTGACATTTTGGTTGTTTGGTATTGTATTTTTATTACGTTGCGCCTAATAATCTCACTGGGATTAATTGATGCAACTTCAATTAATTGTTTAACTGACATGGATTACATTTGTGAGTTTTAGGTTATGAGTTGTGTGAGGATATCGTTGCAAGGATACCAATTGAGGTGTCACACACACGGATGGTGGATTAAGCAGAGGTGTGAAGGTTGAGATATAAAATATAATATTTTGTGACCATGTGACACATTTAAGTATTTAATTAATATGCTATTTGTATAGCTCGGCATTATTGTAATGTGCATGTTTACACAAGTTGATTTATTATGGCTAGTCCCATGTGTACATAGTTGTTGGGCGAAGGTAAATTGTTTATGTTGATACATTACAACATTAGACAAAGGTTATTTTTATGTTGATACATCATAACATTAGATAAAGGTTATTTTTATTGTAAAGAAAGCCCACACTTGGAAAATATACTATTTATAGTTCCAAGGGATAGTTTTATGAAATATGATTTAAATACCACGTGTGGGGAGTGGAGCCTCACACATTGGGGGAGAGATTATACCCAATGAGTTTGTCTTTGTCTCCTTGGATATTTTTGCCAAAAGCTATGGTTAAGTGAATTATTCCAAATGTTTTGTGAGATTGATGGTTTTACATTATACTTGAAGTAAAGGTCCTATTACAATCCCCCCTGTCCCCCCTCTCACCCACCCTTTTCCTTCTTCAATAGAAAGAAAATCACCATATCTAGTGGGTCCAAGTGTGTAAAGACCTTAATCCATGCAAAGGGTCTAAACTTAAAGGTTTAGCATGTATGTTGGAATTTTAGGGTGTTTACATGTTTGTCACACAAGTTATAAGATAAACTACCAGGTTATTTTACATTTCCTTTATTTTTGATTTCCAAACACTAATGGCGAGATGATAGGTGGTGGAACTCTTAGTTGGGCAATCCAAGTGTGCATAAACATCGTGCAACTGTCAATGATATCTTATTGCAAAACCCCAACATGCATTGCACTCGTGCTCTTTCTCTTTTTTCATATGAAAAATAAGATCATAACATAATCATAAATAATTGTAAAACCCAGTCACTTCAATATTCACTAATAAATATGTTTATTGCACTACAATGAAATATTCATCAAGACACCCTCCACAACATTCTCTTTGGGACCAATACAAATTATTTTCATGCCTAATTTTTGTGCTACCATAGCACAATCTCCACATCCCACATAAAGCTCTACTATCACTTGCCCTTTTTTTACATGACGCTTCAACAGGCTATCCCAAAAGTCATATCCACACTGACATCCACCTGTAAAGAAAACATCTCTCTTAATTCCACAAAAAATGTAACACTCTTATTTTGGAGCACAAAAATGTTTGTTCCATGCCTCACCATGTTGTCCCGTCTGGGCATCTACCCCAGTGCATCACGATGCAAGGATCAGTGATATAATCAGGTGAGAAAGGTTGTGTGTATGGTTTACTCTAACTATGCTCGTGAAGGTAGCAGCGGCGAGGGAGTATGAGATGATTTTTTGTAGCAAAAAGTGATGTTCAATGGTAACCTATATGGTTAGTGTTGCTTAACTCTTGTCCAAACGCCTTTCTAATCTGCGTTGTACACCACACATTCACCAGGGTGTCTAAGGAGAAGCCAGATTGCTCGACATGTGCTATAATGGTTACCACTTGATACATAGTATCAATGACAATAATAGAGCCATTGTCTCTAAGATGGTCTCACAAATCTAAAGCAATAAAGGCTCCTCTCCATCTACATGACACAGACAAAAAATGTAAGAATGACATACACGCAACATATACACAACAACACTTAAGGTCTTAATGAAGGAAAAATCATCTCATCACTCACATGTATAGAGATTCCATGGTGGGACAATATCATCGGGGTTGCCATAAATGGAACCTCCTGTGGGCAACCTCACTTTAATACAATCACACGCTGTGCTTCTATTGACACCTTTAACATTAAAGGTCAAGTCTCTCTCTTTGAACATCTGCAACATATAAAAAAGATGTACTAGCTCATGTGGACACTCCTGGTTCCGAACTGCACGGCCTATCTTTAAAGGATCCCCAACAAATGCCCTCATCTTTGTAGAATCATGTCCTGCTATACCATGTTGAGAAGAGTTACACATTAATTGTCATTATAGGATATAAAAGACACACCTTTACAATCCTTTCACATGTGTTCACAATTGCACAGTGTCGAGGCTTTTATAACCGTAGAGAAACTAGCACTTTGATGTTCACTCAGAATGCTAAGGACTACAAGGATGTACGACGAGACACTCCTACAAAGCGTACATTTTGTAAGTGCATGCACCATACATATGCATTATATTACCAATAAGTAAAATCATGCCTAGAAAATTCATTTGGATTGGGGTCAGAACACCTAGGCTAGGTGGATTATTATGTTGCAATGGTGCATTTGGTGCTTTACCTCTTGCCAAGCTTATCTGGATTCATAACTTATTCATCTACGTTAGTATCCAAACAATGTAACAATAAAACCAATGAACCACAAGTAAAAGATTGCCCTACCTGTGTTGCAACATGACCCACTTCTTCAACTTTTGGGGTTACCTCAATCTTGCACAAGTGCTATCATCAAAATCAATTTTGTCATATTCTGATGCAGAGTCATTTGAGTTGTCCTCTTCCTCTCGTGCCTTTACTTTTTCTTTTCCTTCGTTGCATCCTTCTTTGGCACTTTTGCCCCTTCATCACATCATTCTCCTCTTCATCTTCATCATCCCCTTCATCTTTCATAATACCTTTGCCCTTGTCTTGAACATGTGATTGGTCACGTAGACTTCTAGGCTTCACAATAGAAATCGCGATTCAAAAAGATATAAGAAACAATATTAAAAAAGAACTGAAATATCTAATTGTATAGTTCATACCATGGTTGATTGTTTCCATTTACAGGCTCGAGTATACATCTCCTTCTTGCTCTTGGGAAATTTACCACTTGGAAAGTCAAGGAACAATGGGCATCTCTTGTATATCCCTGCATCCCAAAGGTCTCGAAGTTGTTGCTGTGTATACATAGTGCTTTCATGTTGTGGATTGCACTAATCTTTTAAGATTGCAAGCACATCTACAATATCTCTCCACATGGCACTTACAAACTCATCTACACATTATTGTTTCCGTTCAATTTATGAATATAAGAGCACAATTAAGTAGTAAGCTTTGTAGAATGTTATGCACCTGAACACAACACGCTTGGTAGCCTTGATGGCAACAGGGTTTGAAGCTACCACGCCTTGTTTCTTAAGGGATCCCACCATTTCCTCGAACAACTTCCCAAAATACAGTCTCTTAAGATTAGCGAGGTCCTCTTGAAATGTATTTGGAAAAATTATCTAGTACTTTTTTGATATTTCTACAAAGACGGCCGCACCCTGTGCTCCAATGTCATGCCATATAACTTCTCTTTAAAGCCAATCCCTGAATAAACTTGCATTTGCTACATTGTCATCGAAATTTTTATTCAAACAAAATATATTGCTTTGTATATATCAAGAAGAAAAGGAAAGTAATTATTAGTGGCTTTTAGGGATTTGTGAATCCTTCAGCCTCCTCTGTGAATTGCCATCAATCAAAATATCTAAAATCTGTGCTTTCTCGTCATTTGGCAATGAGCTAGATGCCAAGATGTATAGCCTATCCTTTGTCAAACAATCCGGTTTCTCGTCCCAATTAACTTGCACTAGTCGTCTGCAACACAACACCAAAAATTAAACTACAACATTAAAACCATAAAATGTTAATGCCTAGCAAATAGACGGAGGGAAGAGTGTAGGCTTTCTTACTCCAAAAAACCTTCCCCTTATGCGCAGGGTTTGCAATCACCACCAGCCGCCTTGTAGCATGCCTCCACTTTCTCTCATCTTTATAAAATACAGTTCTCCATTTCTCTTCGAACTCATTTGCAGGCAAGCTATCTACTAGGGGGTCAATATCTCAGGTGGTTGCGAGGTACTCATCCTATTATTCACATGTTACAACATTAGTTGATAATATGTAAATGATAATCATATATTGCAAGTGTTAGAATATTGAAGGTTTACTTGGAATACTATTTGGGAAAGTTTTGAAAACTCGCAGTTGTACCAGTTAGGGTGACCCTTTTTTTCTACATTGAGGCATGCTTCTCCATCCATGCCTTGTTCATCGCTCTAATGTGCCTTATAATTATTTATTTATTTACTAATCCAAGAGACCTAATGAGGCACACTTTATCCACAAGAGACGAAGAAACATAGCTCACTTCATTCATCCTATAACAAAAAAAAGGAGTGATGATGAAAGATAAAACATTCTCCACTTAGACCATCCCATGTCAAAGAGACTTAAGACATATATTCTCGTAATGTGCATGTTCTGTTACCTATTCAAGCAAGCTATGAATGTGAGGACCTCCCCCTTGCTATCCTCATTGAATTCAATAAGGATAGCGTCAACACATGGATGTCTTGATACAACATTCTTGAATGAGACAATCAGTGTGAATCTAATTAGTCTAAAAAAAATTTAAGATGACTCATAGAATTTTAAGATGACTAACATTTACTAATGATTGTTGTCCCACACATAAAACGTATTGTTGCTCATAAATTCCCACTCCATGCCTTTGATCACATTCTCAAACTCCTCATTTCTCATTCATCACCATATGTCATCACATGCACTAACATCATGTTGCGTTACTTCTCACAAGATTATGGGATGAGAAGATATAACAAATGAACCTGCATCGATTGGCAACATAGCCATTTATATAGAATTCCCTTGCTAGCTTCTTGTACCTAAACTGCACTCTTCTTATAGAGGGGTTAGGCACAAGTCTGCACAAGGGAATAGGTAGCAAAGGAGTGGATTTCTACACCTACAATGCACACACACATGTTGTGCTTTGGAGCCATAAAAATACCTTATGCAAGATTTGGTAAAAAATTGGATAACAATTACCTTTACTCTATTTAGGTTTTCCTGTAGGAGTTTTAGTCGCAACAAACGAGTTGCATATGTCACCATGGAGTGGTCTTCATTATTGCCTTCTTTTTTAGTTCCCTCCTCCACCTCTACTACTTCCTTTGTTGCTTTCATGGATTTTGAAGAAGCGCCTTTTTTTGAAGAGCATGGTGGATTTCTTCAAGGAGGAGCATAATCATCATCTTCTTGTATTATTTTCCTCCTCTTCTTGTACTTATCACTTCTTGGCTTGCTTGTCTGGCAGGTGTTCCCTTTAAGCATTGTGCACGCTTTGGATGTAGGGTTTCCTTTTATGTGTTTGGATCAATCTAAACACATCGACATATACAAGACAAATTACTCAATCACTTGTGCTACAAATTACTCTCAACATAACCACCAAAAAAGAGCATAATTGCAAAGGTGTGAGAGATATAAAACCACTAATGCAATCGCTTGCTCTACAAATAGTTTTTAGAATCACCACAAAAATAAGAGCATGATTGCAAAAGCAAGACAGATATAACAACACTTATGCAATTACTTGTTGGCTGGCCATACAATGATGTAGCCTATGGTTTTATTTAACGTGCTGATATCACCATCTTCAAGGGGAAAAGGAAGAGGTGCTTCTCCCACTTTAACATCCTAATCGACACACCAAAATGACTAAGCAGCAAAGGTATTCCATGGACGGTATCCACAGTGGGGTTTATGTGCAAAATGGTCCCAGTAGCTATTTTGGTGCCATTAAACATTCAGAACACTCGTGTCCCTCGTTCAAGTTGGGAAGGCGCCATGTAGAAAAAGAGGAGCTCGGAAGAGGATTGCAAAATAAGACCGCTCAAAAGGAGATTGGAAGAGAAGAGAAAGAGACCAAACAAATGCAGTGAACAAAAAAGAAAGAAACTAAGAAGATATAAACAAAAGAAGAAGAGATATAAATAAAGAGAAAGCTATAAATAGAGAGAAAGCTTAAATAGAGAGAGAGCTATAAATAGAGAGAAATATTTAAAAAAATAAATTTTAGGATTTGGAAAATTTTAGGGTTTAAGAGAAGGAAGGAACAAAAAGAAAGAGAGGTGTTTAAGAGAGAGAGAGAGAGAGAGAGAGAGAGAGAGAGAGAGAGAGAGAGGAGGCGGTCGTGGTCCACACAAAGTGTGTGTGTGTGTGTGTGTGTGTGTGAGAGAGAGAGAGAGAGAGAGAGGCGGTGGCCTTAAGTGAGGGGAGGGTCCCCTCACTAAGGGCGACATCACCGTTAGGGAGGGTAATACCTTCACTTAGGGCAACCACATCTCTCTCTCTCTCTCTCTCTCTCTCTCTCTTTTCTTTCAAAAAAGGAGATGTAATTATTTAAAATTTTATATATTAAATAGAATAGTTATTCAAATTTATGATTTTAATCACAACAATATAAACATTACGTATAAATTACATGTATTCATGAAAATTTAAGGTAGTTAAAAAAGTAATTATTAATGAGAGTTAGTTATGCAAGCATTTATTATTTAATATAATTATTGAAAATGGATTTTGAATTTCATACATTAATGACTTTATAATGATTGAAGAATGTTTTTATGTTCATCAATTTTTTTTAAAAAAAATGAATATATTTTTTTAAAATTTAGTCTAATATGTTTAGATTTAGTGTTTAAAAATCGAATTCATTTTCATTAGTTTATTGTGTGTTTGTGAGTTGATTTTGTGAGACATAGTACTTGGCAAATAAATAACTTTTTCCAATCTTCTTTTGGTCTGTTTTTTTCTTCATTGACATGGAGAACACAACTTTTCACATTTCTGTAGGAGGTTTGGAGAATGATTCTATTATTTAGTTACTTTCTAATTGTTATATAATGGGATGCAGCTTGCAAGAGCTCATGACAATTGCGATTGGCAAAATGAAAGAGGAGGACACAGTAGGCCAACAATTTCTTTTTTGGGAAATGATCAACAATGTTGTGGTGCAAAAAGGCTTTTCCAAACCAGAATTTTTTGGCTTCATGGTGGCCAATAAGGTGGGAGCCAACTAGAGGAGGGCAGTTAGGGCAATCTATAATAATGGACCAGAGAATATAATGGAAGGTCATGATGAGCGTTCCTGTCTTTTTCATTAGGAACAAATCTTGAACATCCATACGGTACAATATGTAGTCCGAAATTTTCAAGAAGAGCACAAGCGACTATGCCGTCAGTGGCATTGTGCATTGAGTGAAGAAGAGGCACTCTTGAAATACAGACACATTAGATCACGGTGGATGAATGGTAAAGTCTCTAATGCAAACTTACCATCCATGGATTGTTGGTTTAGTTAGTGGCATACTAGATATCCCCATTGGGAGAGGAAGCACCTTGTAGGGGTAAGTATAACTTTCTTGGATTTGAAAACCAATAGCTTGCGTTTGGAATTTGAATTGATATTCTAATCTTTTGTTGTGGAATGTGGTTGGAGCTTACAACTTCGATTCTTATCAGTTAATCTTTTATTTTAGGAGATGGACGATGCCAGTTTGTTGCACACGTCGACCACCAATCTAGTAGAAACAAAACATGCAAGTTGGTTAGCAGGAGAAAGTTTCAAGGGAACCATCTCTTTATATGATGCTTATGTTTCAGATCTCACTAATGCCCTCTTGAAATCTACAAAGAAGCATGCATTCATGCAAAGTAAATATCACGAAGTAGGCCCTACAATAACAAAGTTAATGGAGAAGGCTAGAATATCAAAAGCTCCAAGTCCATCAAGCACCAGTAGATTGGTTGGGGAAGCAATGAGTGGCACTCCAATATATGTACAACCAAACTATATTGGTGATAACATTACAGTTAGCCGTCGGCATTGAAAACCCACAGTTATAAATCTTGAGAAAGATAACTCATCAACATTTTCCAAAGTATGTACAAAAAACCAACCATGCAAGAAACAAGGTATGAGATTAAACTTTTCACCCACTATTCCTTCAACTGAAGGTGGCCACAATGTAGAGGGATTAGCAACTATGTATGAAATTTTGGAGAGTGACATACACAACTCAATGTGGGATACACCCTTGAACACCTCTGGACAGCAAGGTCACTTGCCAAGGATGCCTAGGTGGCCAAGATGGCAAGTGTAAGAAGAGCATCAAGAACTGCAAGCAAGGTGTTCCAACTCCATCTCTCTATGGTATGAGAGAGTGGTCAGGGGTTCAGAGGCGTCAGTTCATATGGTTTTGTAACAACAGCATGGATCATACTTGGAGAGTATGTAATACCATCTGCCAAATCAGCTGCTAGACCCCCAATTGTATGGCCAGTTGGACAAGGTACATACCTTAATGTGGATGAGGTTTAAGCATTGGAGCCTGGTGGATTTGTGTTGCAAAAGGGACTATGCCAAGAAGAAAATCATGTAGCCAATCGGTCAACAAAGTACAGAAGCGGCATATCGGATATGGTAGCCAAGAGAATAGATTTGGCAATTTCAAACACAGCTACGGTCTCTCTGAGCATTTCGTCATTATGGCCAGATAGATGGAAGTGTTTGTAATTGAGACCAAGGAATCCCTACTACGCAATGAAAAATATCGGGTGACTATGGGAAAGAATCCATCATGCACATGCCTCGATTTTCAATTAAGGTAGGGGCTGGTAGACCATATTGTGCATGCAAGCATCTTTATTTTGTATATTTACGTATCTTTGGGTTAGATGTGAACCATAATATGTTATACATCAACCCACTCTAAAAAAGGAGGACCTAATGAGAATATTCAGCAGCAATAGGAGAACAATCTGAAAAGGACCTTCTACTGTGATGACATTGTACTTTAGTTTTGAAAAGATCCTTCATTTTGCAATAATAAATTTTCCTTTGTATCATGGTTTGATTGACTCTCTAGCAAGGTCTATTTACTTTTCGTTTTTTAAATGTTTTAGTAGTACATTTGTTATTTCAAGGTCTTCTTAATGTTTATGTCTACGTAGATTTTCTTGATTATATTACTTATTCATGCAATTCCTTTTTTTACACACAACACTTATCCATGCATCTACTTTTCTAAATTTAAGGAATAGCCATGCATCTAATTTCCTAAATTTAGGGAATATCCATGATGCAAAATCCCTTTTTGCTTTTAGCTTTGTGTATCTATACATATGACCCCTAGCTCTTACTCTAATCCTCACTTCCAAATCTTATTGCCTCCCTCTCTCTCTTATTGTTTTTCTCTCCCTCACCATCATTCTCTACCTTAACAACCCTCACCATCGTCCACTAATCTTTGTTGATCTTAATTATGTCTTTTTCTAATAGCCCCAACTATACTCTGAAGGATACCCTTGATAAGGTTTGCAAAGATTTGTGCAACAAAATGGGCAGAGATGTGATAGAACATGTGAGAATCACGGCAGAGGCTTGTAATCTTTGGAGCAAGATGCTAGCGGATAAGCTTATCGATTCTGGAGATTTGTATGTGTGGAATATGAAGATTGAAAGCACTATGAGTACTCGGCGGAGCTATGAGTACATTGTCAAAGAGAAGGAGGAGTGCCTCCGAAAGGAGTTGAAGAATTGAGAAGCCAATAAATTGCATAGGTGTATGAATCCTTAGGTAGTTATGGTATGTTATCTTTTGTAAACAGTTTTTGATTGTTGTAGCCCTTACAAGTACGTAGATGTCTTTAGCTCGAGAGGATGGTGTAATAACCTTTCTAGGAAGAAAGAGGTCTTTCAACTATGATTCTCCTTGTCTTTTCACCTTGTCAAATTTTAGGTTTTTAGTATGTGATCCAAATGTAATTTCTTTTTGGGAGTAAAATGTTCTATTGCCCACAATTGGCAGCTATATTATCATATTCAATTTTGTATTGTTTATTGTTCTTCATGACATACTCACTCTTCCCTAAAAAAGTAAGAAAAGGTGCCTTCATTATTGGAGTGTAGGATTTTGAGAGAAGATGCCTTTATTATTGACATTAAAAAAGAAGAAAGGTATCTTTTTTTGTTCGGTTGTGCAAAAGAAGAGCACATCTCTCCCACTACTATAAATATCAGATAACCTCCATACAACTTTGTTAACCACCATTTAGCTTATCATTCTTAGTAGAGCACACCACCCATTTAGCTTATCATTCTTAGTAGAGCACACCATCCACAAACTTCCTTCGTATTGTTTGCGATGACCTTATCAAACATTAACATTGAAGTTGTTGCTGTATGTATCGCTAGGGAGGCCACCAATGTGAAGTTCAAGCAAAAGACCGTGGATGGTGCACAAGCATGGAAAGCTCTCACATCCTTACCACTTCTTACTAGTAATGATGATATTTCTCCAGTTTAGACCAAAGTGGTAGTGTTAATTGCTATATGGCGAGCCCATGGTTTTATTGATGATGCGTCAAAGCATCTCTTGCTAGAGCAAGTATTGAAGGGAATGAACGTCGTTCGCTTACTTTGTGCCTACACCCTGGAGGATAAGTGACGCTCATAAAACTCTTGATAGTACTAAATAACAATTATGATAGAAGAGTTTTATTTGGAAGTTGTATGTGAATGAAATCGGTTTTATTTATAATTGAAAACATTATTTTCGATCCTGAGGATGTAATGTTGTCATATTATTCTCTCTCTCTCTCTCTCTCTCTCTCTCTCTCTCTCTCTCTCTCTCTTAAATAATTATGCTATGACCTTAATAATAATTATAAAATTATTAACCTTAATAATTTTACATTGTTCACTGTTTTTTATGAAACAGTACACAAGGCTGATGTAATATCTTTCCTAGAATGAAATTATCTTATATGTATAATTGTGTATATTATTCACCTTGTCAATTGTACTCGCATGCAATGATACGAAGTCACATGCAAAGGCATGCAATGACATGCAACACTATGCAAATGACATGTAACATTATGCAAAGGGCAAGTAGTACCATGCAATCACATGCACATGTAATAACATCTCAATGCAATGCCATGCCATGCCATGCAATGCAAAGCAATGTATTGTATTGGCACATACATGCATTGACATGAAAAAGGATAATAAAGAGTATGCAATGTCATGCAAACTAAAAATACAAATGTAGAAACTAAACTCACATGCAATGCTATGCAAAGGCATGTAAAGATAAGGTGAGAGAGAGAGAGAGAGAGAGAGAGAGAGAGAGGGGAGGGGGGATAAAGGGAGGGAGAAGTGCAAAAGAAGAGCACATGTCTCCCACTACTATAAATATCAGATAACCTCCATACAACTTTGTTAACCACCATTTAGCTTATCATTCTTAGTAGAGCACACCACCCATTTAGCTTATCATTCTTAGTAGAGCACACCATCCACAAACTTCCTTCGTATTGTTTGCGATGACCTTATCAAACATTAACACATTGAAGTTGTTGCTGTATGTATCGCTAGGGAGGCCACCAATGTGGAGGTCAAGCAAGAGACCGTGGATGGTGCACAAGCATGGAAAGCTCTCACATCCTTACCACTTCTTACTAGTAATGATGATATTTCTCTAGTTTGGACCAAAGTGGTGGTGCTAATTGCTATATGGCGAGCCCATGGTTTTATTGATGATGCATCAAAGCATCTCTTGCTAGAGCAAGTGTTGAAGGGAATGAACGTCATTCGCTTACTTTGTGCCTACACCCTGGAGGATAAGTGACGTTAATAAAACTCTTGATAGTACTAAATAACAATTATGATAGAAGAGTTTTATTTGGAAGTTGTATGTGAATGAAATTAGTTTTATTTGTAATTGAAAACATTATTTTCGATCCTGAGGATGTAATGTTGTCATATTATTCTCTCTCTCTCTCTCTCTCTCTCTCTCTCTCTCTCTCTCTCTCTCTTAAATAATTATGCTATGACCTTAATAATAATTATAAAATTATTAACCTTAATAATTTTACATTGTTCACTATTTTTTATGAAACAGTACACAAGGCTGATGTAATATCTTTCCTAGAATGAAATTATCTTATATGTATAATTGTGTATATTATTCACCTTGTCAATTCTACTCGCATGCAATGATACGAAGTCACATACAATCACATGCAAAGGCATGCAATGACATGCAACACTATGCAAATGACATGTAACATTATGCAAAGGGCAAGTAGTACCATGCAATCACATGCACATGTAATAACATCTCAATGCAATGCCATGCCATGCCATGCCATGCAATGCAAAGCAATGTATTGTATTGGCACATACATGCATTGACATGAAAAAGGATAATAAAGAGTATGCAATGTCATGAAAACTAAAAATACAAATGTAGAAACTAAACTCACATGCAATGCTATGCAAAGGCATGTAAAGATAAGGTGAGAGAGAGAGAGAGAGAGAGAGAGAGAGAGAGAGAGAGAGAGAGGGGGGGGGGGACAAAGGGAGGGAGAAGTGTTGAAGATGAGCGAGAGAGAAGGAAGAAGAGATTATGCATGGGGAGGGTGGGAGAAGGAGAGAGAGGAAGTATGGGAGAGTGAAAGGGAGGGAGAGAGAGGGAAATGAAGGAGAGAGAGAGAGAGAGAGAGGGAGAGAGGGAAGAGTGTGGGAGAGGGGGAGAGAGAGAGGGAAAGGGAAGAGGGTGGGAGAGGGGGGGAGAGAGAGAGAGGGAGAGAGGGGGGGGGAGACAAAGGGAGGGAGAAGGGTTGAAGATGAGCGAGAGAGAAGGAAGAAGAGATTATGCATGGGGAGGGTGGGAGAAGGAGAGAGAGGAAGTATGGGAGAGTGAAAGGGAGGGAGGGAGAGGGAAATGAAGGAGAGAGAGAGAGAGAGAGAGAGAGAGAGAGAGAGAGAGAGAGAGGAAAGAGTGTGGGAGAGGGAGAGAGAGAGAGAGGGAAAGGGAAGAGGGTGGGAGAGAGAGAGAGAGAGAGAGAGAGGGAAGGAGAGATTATGCATAGGGAGAGTGGGAGAGGGAGAGGGCAAGGAAGGAGAGAGGGAAGAGGGTGGAAGAGGGAGATGAAGGGAGAGAGAGAGAGGGGGGGGGAGGAGAGGAGAAAGGAAGAGAGAGAGAGAGAGAGAGAGAGAGAGAAAGAGAAGGGAGGAGCTAAGTTAGGCTAGAGAGGAGAAAGTGGGCTGGGCTGAGAGGTGGTGGTGGAGGTAGTTGGAGGAGATGAGAGGAGGTAGTGGTGGAGGGGCTGGAGAGAGAATGTCCACATTTTTAAGAGAGGAGTTGCTAGCAAAAGCTCCCTCCAAAGCTCTTTCCACCAAGCTCCCTCAAAAATCACACTCACTTTTATGTGGATGCCCAACCCATTTGGAAGCCTAAATGTTATAAGGTTTCGAGGACGAAACCTATGGGCGGGGATGGTTTGTAATAAAGTGCTAAAGGACTATGGCCTTGGGCACAGCCCAATGTGGGGGCCAAGGTATTACTAAGTGCGAAAAGGGGCCAGGGGTATATAAGACAATTATAAGGCCAAGTTGTAAATAATCACTTTTATCATCTTTACTCAATATCAATCAAGCCTTGCTCATGCAAGCTTCCATGGTGACCTTCACCCATGTGTTAGACTCCATGCTAATAACAAGTCATCTCCTTCCTCCCTTCTTTATTGACTCCATGCTAATAACAAGTCATCTCCTTCCTCCCTTCTTTATGGTGACCTTCACCCATGTGTTAGACTCCATGTAAACAATGTCCCATGTTCGCGACTCCATGCTAATAACAAGTCATCTCCTTCCTCCCTTCTTTATTGCACTTTATTACAAAAATCAAAATACTAGGAAGTGATCAATGTTTGTCCCAAGAGTGGGGAAGATGAAGCTCATTGGTTGGGATTAGCCATCCATTTCATGGTTGATGTTAGGTGGGTGAGACGTTTTGCTAGAAAGCATAGTTGGAAGTGAAAATATGAGAAAGGTGATCAATGTCAGCTTCAAAAGTGAGGGAGAATGAAGCTCATTAGTTTGCATGGATAAGTTTCTAAGTGTAGTTAGAAATGAGAACAAAAGAAAGTGAATGTGTTCCTTTTCTTGTACTATGAGCATTAACAAGCGCAAGCCAATTTTCCACATGAGAGTGCAAGTGTGTAAACATACAATGGAAATGAGGAGGCTAGGTGACCAAGAGCTAATCTTTCAATGTTCCTCCATTAGGCATGGTATGGTGAATTTAATGGTTTAATCCATTAACAAGGAGAGAATATTACTATGCTACCCCATTGTGATGGGATATTAAGAACAATTCTTCTGGTAAACCCCAACCCTCAATTTGAGGGCTAGGGCTTCCCTTTGCATTTGCTTTGCGCACGCACATGTATGTGTGTGTGTATGAGAGAGAGAGAGAGAGAGAGAGAGAGAGAGAGAGAGAGGCTTAGATTGCTTGAGAATGGTAAGTCTTGCCTCCTTTGATGTCAAGGTGATTATGGCCTACCGTATGTGGCTGAGACCAATGTTACGATTTGTCGTATATCCCATGTGACTTGTGGGATTGGCTTTATAATGGCTTGGAATTATGTTGCCCCATTGTCATGGCATATTGTGAACAATTCCTTTGGTAACCCCCCAATCCTCAGTTTGAGGGTTAGGGCTTCCCAGAGAGAGAGAGAGAGAGAGAGAGAGAGAGAGTGTTCAACACTCCCCCCCCTCCCCCCCCCCAAAAAAAAAACCCTAGTGCCAACAATCCCACCCATGGGGGTGTCCCTCATCATAGAGAAGAGAGAGAGGGAACTCTTGTACGACCTTCATGCGAGTTGAGGCCTCTTAAACCTTGCAATCTACTACCCTTCGTAATGAAGAGGACCCTCAAACGTAAAATTTCAAGTAGGAAGGAGAGAGAGAGAGAGAGAGAGAGAGAGAGAGAGAGAGAGAGAGAGGCTTTACATCTTAATGATCTAGAGAGACCAATCGAGAGAGAAGGCTCGAACCCAGGTGGGTCTAAGTCAACCCAAGGGAAATTTCACTAGCCACTTCTGCCCCACAATGGACGGCAGAAAGGTAGTGGAATTGTCCTCTTTTACACACACACCCGGCCTAGAGGAGAGAGGCTTTACGTCGACTTAATGATCTAGAGAGACCAATTAACAGAGAAGACTCAAACCTAGGTGGGTCCATGTTAACCCAAGGGCAATTCCACTAGCCACTTTTGCCCCATAATGGTAGTAGAAAGGTAGTAAAATTGTCCTCTTTTACACACCTGCCGAGAGAGAGAGAGAGAGTCTTTTCACCCCTTTCTGATTTGGCATTTCTACATGAGGAGATGCCACGAAGCACAAAAAATCCTTGAAATCACGTTTTATATGTTAAAAAAAATAAAACTTCAGCGAAAAGCTAAGGTTTGATTTTTTTAATTATATTGTTATTTGGCCAAAACCTGCCACTGGTAGAACATAAGAGCATACTATTGTGTAAACGTCCTTAAGATATCTTTATACCTTCACGGCTGACTAAGCCCATTCCCCTAGGACAAAACCCTCAAAACATTCAGTATGCTCGTGGCCGGCTTCAGAAGCAACAAGGGGACAAAGGAAAGCGGAGTACTAGCCTAGTGTGGGCAGCGTTTGTGAGAAAGCTTGCAGTATAGGTTTCCCCACGGAGAGAGAGAGAGTGTGTTTCTCACTTCTCACCATAGCCATGGCTTAGTGAAGCTTTCGGTTGGAGGGAGCCACCTAGCAAGCACAATAATTTCTTCCCTCCATTTTTTTGTTGTTGCAAATCTCGTCATTTATCTTGTCTACCCAATTCTGAGAGAAGCTCTTGTGTTCAGAATCCCAAGCGACCGAAATCCTCTCTTTTTAACCGCAGTATGTTCTGGGCGTCCTGCGCCCGCGAGCATACCAAATGGTGCCTCATTCAGCAGCCCATACACCGGTTTAGAGGTCTCCGGCCCAACTGCAGCACCTCCATCAAGTACCTTGGCCCCTTCAAGTCCAAGTAACAGTCCATGTTAACTCTCTGGGCTGATCCATCCTCCGTAACTTCTGCAGGTAAACCATTCATTGATTTAATCACGTTAAGCATGCTCTAGCCGGTCTATAACCTTTCCATCTAGAGATGTAGTCGGTAAAGATTCTATCTTTATAGACCATGTTGATGGTTGATCTATCTCTTTGTGCATAATCTTTATTCCTTTCGTTAGGACAAGCAAGGGTAATATCCCCTTGTAGCTGGCTGATCTATCTATTTATCTACTATTTTATTAGGTGAATATAAGGGTGATGTCCCCACATGACTGATTGGTTTATCTACATGATTATAATGCTGGGGGGAGTAGTAGATCTATCTATCTGTCTACAGTCTTAAGAGGAAGCAAAAGAAATGTCGTGATGGGAGTTCGACAGGTGCCCTTGACAGGATGGGTCCTGCAGACTTGTGTTGTAACTAGCTTAGGAAAAGTAGGTTGAGATACTGGCAGATCTATAGTAATAACAAAAATAAAGGATGAGTAGGGGCAGGGTCTCAATAATTACACTCGCAAAGCGAGCACACATACCTAAATACATGCATTCATATACATATATATATGTATATATATATATATATATACATATATATATATATATATATATATATGTATGTATATATATATATATGTATGTATATATATATATATGTATGTATATATATATATATGTATGTATATATATATATATGTATGTATATATATATATATGTATGTATATATATATGTATGTATATATATATGTATGTATATATATATATACATACATATGTATATATACATACATATGTATATATACATACATATGTATATATACATACATATGTATATATATATATATATATATACATATATATATATGTTATATATGCATATGAATGCATGTATTTATGTATGTATGTATGTATGTATGTATATAATATAACATACATACAAACACACATGCATACATACAATACTTACGTTTTCTCTAGTGCTTAACAAGAGAGGCAAATGGAAAAAGGTAGTGGCAATGGTTTGGGACACACAAAGAAATGCTGCTTACCTGCTTGCTTGTGCAGATTGCAACATCTGAATTTGTACCAGTTTGATTACGTGGCAGCAGCAAGGGTTGGGGTCTCTGTAGTGTGAGTAACACGAGACTAATCGGTCAGTCTTGGAAGGTCTTATTTGTTTTGGTTGGTTTATTTCCCTATTTTTTTGTGTGTTGCATTGCTTCCTATGTCTTTTAAGACTTTAGAGCTTGTGTTTTTTTTTTCATATGTAATTTTCATAGTCAAATCTTTTATCAAACGATCGATGTTGTTGCAAGTTGTCTTTTGAAATATGCAAGCATGTACGAATAGTAGCAAAAGGTGGGCATCTAAACAATATGCTGCTAAGTCTCCCACACCTCCATGGAGCATACCTTGCATGTCTTTTTGAACTCAGATCTACCATACCCATACTTGTCTTGAAACCAGTTTCATTTTGTATGAGACCATATGAAAAGATTCAAGAATGTTTCACTGTTTCAAATGCAGTTCTTTCCATGCTTTAAAGAAATTAAAATGTACCATGCTCTTTTCCATTATTTCCTGCTGAGGCTGTAAACTTATTTTTGATGCGAAACTGATTTGTGCTCCTTGCAGCTGCCCAAAGCCTAGGCAATACCTAGACCTTGTTGTCTGTTTCTGCACGTACTTGTAGTCGCTGCCATTGCTTGCAGTTGCTCCTTCTTGTAGCTTGCCCCCCCTTTGCTTAACAAAGGCAAGCCCAAACTTCCCCCTAATTTCTAATGCTCTAAAGACTAATTCCAATTTCCACAAATTTTTATTTTTTGAAGCTTCAAAATGGCACAAAAATACTAAGAGAAAGTGTCGCTTGGCCTCTTGTGGGGCAATCATGGCCCACCTCATCTTTCGTGTTTCCGAACGGCTCGTCACTCGACCCTTGATGCATGAAGTAGCACTGTGGCAATCCTCCTCTACACGTCCCCAATGCCCTGAAAGTCCAAGAAAATAGCTCGGTCAGTCATGGTTTAATCGTTGTTGCAAATTTGTAGTCGGATGGTAGCTAGTGCTTGGTTGCTCTACAACCTTTTTCTGCAAAAAAAGAGGATTTGTGTGATGGGTTTATGCACGAAATGTAGTGCGGGTGTTTGGGACCAATAGGCTTTCCCATATAGTCAAGCACTACCATTGGAGAAATGCTTTATTGACAGGCACACCTTTTTATTAGTGAGGAGATCCCATCTAGCAAACCACGGTTTTTTATCTATCTTTCATTCAGAGTTTAAGAGCTTGCTTTTACATCTTCATAACCTTGTAGCTTGCTTCCTATATAATCTTGTAGGCTTGCTGAGGGTGCGTATCGCAGCTTGATCACGTATTCAGCTAGTGTTTGCATTTGATGGTGTAATAGGCCTTCATAAGGGTTGTGGCACGGGTATCTAGCTCATCTTCAAGAAAACAACACGTAAAACCTTGAGAAAATCTGAAAAATAAAAAAAAGAGAGTAGAGAGAGAAGACACCACACTAGGGGTCGGAACAGCCTTGGTGGGTAGACCGCCCCTCCCCCCTCTCCGAGTTATATTCGCAAAAACCCCTTAGAGGAGTCTTGAGTACAAGTTCTTAGAGCTAGAGAGCTCTCTTGTATTTTACATGTCTCAACAATGAGAGAATAGCTGAATATATAGTATAATAGTTCTTGCCTAAAAGCACTTGAGAAAAGTGCTTTAAAACTCAATTATAGCCCATAAAGCATCTTTTTAATAATAAAAGCTCCTCTTTTTTTGTATTTAAAAAGCTTTTAATATTTTGCTTTCCGAAAGCTGGTTGCGTCATTCCTAGCTTGTAAGGTTGCCCTGTGCTGCGATCCTGCTACGTGGTAGTGCCACGTCAGCATTACCATGTTAGTTTTTTTTTTTTTTGGGGGGGGGGGGTGTTTGCGTCGCATTTTTGCATGTTAGCAACTTGTATTTTGATGCTTGTATATGTTCTTATGAGTAGTCGGTAGCATCATGGGCATTGTTGGAAGCATGAACATCATCAAGGCCACATGTGTGAACATGAGACAACATTTAATGTTGATCTCCATCAAATCGTGGACATATAAATAGGCAAATAGTCTCTTCATCTGGCCGACCAGCTCTACCAAGTCCTATATAAGCATTAGACATTATTTGTAGAAAGCATCTCTTCCCTCTTTGGGATTAGGTCATCATGTAGTCAGTAGAAGTGCATCAGCCACCTTTTGGGCAGGCCAAAGGCCTCATGAAGTTGTAAAGTCATACATCTTTTTGTAGCATAGTAATATACTGAATACTAGCAACCATCTCTCTCTTTCTTCTTTGTCTAATCATCTCATTAAGCATCTACAGGTGTTCCATAATCAAGCTTAGGGTTGGATCACAAAAGAAGGATTCCGCGCATGCAACATTGTTATCAGAGCATTCAGTCTCAGCCACTAAGCAATGTCACAAGAAGGTGTACAGATCCATTAGGAGAATGTAGCCAAGGGTAGCAGATGGAGTGGTCTGTAACATGCAAAGTTGGAGGAAAGCATTCTCTGGAGTATGTACTCAGAATCAATACATCAGTTAGCTCTAAGATCAATTCCAAAGGCCTAGCAATGAGCATGATCAGTTCTGGCAGGTGACCCGTTGTGTTGTTACGGGAAAGGGATGGCAAGCATGGAGACAACAATGGAACAGATGTTGAGTTCTTCATCAAGACTTGAAGTGGAGTTCAGAAGTGGACGGTGTTCAATCAGAGTGTCTAAGTCAGCAGTCTAGGAAGGAGGGAAGGATGATAGAGTATCCACCTTGTCATCAAGTTTAGCAGGAGGGGATGTCACGTGCACACCCATGCCATGGCATAATCTCAGCATATTTAGTATACTCCCTGGTTTAGGACAGCATCTTAGAGTAGTTGAGGGCATTAATGTCATGTGCATGCCCGTGCTATGGCTAATCCTTTGCATGAACAACATTAATCCCTGATTAAGTCAGCAACTTAGCATCAGTTAGATAGCATGTAAGACAACAGTACCATCATCATCAGCATCATCTTTATATCATTAGCAGCCTATAGGAACCAGTTGGCAGCCAGTAAGAGACTTAGTTAGCAGGTGGCTAGTATTAGGTAGTTGGTCAGCAGGTTTTTGTCATCATTAAAAGAAGCGCAGCATTTATCAGAAGTATATCATGATTATTAACGTCCAAAGTTGGCCGACATCAGCATCTGCTGGCGGACCAACACTCTTTATACATATTTAAGGATAAAGTCATAAATTTCAGTTAATCATTAAGTCATTTCAGTATTCAGCATTGTAGTAGTCAGTAGAAGTTATGTAAAGGGCCAGAGGTCAGCTCGGGAGGCCCAAGTATGTACAGATAACCATGTCACCTTTTTGTACCATATAATACAAAGAAAAACCCTGACACCAATCTCTCTCTTTTTCTCTCTCTCCTCTGTCTTAATCATGTTTATACGTCGTCTTGTTCTTAATCAAGCTTAGGGTTGTGGATCAATATAGGAAGGCTTTCGCACTGTCAGCAGCATGAACAGCATCAAGGCCACACGTGTGAACATGAGATATCATTTAATGTTGATTTCCATCAAGTTGTGGACATATAAATAGGCCAATAGTCCCTTCATCTGCATAATCTCCCACATGCATACTAGTTCGGTTTTGTCGAGATTGTTCTTCTTGCAAGAGTACTGCAACCAACTTATTATAAGTAAGGACATTGGGGTTACCCTTCATCATGAGCCGAAGTGTAGATGCAAAACTATGGTATGAATCCAATAGAGCTGTGAGAACAGTAGATACCAAAGAGCTATCTGGATAGGCCTTGTCAATACATGTCAGTTGCTCCCTGAGATCCGTAATCCTTGTGAGGAACTCATCCATTAAATCTCCCTCCTTTATATGCTCTGACATCTTTGGGTTGGCACAATGTGTCCTAACAATGTTCCTGATTTTACTGCAAAAGCACACTTGGCCGGATTTAACTTCAGCCTTGTAAGAGAGGCTTTCAACACCTACTCTAAAGAAGAGAATCTCTCCTTTGTTAAAAAATATCATGCTGGATTGGTAATTAGACGCTAGTGTGGATTTTTCAAGTCTCTTGGTGCTTAAGAGGCCATGGAAAATCCGGTTCTTGCCAAAAAGAACCACTCAGTCTATGATCGAGAGCTTTTCACAGTTAAAAGCATTGGAAGCATTTCCTCTATGGTCGAGACTGAGGTTCACAAAGATCACCAGGCTTTGTGTTGTCTTCAAACGATGCGAAGCGTGAATTGGAGTGACCGATAGCACTGCTGGAGCTAGATTTTCAGCAATTTGGTGGCATGATCCAGTACCTTCTAGGCAAGACCAACCCAGTGGGTGACGCCTTGAGCATGAAAGGAACGGTGTCCCACATCCAATCCACATAGATGGATCTCGTTGGTACAAGACTAGACGAGATGAAGCACAAGTATGCAGATTCCGTGGAATTCGGTACTCCGTGGAAATAGACATTGGATGCCACAAGACCAAGTCACTTCTTGATACGCGATGGTTGGCTTTTTTAGTAGAAAGGCTGCCTCTGTGTCTTGAAACAATTCCAAGCAACTCTTATCCATGATACCCACTATGCCATTATTGGCGGTCATAGAGGCATGAACTTGACTTTGGAGAAGTTAAGAGCGGCAGTTTTATTGGCGCACATTTCAGAATGAGGCGAGACATGTTCAAACATGTTTAGCACTGTTTGATTTTTTAAAAGGTGAACGCTCTCCAATGCGGGAAGAAGATAGAGATGTTACAACCATTGTCTATTCGCGAAGGACCTTTGTAGGATATATCTATGGATTATGTGACGAATCTGCTGCCCAATTTGGGTAAGCATAATACACAATGTTTAATGATTGTTGATCGTATAGTAAGTTTGTTACGATTATTCCTTGCAGGCTAACATTACTGTTGAGGATGTTGCTAGATTGTTCATCAAGCATTGGTACCCCATAGGTGGCATACCTAGGACCATTGTGTTAACTCGTGATGCCAAGTTTACTAATCATTTTTGGAGGGCGTTATTTGATAACTTTGGTACTAAGTTGAATTTCTTGAGTGCATTTCATCCACAAAGAAACGGCTAGACGGAGATTTACAGTCAATTGGCATTTGACGTGCTCAAGTGTTATGTCCACGATTAGCAAGGTAAGTGGGAACAATTTTTGCCTTTAGTTCAAGCTGTTTTGAATGACTCGTTTTCTTCAGCTAATGGCAGGACCCCATATGAGGCAGCCTTTGGAAGGCAGTTTGTAACTTCTGGGGTGCGGCGCGCAGGGGAGTGTCGCAAGACACTAATGCCTACTAATGCAATCAAACTCTTAAACCATGGCCATGGCCTTAATACATATCCATCATCACTTTGCATAAAACATAAAAGCTGAACAAAACATCCACAATGCTGAAAATGGAGCTTGCATATGTGACACTGCACTAGCGTTGGAATAGGCCAAACAACCCCCCCCTCCCCCCCCCCTCCCCCCCCCCCCCCCCCCCAATTCGGGTTCTTGCCAGATTATCCACACACAAACCATAACACAGCCTAACATGAGGCAACCATAAAATTCAGCCGGTACACAGGCTGTAATAATGTCGAGCCAACAATATAATCCATGTCTTCGTGTGGGTACTGATTCTTCCCAAAACCACGGGTCTTCATGCAATAGAGCTGGTACAACAGGTACAACTCTCCATTCAGTTGGTACAGCTCTCCATTAAGCCGATACAACGATAACATGGGCTGGTACAACAAGTACAAAATCTGAAATGGTAGGTACTGCTCTCCATTCAGCTGGTACAACAACCTTCTACGCATCCCCCCCCATAGTAACATGAAACGTTTCGTCCGTTTCGTTGTTTTGTCGTTTCGAAGGTTTCGTTTCGTTTCGTTTCGTCTGTTTTGGACGAAACGCAAAGGTTTCGAAATGACACTTCTTATATACACATATCAAATTTATAACATAGCCAACAGAAAGATGAAGATGCATGTTTTGGAACTAGTGGGTATGAAATTCATGATTTTGGGAGTAGGTGTTTTGTTATTTTCAAAATTTGGGCAAGAAAAGGAGAGAAAGAGAGGAGGAAAGAAACAAGTTGGAAGGGAAGAGGGAGGTGAGAAAAAAAGGGAAGGAGGAGAAAAGGAGAGAAAGTCGAAAGACAAGAAAAGGAGAGAAAGAGGAGGGAAGAGGAGGGGTGGACCGTGGAGGAGGAGAGAAAGAGGAAAAGGGAAGAGGAAGAGGAGGCATGGAGGAGAAGGAGTGAAGGAGCGACAAGGAGAAGTGGACAAGGAGAAGAGGCAGAGCAACACAACAAGTTGCGGCCGAGACGAAGTGTTGGATGCGTCAAGTGGCAAATGGGCAGCAAACAAGGATGGAAATGACGGCAAAAATTGCATTTGCAAAAAAAATCCTCCCGCTTGTTTTTTTGACCTCACTTTACATTTGGCCGAAATACCGTTTCGATGGGCAGGTTTCGTTTTGTTTCGAAACGTTTCGTGCCGTTTCGAGAGGGCAAAACGGGTTTTTATGTTACTATGCCCCCTCCCCCCCTCCTCTGCTTTCTCTTCGTTGCCCGCCTCCCCTTCTTTCTCTTCGCCCAAAAAAAATAAAATAAAAAGTATTGTTATTGTTATTATTATTATTTTGTGTGTGTCTCTCCGGCTTCTCCTTCCTTTCTTTTTTCCTGAGCCTCCCCCCTCCCTTTTTTCCTCCTCGTTTCCTTTCCCCTCTCCTCCTTCCCTCACGTGCAGGTTGTTGCTCCCCGGTTTCTGGGGGTTTTTAGATTTCTTGGCAAGCTTCGGTTCATTCTGGTCTTCACCCTCAGGAGGACTCCATGGCAACCGCTCCGTCATCCTCGACTGAAGCCGCCGTTGTTTGCATTTCCTTCTCCGAAGCGGATCTTCAGGTTCTTGCCACGACTGTTGCCTCACTTGAGGCCTCCACCTTGGTCTACAAAATTGTTGGTAGCTGCCCCGCGCGCGGACAGCTTAAGGATCTTTTTCAGGCCAGTCTCATTGGCGAACCTGCAAAGATCACCGATATTCAGCCTTTGGGGTGCGGATACTACGAGGTGGAGTTCGACTCGCCATCGACGTCAGATCGAGTCATGCAACCGAGCCCCCTTGCATTGCGTACGGTGTAGGCCGTCTTTGCACGGTGGCAGCACGGCTTTGATCCTACATTTGACCCATTGGCTAGCGTTTCGGGCTTCCCAAGCTTTAGGAAGGAGTACGTTCGTCTTCTCCCGTTGATTGGTGGTACCATTGGGAGTGATGGAATCCCCCCCCTCTCCCACTGCGGCCTCGGACCTCGAATGAGCAGTCGAGATTCCATCTCTCCGCAACTGTGTTGCCTTGCCGGATTCTGTGCCTCACATGATATCTATTCCCAGTCTTCGGGGCGACCCCATTATGCAGGGAGTGGAGTATTCCGGCCTTCCAAGCCAATGTTTCATTTGTAGCGGATGGGTCATCTGGCTAGAGCAGTGGGTTCCCCTCCTACTTCCCACTTATATCCGCACCAGGGAGCCGATGGAGGTGCAAGTTCCTAGGCCGTGGAGCACTAGGTACCGACCATGGATGACCCATTAGTCGAAGAGAGGGGAACGATTCGCCCCCGCTCGGATTGTTGGCTGAGCGCATCGGCGTCGTGTGCGACAGGTTGGCAGCATGCAGGAGGATTCGGTTTTGTCAAAGAACCGTTGCGAGTACTTATCACAGCACTTTCCTGTAGACGGCGAGCCCCCTCTAGCCACGGAGAGGTCCCCTTTCCCCCTCGATGTGGCAGTCGATTCCTCTTCGGGCCCTTAGTGCCCAGTGGGGGCGGTTGAGTTGACGCCACCCTATCTGCGTCGAGTTCTTCCCAGCAGCCTTCCTCTCTGATGGATGCCACTCAGCATCGTCCCTCTCTGCCCTCCCTCTCTGCCCTCCCACTCCCCCTCGCCTTCTCCCCCGCCTCCCCCACGTTGGCTTCCGACTCTACCGGTAGTCGCTCCATCTGCCCCTTCCTCTTCCTTTATGACTTCGAACCCCCCCCCCCCCCCCCCCCCCCCCCCCCCCCCGCGCCACTCCAGAGCATTCCCGTTGGCCCTCTGCAGCCCCTGATCTGGAGTGGAGACGGTCGGCGAGTTCCTTTCGTCGCCTGATTCATTGTTTCTCAGAGCCAGTGGAGATGACCATTGCGGCCTCACCTGAGTCTCTAGGCGGGTAGAGTGGCAATACATGGAGGGCAGGATCCATGCCCACTTGGCGCGACTTTGCATCAGGACAGATTGTTACTATTCTCCATCTAAACCCGCGCCCAAGACTCTTCGAGTGGAGGGCAGTTCGGATAGTTTTGCCTCACACAGAGATTGATATGAGGATTGTCTCATGGATCATTTAGGGTTTAGGGGGGCCTTAGTGCTCTCAGAGACGAGGCGTCCTTAGAGGATCGCTTCAGCGAGCTATGGTGGGGGGACCTATCGACATTCTTTTCCTCCAGGAGCATCACCTAACTGATGGGCGCACCCATCGCTGTGGGAAGATTCTACTTGGCAGGAGTCATGCTTTTTGGTCTCCAGTCTTCGGCCTTTCAAGGATGCAGGAGGAGAGTGTCTCTCTGTCAGTGAATAGCTTCTGCTGTCTGTGAGGATTAGGAGTCATAGTTCCAGGACATGCTCAGTGGGTTACCATTCTCATTGGTGAGGATAGTGTTGGCTTCCTCAACATTTATGCCCTGAATGCTGATGCAAGTAGAGCTATCTTTTGGAGCACTGTCTGATAGGCCCTGCCCTAGGCCGATTTTTGGTGTATGGGCGGTGACTTCAATATGATAGAGGAAGAGGACAGACTAGGAGGTGGCATGGCCATAGTCTCAAGAGCGAAGTACTCTGCCTAGGAGGAGATGATACTGATTCTTAGGGGACGAGACCCTTGGCATCTCCCAGAGTTTGGGCATTGCCGTGGGAGTCTTAGCTTCTCTTGATCGAATAGGCGGAGCACTGGCCCCAACCTCTCTCGGTTGGACAAGTTTTATGTCGATGAGTGGGCTTGCAGCTGTGGAGGCATGGTTGGTATTTTGGCTAAGATCATGCCCCAGTCATTCTATCCCTAGAGGACCCATGGAGGCATGACAGGCATGCGAGCTCCAGGATTCCAGACAGCCTCATTCAGGATCTTGAGATCTGCAGGTAAATCGAGCAGATATGGGCGGGACTGGACTTTCCTCATGTTCTATAGTCTGCACTTTGGACGATGTCCTTGGGTAGATCAGTGTTTTCTTACAGGATGCAGCCCGGAGTAGATTGGAGGGATTTTGGGAGCAAGAGAGGAGTTTGGGGAGGGGCCTAGCCTCTTTACAGCGTCTTAAGGAGAGTTCCTAAGACAGCCCGTGGATTGAGAGTCGGATTGCTAGATTGCTACCGCCCGCACGGAGATTCGGTCCATTGAGGAGAGGAGGGTGGAATATAGATACCATGCCAGGGCTTCATTCTGGACTCATGCTGGTGAGTTACTGGAGACTTCTTTGAGATAGTTGGCCCCCATAGGAGAGGAGAGACGGCATTCGCAGGCTGCGTGGCCAGGACAGAGCTATTGTCTCTTATCTCCCACATGTGAGCCATCGCCATGGATTTCTTCTGATCTCTTCTCATTGGTGTCCCATTATCCCCCCAAGTGATGGATGCACGTGAGAGAGTTTGGAGGCACACGAGAGAGGTGGTTCCCCCCTCCCTTTGGTCTTTCTTATTGACCCCTTTCACTTCAGAGGAGCTGATGGAGGCGGTGACGGCATTACCCAGGGGCAAATGCCTGGGGGCGGATGGGCTTGTTGTTTCTTTTTTTTTTCGCCATTGGGACCTCATGAAAGGTGGCCTTCATGTTGCCTTCAATGAGATTATGCTCACAGGTGCCATGTGTTAGACATCATCATCCCCTTGCTGCCGGCTTCTTGTGTGGTATCCTATTTTAGCCTTTAGGGCTGACCATATTAGCTAGAGGGGTTGGTGACCCCTCACATCTTTTCCCATATTTTATCACCATTTTATGGAGTCTTGGACATTTATCCTAGTCGTGGAGATCTAGTCGGCTGCCTCTACACGGGCATATATATAGCCGGGCTTGTCTCCCCTCATATCCATTGCATTGCATTGTTTGCTGCAGTCCCTCACATACGAGGCCATCTTCCCCTCTTGCTCGGGACTTGTATTCTTGTTTGGTGATATTGAGAGTAGGTATACACCTGTGTTTCCTCTCTCACTCTCTCTCCTATGTTTCCACTTTCCATCTTCCGCTGTGGATTCTAAAATGGTATCAGAGCGCCGGCGACATGTAGCGTTGGATGCTCCCTCCTCTCCCTCCTGCGTTTTTCTTCTCAGATTTGCTGCTGGTCGGCAGGTCACTTCCCGGCTCTTCTCCACTGCAGCCTGTGGTCTTCCATCACTGGTTTGACCCCTGAGACCCCTCTACACACCTGTCAGCTGGTCTGTTTCAGGGCAGCAGCACCTTGTGTGCTGCATTTTTTTTCTACAGGTGGTTTTGCAGCAGTTTTTCATCAGCATCTACCCCTGTAGTGCTGTCGGCCTGTTGTGTACAGGAAAGCAGCAGTATATGTGCTGCGTTTTTATCCTACAGGTTGTCTTCTGATTGTGATTGGCTGATTTGAGGCATGGTGGTACCTTACACTTCTGCGTTTCCAGAATCTGCCCCGTTTAACCTCTGTTTTCAGATTTGCAGCCCTCTGGTTGTTGCATTTTTCTGGATTGATCTTGCTGGTAGCTCTATCTTCACCTAGGCGTCTTCAGTTGGACCCGAAGGTGTCACATGCACTCTGCACTCAGTGCATGGTGACAAACTGGCTCATCATCAGCGTACGCCGTGACCCCATTGTACATCCTCAGTTCAAGATAAGTCAGGCACGAGCTATGTAGGTCATTCCTCAGCCTTAGCGGGTCAGTCAGTCAGTCAAGTCCCTTAACCCACTTGGAGAGAATCATTTATGCATGTAGAGTCAGTAGAAGCCTTAGGGTTTGCATCAGAAAGCACTCTGCATTTTGCATAATATGCATTCATATGTGTGTGCATCATTTAGAACATCCCAGAAACCTTAGGGAATTTACTAGGATTTATCTGGTATTTTTTTCATATTTTATGGTATTTATTTAGCATTTAATGTCATTTATAATTATGAATTTTATTAAATAAATGACCAGCCAACTTGACCAGTCCCTAGTTAGTATAAATAGGCTTGCATAGGGCTTAGTTCAGCATTCAGTCTTCAGTGTGCTAAGAGCTCTCCTCCTCAGCCCTAGGAGTACCCTTGCCTTCAGCCCTAGACTAATCCAACAGCCTTGGAGCTTCTGCATTTGCTTTTCCAGCCTTGAGAACCTGCGTTTTTGCTTCCATCAGCCCTACCAGTCCAACACAGCAGTTCAGTAGACCATTCAGCAATTCTACAGTCCCTACAGACCATAGGCGCAGCCATACAGTACATCCACAGGCCCAAAACAACAAGCACCTCTGCGTTTTCTGCATAGATCACAGCCGGCCTGTGTTCAGTTCACTGCAGCCCTGCGTTTACAGTTCTACAGCAGACCAGCCTTGCGTTTTCAGTTCTACAACAGTCCTACAACAATATTCAGCCCTACAGACTTGCGTTTGCAGATTCCCAGCAGTCTCAGCCTTGATTCATCAGTCTACATCAGTATCAGCATTGAGTGCATCATCTAGGCATACACCAGTCATCTGGTAAAGGTATTCTATCATTCAGAAGCATTTACAGCATTCTAACAGAGCTTAGAACAGTCCACCACCTTCTTTTCTTAGCCTCAGGTGTACAGCCCTTCCTCATGTCCTTGGGAAGAGTGCATAGGCTCGAGATCAGTTCATCGAGGTGTTTCTACAGCCGTGTACAATTCAGCCAGGCTTTCGATCCTCCGAGATCTTGCGTTTGGCTTATCTACAATCCACAGTCATTCTCTCTAAAGTAATAAAGCAAATACTATCTCGTTATCGGGATAGGGGGCCATTCAGTGGGTAATTCGGGACCCAATCTGGAGTACAGTTCTCATCTCTCTCTCTCATATCTCTTTAAAGTTTGAAGTATTAAAGTGGATTGCTAAACTCACGAAACTCAGGATACAGAAGACGGTGTGAGCATTTGTGGCGACTTCAGCCTTCTCTCCTCATAGCAGCCTGGCACATCTGGCGTGCTAGATGCAGCGAGGCCATCGAGGGTGCCCACACCCCGTCGGTTGAGACCATCAGGAGCATATGGCTCGATATCAGTCAACGGTCAGTGGGGGAAGCTGCAGGGAGGTTTTGACCGCATGTGGAAGTGGAGGGAAGCCTTCTTGAGACTTTGGAGGCCTGGCCCTTTCCTCACAGATAGAGGTGGTGACCCCATTTGGCATTACAGATCACTTGTATGGTTGTTCCCTCCCCCCTCCCCAGCCCTCCCCTTGTATGAGATAGCCGCCTCCTCACAAAGCGGCCAATTGGAGCAGAAGCATCTCTTCCCCTTTGATAATTTGTCTCCCGTCCTTATATGAGGCAAGGTTGTATCTAGCTTGTCGTGGTTGTACTTAGCCCTTTGTGGCTGTTTTTTCTTTAAGGATCTTTTTCCTGGGGAAAAAAAAAAAGCATAGCAAAGTCATGTCTAAGAAAACTGTAAACATTGAGAGAGTTTATGTAATAGATGAAGGCCTTATGTATGACATGCATTGAAATCATGTTTTACAAAATGGTATATTTTGAAACAGGAAACAGGGAAATTGAAACGACGAGGTTGGGAAACGGAGTTGTCTTTTTTTAAGGGCGGGAAACACCGTTTCCTGGTAACTATAATCTCATAATAAACTGGCATGTGAACATGTAATGCTTCTCGGTCTTCTCTACCTTCCCAATCATGCAGAGTCTATATATCTGTTGCTCTCGCTTATGCCCTCGGTTCTCCCCGTCTCTATCCGGAGGCAGAGAGAGAGAGTCTTAATGTCTACTAAAGACGTGAAGAATCTATGAGATCAAAAAGATGTTACAAATGATCCATGTGTAGACCGGACATGAGAACATAAAAAACAAAAAGACGGGGCCTACCTATTACATATGTCCCTGTGTGTACAATGTAATAATAGACATGGAGAGCTCAAATGTTCAATTGAATCCCCAAAGGTTACCACCAGACCACAACGAATGATCACAGGAAGGCAGCAATCCCGAGCGCTAGCTGCCCCCCTCACATCCACACAAAACTCGGTTTAGGAATATACCTAAGAGCCATGCCCACTATGCTGTATATAGAGCTCCATCCAAGCCCCCTGATTCGCATGTGGGATTACTCCACGAGTTCCTTGGCTCCTCACGCATTCCACCACAATGCATTGGTGGCAACCCAATTCTAACACCTCTCCAACAATGCATGTGAACCCCCCTTGCCACATGGTCAACTCTTTGCAAGATTGTAAACTCAACAGTTGGGCAGGAGGAGTTCATTGATGTTGCCATAGCAAAACCAGAATCCTTGCACTGCTGCATTTTTCTACATGAACATCTCCCCAGAGGTCCCTAGCCTTGTGAACCTTCGCAAGCCCTTTGCAATGGATCCTCATCACTGTCAGTAGCCCCTTCTCACCATTGCTTGGAGGAAGATCTCAAGCAGTGGAAGTTCTGCCAGGATTGAGCGCCTAGCGCTTTGATACCATGATTGAATCCCCAAAGGTTACACCAAACCACAACGAACGATCACAGGAAGGCAGCAATCCCCATCGCTAGCTGCCCTCCTAATATCCACACAAAACCCGGGTGTGGAAGATACCTAAGAGCCATGCCCACTATGCTATATATAGAGCTCCATCCAAGCCCCACCCCCCCCCCCCCCCCCCGATTCGCACGTGGGATTACTCTATGAGTTCCTTGGCTCCTCACGCATTCCACCACAATATGGTGGAGTAGAGCGCCGAGATGTCCACCTCCTGTGGTGGTGCCTCCCTATGGCGTTGGAGGATGTCTCGCATCTGGAGATGACAGGTGGAAGGTCTTAATTTCTTAGGGTGAGGGTGCAGGAGAGATTTTTAAATGTCTTTGAAAGCACCAAAGGATCTTTAAGGCGATAATGTTTTAAGGGGAAATTGTATGACATACCTCAAGATCTTTTTACTACATGAATGTTTTAGCAACCTCTTTGTGCATATTTAGCACTGCTCATTTCTCATGGTATCAGAATCTTGTCAGGTAACTCACTAAGGGAACTTTTTTCTGAAGATTCACATGGAGGAAACTGCCGGATTATCCAATAGCAGGTTAAGTCTCCCTTCGTTTGGTGAGTTATATTGTGATCATGATGATGATGAACTGGAGCACACGGGAGAAGTTTTGTTCCTCGAATGCGATTCTACAGTTCAAGGGAAGAACAAGAAGAAGAAAAAGAAGCACAAAGGAGGGCTTCAAAGCCCCAAGGGGATCTTTGATTTCAATACATCTGAGCTGCTAAAGCTAGAGGAACACAAGGCCAAGATGAAGAAGTGTGTCACAAGATGTGCGTCATTTCCTGTCAGTGCTGCCCTTAAAGTCAACTGTGTCGTAGTTGAGAATGGTGAAGGTTCTGGGGATTCAGAGGATTTGAATGAGCACATGATGCGGACCTCTTCCGATGACAACCCCCCTGTTCTGACACGATGTGTTTCTCTACCTGTAAGGCACTTGCTGCCAATTGACCACGAAATGTTTATGGTTTCTTATTGTGGTTTGAAATTTTGTCATAGAAATGTGGGTAATATTCTAACAATCAATGTGAACCTTTGCTTGTGTTAAGCAGAAGTCTGCGCTTCGAGGTGGCTATGAAGAGCTTGGTTTCGGACCTCGACCGAAGCTGCATGTCAAGTGGGCGCCTAGTGTTTGGGAGCCACCTTGCTCCATCATCTCTCACACTGTGAATAATAACCACTCAAAGAAGAAGGTTTCAAAACACGGGCATAAAGGAAGGTCAAGCCGTGATGACCTGCATAAGAAGCAGGACAAGAGGAAACCTCACAAAGTGAAGTGCAACTCTGGGTCCAGCACCCCAAGGTGAGGATTTGGTTTTTGGGGGGGGGGGGAGGGGGGGAGTGCTCTTACTTACCTTATTAATTGTGAATTATTGAAGAGCCTTTTTAGTAGTGTAAGTCTTAGAAAATTGGGCCTTTAATGCTTGCAGAAGACATGGGGTGTCTAATAAAGATGGTGGGGAATTTGGAAGTTCCATACAAGCTGAGATTCCAAGTGGTGCAAGCGAGGAACTGTTCAGCAGAAGCACTCAAGTGTTGAAACAAATTGGATCTGATGCAATGGACAGTGGTGACATAAATTGCGAGCTAGCAACACAGAAGGGCTGTAAAGTAGCAGATGGGCGGCCGGCTGCGTTGAAGAATGGTATCTTAGGTGGCTTCCAGTATTCCAACGATTCCGCGTGTGCAGGTTCTTTGCTTGAGAGTGGCAGCGTTCCATGCAACCTTCTGTACGGAAGGGCCATGTGATATGGTTATGAGACTGTTCTTCTACTCGTGAATGTTTCTTGGTTGGGATGACTACCTATGTAGATCTTTTGTATAGAGCATCAGGCTAAGCAACTATGCAAACATGTCTGTATGATGATGTGCTGCTTTTATTTAATAACTTTTTATGATATGAGAAGAAATTGGTTGCTGCAAGTACCATTTAATTTGATCTGCTAGGATTTTGTGGACTTGGAGGTAGAAAACAGGCTTCTGTGAGATGAATGCACTTCTCTTAACTGCTTGGAGAGGTGTATGCAGCATTGGATAGCTCCACGGGAGCTCTGAGTAGAGCTTTCAATTTCTAGCGTATAGGGTTCACATGGCTGGATTGTTATAAATGTTGCCCAGTAACACCGGAGCTTAACACATACATTTATCTACCCGTGTATGTAAAAAAAAACTTAAGCTTTTTTCAAACTTGAGAAACTTTAATCTTATGTAGTCTAAATAAATCAATTTGATGGAGTAGTTAAAATGCACGTGAACACTTGGGCCTTCTACATTGACTACATCATCACACGAGTCTTGTCAACATGTCATCATCATTGAGATTTACATAAAAATATATATATATACTCTTTAATCATGTCCTTCATGGGTTATTCCTTGTATAATGATGGTTGTGAACCTTTGCCCTTTATGATTTTAAATGCTCAAGATAACCTATATATGAGCCACATCTTTTGAAACACTATTGCGAGCCAATTGTGTAAAATAAGTGCTCATGAACAAGTCGGGGTACTATTTCGAAAGCCAAGAAATGAATAGTGTTACTTGTCGTGTACAAAGGAACGACGGTCTTTGTGATCTTGGATGGTGGTATTAGTGTTATTTCATGTGTTTGAGAAATGTAGGTAACATTTTCATTTTGGTATGAAAATTTGGGTATTTTAACTAATTTTAGAAAAAAAATGAAATTATAATGTCACTTTTATAAACGACGAGTGCTCACTCGTCTCCGATGAGTAAAAGATGTGCACACTTTTGTTTATGCAGGTTATATAGGTTAGACTTAGGTGTCTCTCTTTCTCTCTCGCATATTGGGGATGTTTGGAGGCAATTTCTTTCTTGCCGAAAGAAAATAACCCAGCTCTTGACCGACGCACGCCCAATACAACCTTGAAGAGTATCTATCTGCCACACTATTACATGGCACCCCTTGTCATCCCATCATTCCACACATGAAGCATTGTCTTGTGCATATCTTGTAATTAGTGTAGATTAAGAGACCTCGTGCATTGCAAAAAGTTTGTCAACTTACTATGCTTTTATAACTACGTGGTTGTTGCGAGTTCTTACGATGCTACTACACAACCTCAAGATGCAAGAAAAGGCGGATTGTGTTTTGGGAGAGGCCCTAACATTGCATCCATTCAAAGAAATCATATGTGCATACATCTATAGGAACGTTAATGCATGCATACATACTAACACACATATGTGTATGCGAGTACAATCATATTTACATACATGTGTTCATACGTGTGTTTGTGTGTGTGTACACTTGCATGATTGAGTGCGTTTTCAAAAGCGCACACACAATGATGTATGCACATGTATCCCTTCATAATAAACATAAATACCTTTTCCACATTGAATTTATTATAATATAAATGCATTATGCTCTTTCTTAATAAATATATATTTATTATCCAAGTACATGTTTATTATATCAATATATATTTATTATAAAAAAATATATTTATTACATAAATATATATTTGTTTATATAATAAATATTATACAAATATAATAAATGTAATAAATATGATCAACTTGGAGTTGCTTAACCTCTTCCGCAATCAAATCCATGGCTCGAACGGAAAGCTTTTGATTGTAGACCTCTCATCCAATTCCTTCATCGGCCGCATCCCACCTCTTCTTTGCTCTGGAGGTAACCTTCAGAGGTTGGTTCTCTTCAATAATTTCTTCACACCTCCCAATTTTCGTGCGTGCTGATTCGCTGCGATGATCAATTAGATCACTAAATGAATGATTAGTGAATCACCAGCTTCTTGTGGGTGTAGAGGATATGGCATGCTTCATGTTGTGAGCATCCGCCGATGAGTAGAGTTAGGCACACCACTATAAAGGTCAGTCCAAGGAGGCATTCTTGCATGCACAAAAAAATAAAAAAACACTTGCATCACCGATATATATATATATATGTATATCTCTCTCTCACACACACACACACATTTAGTCCTACTTAGCATTTATTAAAATCAGTGAACTAATTCAAACAACGTATAAATAGTGCCGCACTTGGCATGCATAGCACACACTTGTTCTCCCTAGTCAACTACTCAAATGATGCCACAAATTTTCTAAAAATTTAGCTAAGTTCGAATGTATGGAGTAGCACACTTGCACATCGAGTGTCGTCTGAAGCACAAATTGTCAATTACTCATGTGCTTCCAAACACAAACTTTCAAGGTACACATGGAAACCCGAAAGCTCAAGCATATGAGAACAAATAAATTAAAGGCACCCTTAATTAAGCTCCCAAAATATTGCAACCTGCTTTGCTTGCACGTTATTTTTTAAACATCATACATACATACCTCCATGCAAGGCCACAACCATTTTGCTAATCTGAGTGGAGTCTCGGGGAAAACACAGCAACCATGTGTTTATCTTAGCTTCAGTGAGGACTTAAGGGGCACTTAGAAGAACGGCAGAGAGGAGACTGTGTGCATAGGCTGGTAAAGTAAACACATGGAATGAATGTAATGCAGAGGGTGTGCGATGCTACATCAAAGACTTCACTCACCAAGATTGCGGATGATTGCGCTGCCTCCATCAAGACCTCAACGCCCTCCTCACAATCTAAGGCGGGTATGATGACCCCGACGGAAACCTCAATGACGGACAGGAGCGACAGCGAGACAACTCCTTGTACTCCAATAGACGATGTTGTGGATGATTGCGCCGCCTCCATCAAGACCTCAATGCCCTCCTCACAATTAAAGGCGGGCTTGATGACCCCGACGGAAACCTCAACGACGGACAACAACAACACCGCCACCTCCTTCTACTCCAATAGACACCGTTGTGGGTCTGGACCTCTCCAACCTCAACCTTTCTCATCTGCCATACGGAGGATCTGAGCGCTCTCTGTGTGCAGAAATGTCATTACGCCGAGATTTTGAATATCTGGATGCTTCTGTGTCACTGTCGGCAAACAGGCCGCCCTCTCAGTGCACGGATGCCTCTCCTAAAGATTTACGATTTGCGCGCCGGGTGTGCAAGTCATGGAATGCGCAGCTACGATCGTCGATGTTTTTGCGAGCGTGGTCCCAGTGGCGCGGGGCGGAAGGCTTGCTGGTGATGGCCAGAAAGTCGAGAGCCTCTCACTACGCCAAAGAGTTCATCGCCTATTGCCCCCTGCTCAACCTTTCCGGCACCATCTTCGACGCCATCCAACAGCTCGCCAACTCAACATCTCCAACAACTTTAGCAGGTGACCTGCCCGTACTCTCATAAATGAGCTCAACGGAACAACATTAAAGAGGCTGGCAATGTCTATTTGAAATGAGAGAAACATCTATTTCTATTTGAATTTGAAAGAGGCTGATAGTGAATTAAAGAGGGTGGCAGTGATTGAGAGAACAGGCAAAGGCTAGTTTGTGGGAAGTGGCTAAAAAATCTGCCACGTGGAGGAGAAACGTTAGTCGGGTTAGATATATATAGAAGATTTGTAGCTCATGAAAATTGCTTTAATTTTGAGTTTTTACAAGACACTTCAAATTTTCTAAGATAAAAAAACGATAAGTGTCTTTTCTTTATGTGTTAGAGAAAATGAAGCAATTTATTGAAAAAGGCAATCACCAAAACAAGCCAAATTTTGACACTCATTGCACAAGGAGTTTCTACATTGGCTCTTCGTCCAACTCTGTTAGTTTGTATCCATGTTGTATATGTGGTTAGCGGCGGATGTTGACGAACCATCTTTGTCCACATTATCAACCACCACATTTTCCTCATTTCAATGTAGTCCAAGCACATCTTCTAATTGGTAATGTGGATACAATGTAAAGGATAATAAGGAATTTGATCAATGTGATCATGATTGATCAAACAGTTGAGTGGGAAACAATAGTTAATCACACCCATGATCACAATGATCAAGATCAATGGGTGTGACTAACTGTTACTTCCCACACCCTCTAAGCTAAGATGAGATTGCAACTATCATGGGGAGGGGAACTTATTACTTACCTACATCAAGCCAAGCTTTGCGTTGCTACTTCGGTTTGGCCGCTCTGGTACCAAGTCTGCTTTGTCTGCATGCTATTGTAGTGTGCCACTCACCATGGTTTCTCAATACACACAAGAAAGCTCGATAATCTCACTCTCACTCACAAGCAAGTGCAAGTAATCAAGAGGCACATCACACATGAAGTATCTCTCTCAAGCACACATGCACTCTCTCTCTCTCTCTCTCTCTCTCTCTCTCACACACACACACACACACACACACGAGTTCTCCAAGAGCTCTATGATTATGTGAAAAAGTCTCCCTACAATAAGTGAAAAGTCACTTAATATACTCTAGCCTTGTGTTCACACTAGGCTAAACATCCACTTTGAAAACTCACAAAGACTTGGCTTTATAATATTTACATGGTAATCATGGACTAGTTATGATGACTTTGTCCTGATTGCCCATAGAGGCTAGACAACATGGAATAGTTATAATGGCTTTATAATCTTTACATGGACTAGTTTTGATGACTTTGTCCTATTTTCCGACAACAGTGGGACATCATGTCCTGATTGCCCACAAAACGGCTGGAGATCAAGGACTAGTTATAACTACTTTGTGTAGATTGTTCACAATCTATTTCATTAAAATAATAATATGGTGGACCATTGCAAAACTTGCGGTACAAAATGGCATCAACATGGACTAGTTACAATGAATCATGCTTGAGATGTGGATTAGCTTGGTTTTGTCCAACTCTGATGCTATGTTAGTTGCAACCCCCTTTCCAAGGCCTCCTCATCAGGTGTTATGTTCCATTGGCATAATCTAACCACGATGAGCACAAACTCCAAACCTCTTTTCCAATAAATTCTTCTATCCAGCCTTTTGGATATATGCCAGTATCCTCAACCTCACTCAACACCCACTTATCTGCGGGATGGCGAAGCTCGGGAAATGAAACTATGTCTTTCATCAATACCCACCACCTTATAATAAATAGGACAATTCAAAAGTAGTCTTATCAGCATACCATACTTGGTGCACAAGCTCGTGGAATAAAGTATTCTTTTTTAAGCATACCTATATATGGTGCCTCTTGCCATACACATGAGGTGTGGTTGAGCCGATGCTGTGATTGAGGATCACATTGCTTTGTGCCAAGACACAAATGTGGTGTCGAAGTGTTTTGCTTTGCTATCACTTAAATAATCTTTCAAGGGCATTATTCCCTTCCATTCTCCTTCCTAGTGAGCCTCCCGATCTCTTGCCCTATGGGGTGGGGCTGCATGGTTTCCAATGGCACTCGTCCTCCACATTGGGAGACCTTTGGACATCTTTTGGGCCTTGTAACGATTCCTAATTTTTAGGGATTAAGGCTAATTTTGTGCTTTCTTAAGGAGACAAGGTCAATCAAGAGGGCTACTTGGAGCCTATAATTTGAGCTTTCTAGCCCATAACTTCCCTACAAAAATAGGGTCTAATGTTGTTATTCTCTCTCCTCCTCTCTTTCTAGCAAACTCGTAACTAAGGGGGACCCAAAATGGATATTTTTTTTCCATTTTGCAAGTTTTATACTTTGAAACTGATCCCAGACCCATATATGTGTAAAACATTCAATTTTTAACCTTGATTTCCCCCTAAAATCCACTCTATCTCATCATTGAATGCCTCCATCTTTTTCTCCTTCATTTAATGCCTCCACTTCCCCACCAAATCAACCAAATCAGAGATCTCTTGTCACTTTCCACATCATTAATCTCGCAACTAAGGGGGGCCAAAAATAGTGATTTTTTCTCTCATTTTGAACTTTTTTGCTTTAAAAGTTATCCCAAACCCATATATATATCAAAAGATCAAATTTCAATCTCTTTTCCCCCCCAAAATTGAGCCAACTTTCTCTCTCTACTCATCTCTCTAGTGTGAACTTGGCCTGCATAGCCTTACTCTCTCTCTCTCTCTCTCTACAATCCTCTCATCTACTCTCAACTCTCCCTTTCTCTCTCTACTGTGAGCTAATGGCCTGCAAACACACACACACACACACACACACACACTCTCTCTCTCTCTCTCTCTCTCTCTCTCTCTCTCTCTCCTTCTCTCCTATGATTGCATCCTCCCTCTCTCTAATCTCAACTCCTTGGAAGGTTATGGCATGCACTCTCTCTCTCTCTCTCTCTCTCTCTCTCTCTCTCTCTCTCTCTACTATGATCTTAGGGCCTCCCTCTTCTTTTCCACTATTAACTCATTCTAAGCATGGCATTGTATGAAATCACTAACACTAATGTACCATCGAATTGACGCAAGGTGGATTGGCATGTGCGGGTGTTGGAAGAGTATGCAACTTCGGGCACATAATAGGAGAGGAATGTACGTAGACAAGGGGGTCACACTAATGTGGATCTATGGGTTGATGGGCATCTATACCCAGATGACCCAAGAGCGCATTACCCACCCACTTTCAAAGACTTATCATCATTTATTCAGTATGTGGGAGATGGTTAGAATAGTAAGCAATATGAGAGATGGTGAGTATGGATATGTACTCATGGATCAACTGCTACATTAATTTCGCCAAAAGAATAGTAAGCAATAAGCTTAACAAATATATAGTGGCTATTGATGGCTTGATTCGGTGAAGTTACAAGTTTTTACCGCGAGGTTTTTTTTTTGATTTTATGGGTCATGTAGGTCATGATTTGCAAGCAATAGCTTCTTGTGCGCTCATTTCTCACTTCCAGAGGGGTGATAAGAGCATTGTTATTTTATTCTTGATGTGCTCCTAAGTTTCCATATTTGATCTTGAATTTGTTGCTGAAATGATGTCAAGGCAGTAGGGAAGACCACTGATTGTTTGCTTGAATAGATAAGCTCATGTGTTGGTGCTGAATGCACGAGAGTGGTTGAGTGATTTGCTTGATGTTGCTTGGGCCTCCATTCTTGTCAAACTTTAGGTGAAGTTGTTGGGGTTGAAGTCAGTGGTGAGGTTTTCTTCACATTATTTGATTTTGGCAACCATATGATGGATTTACTATCATAGTATCCTTGTTGTTGAAGTACATGCACATGCACCCATCTTTGACAAACACTGTAATTTGGTGGCCAATGTGCTTGGTGTTGAGGATTTCTTCTTTGTGCAAGCTTAGTGGACTTTGTGATGCACTTGGGGACCCAAGCTTTGGTATTTATTTGATAGTACCCTTGTGCTTGCAGTAGTGTCTTTGGTACCCACACTTGTTGCATTGGTGGTGGAGTTCTTTGAGCAACTCGCATAGGCTTTTGTGGACGGTGTTGTGGAGTACTCTTCTTCTTCCTTGGCTTTCGAGTGCTACGTTGAGGAAGAGGTTTTGACTGTCGAGACACCCAAATTTGATTGGCACTTTCATAGTAGCCTTGATTTACAAGTAGTTGCTTCTCCACCCACATTTTGATACTATTAAGATATTGTGATTGTGGGAGCCTTGGTGGAGTTTTCTTAAGGGTTGATGTGGAAGGTTTGGGGCCCTCCTTGACTTTGGTTAGCGCTACTGAGGCTGCAGGTTTGAGACTCATGGGTATTGTTGATGATGAGGTTAGAATATCTTGTGGAGTGGCTATTGATGACGAGGCCTTTAAGCATGTGGTTGTCTCCTTTGATGAGGTTTGTCGATGAAGATGCATCGGATCCGGGGCCTTTCCTTTGAGTTCCCTATTAGAGATAGATGGTTGGGGCTTTGGGAACTTCTTCAGGAATAGCTGTGTGCTTCTGCTGCTGATTGTGAGGTTTTGGCATTGAACTTTGTAGGTGAGGATGGGGTTGAAGGAGTAGAGGCTTTATCGGAGTTGGTCGTTGACGTAGATCGTAGGTCATTGTGTAGAGGGGCTTTTGTGGAAGAGGGTTGTATCCTTTTGCGTTCAGCATCATAGATATCCATTAAAGTTGGATTCTCTTCCTGGCAGTATGGTATTGTCAACTTTTTGTCATTGATCATCATGATGACTCTATCGCTAGCAAAGCACAGTGGTGCTTGGGCACCAACAGTCCATTTATGCCCCAAGATTAAATCTTCTTCCAACACATACTCAACCACAAAAAACTTGCAAGTAAGGGGGTTAGTTTCAATATACATTGTATGTTCAACGTACCCCAAACATGGCATGTTCAAGTCTTGTGTAAAGGTAATCCTTTCAAGATGTGTCGTGAGTGTTGATTGACCTAACAAATCCCATAGCTCGACGATCATGAGATTGTGTTCTCGTGTTGGATAAAGCTGTGCTTGAGCTGTGGTGATTTTATTCACAATTTCCAATCCAACCAGAATCCTAGAGGGATCTTTTCAGTAAGATATGTTGGAAGTTCCAGCTCCTGCAAGGTTTCTTCCTCCCGTTAATAGCAATTGTACATTGCCTGCTATACAGGAGTGTTCAAGGTGACTGTTTGCATGGATTCATTTAGTGAATACAACGATTCACTTATCCAAGGTCCACGAAAGACGACATCATACTCAAGGGAATCTAGGGTAATATGGAATGTAACTTCCATATCGCCATTAATTGTTTGAGTAGTGTATCTAAAGTAACTTGGAACTTCAATGTTTTGTCCATTGGCTCCTCTTGCAAGACTATTGCTTGCAGGGATGAGTTTAGGTTGTCCCAACAATGACACCCAAGTGTCTAGTGTCACAATGTTATGACTAGCTCGAGGGCTAATCAATGCACGTTTGCGTTGAACATCATTGCATGTAGGGAAATCCAACCATACCATGATATAATCTTCCAAAGGAAGTCAAATTTTTATTATATTTACCCATGCGACAAGATTGAATTTTCTTTTAGGTTTTTGTATCCTATGTCGTACATATGGGTGTTGAGGTTTGTGTGGTGGTCTTTGATGTGGATGCTTCTGCATCCTGTATAGCTTTTGGCTCTTTCGTGTTTATGTCCCCTTTTGGGTTTATGTCCTGTGTATAGACTCCTTTTTCCTATCTTTCTTTGGTTTTAGAAGGTTTTGTTTTCTCTTTTGGGTTTTGTTTTGAAGCATGTTGTTCTACCCCATGTTGAGGTGTGGTCTTTTGCTTTCCTTTTGACTGTTTCTCGTGCCTTGGCTTATAAGCGTGTAAGCACATTCAAGGGTACCGTGGACAATTGCCCGTTTTGTACACTTAAGATGTTAAGAGTTGTATTTTGTGAGATAAGTTGCATTGAAGCAACTTGTCTTGGGCAATCTTGGAACATGTGATTAATGCCACATCGTTCACACATTGGTCACAAGGTGTCAGTGACTATGGGTATGGAAGTATTCCAAACTGTGCAGTTTGCCACCTTGTGAGGTCCACGATAATAGAAATACTGAAGTGTTCGATTAACTGCTTCCTGGAGCAGTTTCTATCATTAATCCGTAATTAATTCACACAATTGAGCACATCATTGGATAGAGCAAGAAAAAACTAATCTTTGTGCATCAAAAATTGTGTAAATTAATCTAAATTAGGAGATTAATTAGACTCTTAATTGTAGTCTCCTCTTTAAGACAAAATTAAGCAAAGAGACAAATTTCTCCAATTGATAAAAAAATTGATGTGATTAGGTCTTTTGATGCATCTAGATGCTCTCAAAATACTCAAAAACCTCAATTTCGACTACTCATATGATCAATTTAGACCCCAATTAACACATTTTCTAAAATTTTAGCCTCTTGAACGAGATTAATCACCCTTAAACTCACACAAATCACCATCAAATCCACATCTTTTTCATGGGAAACCACTGATCAAAATCATGGGCAATGGGTTATGCGTATATTAGAGACAAAACAATGGAAAAAGCCAAGGGTTGGCTCCTCGGTAGCGGTGCCAAAAATGTTATGGCTCACCCTAAACCTCCTTGAAACACATCCAAAAAGAGATTACCTGGTGAACCGCAACTGTCATGAGGATCTTTCTAATGGCTGAGCTCGTAACCCTTGAGGTCTCCAAGCTCTATAACTCCTTGAGAGGCAATTCAATCGCGTCTCCGGCCGCGAGCGTTGTCACACCACCGCGTTGCACTACGGGTACTCGTCCCTCCTCTCACCTCACTTCACTCACACACACTCACTAGCATACATTAGGGAGAGAGATTAGCAAGGGCAATAATTGCACAATGGGAGAGTATGTTGTATTATGAGAGAAATTCACTTATATACATGGCCATAAGTGTTCACACTCAAACTATGACCGACCGGGCACTTTAGGCTCATAAGAGGCCTAATGCTATTACAATGACTACTCTCATAACATATCCATAAAGTACATCACTTAGGACTTCATCCTAACTTGCTACCACATACTCTTAAAGCGGAAATCGCTATAAATACTCCGTCACACCATTATGGGCACTTGTCCAGGTTGTAGCTTTGGACACTATTACTTCATATCATGAATGTATGACCCTTTGGTGTATCTACCGTGACTCCTTGATGTAAGATAATGGCGATATCTCTTGTTAATCCTAGAATTGGATTAACAGTGATGCTCGACTACTGTAAGAGATTAGCAACAATTGACACTGGTAGAGTCTTCTACTTGTCATCCACAGTTGCATACGCTCCAAGTTAACCTTGTTAGTGTACACCAAGGTCTACTTCAGGCTCAAACAAAAATCAAGGAGCTTGAGGATGTAAATCGAGAGAGAGGAGCGTGTGTGGAAAAGCTTACGTGGACCATATCCCACATGAAAAGCACTCCTATTGGAGCTAGGGAGCGTGTGTGGAAAAGCTTACGCGGACCATATCCCACATGAAAAGCACTCCTATTGGAGCTAGGGAGCGTAAGAGGCCACTCAACCACATCGAAACACTTGTTGTTGGGAGGGGCGCTCGTAAAGCGGAGAATTTAAGCAGTGCGGTATGGATCCTCTTTCTTATTCTCTAGCACTTCCAATTCAAAATGCCACTGTAAATCATGTGTGCACTTGTGTAATGTCAATGTTATTTTGCTGGTTTTTAGAGTATTCCTTCAAGATGCCACAGGTTCTGATCAAACCGGGGATTGTAATGAGCTCTTGTGCTCTTTCACAACCAAGGAGGGAGCATGTGCTTAAAATGATTAGGGATCCCCGTTCAGGAAGATACATATGGCTATTTTCAATGAAATCATACAAGAGGTTTCCCAAAGTATCAGCAGTGTTGATGTTGTAAATGCAAGCGATGAAATAGGCATTAGCACGAAGGGATACAAAGCTCTTCATCAATTGCTAGGAGAGACACCCTTTATAAGAAAGGTATCACGCACAACCTTTTCCCACCACCAAAGAGGGTTCGTCTAGCAAAGGGAGTGAGCAATGAAGATGTAAAATGCAAGATTGGGGATTAGTACCACATCAACGATGATACACTTACCATTACAACATGAGGAAAGAAGAAGACTACGGATGGTAATGTTTCATTTGAATTCAATGAGTTCAACAACATTTTTGTTGAAATGCGAAAGCTACAAAAGGCAATGATATTGTTCTCTGGGTTTCCTTCTAGATGTAAGTAACACAAGTAACCTTGTACGCATTAGGTTTGTGCTTATTTACAGGGAACGACTTAACATTTTGTTTGATTTTTGTGTTTTATAGGTTCCAAGGTCTCCTTCATTGTGTTGCTGAAGTTGGACGAGTGCCAGATTGTGAAGGGAAGAAGGCTAGAGAGAATGAGTATCACACTCATGAACCACGCCATGGTGGTAGCCTTTAAGTCTCCATCTACTACCACTGTTGTAAAGAAGGGCCCGATGATGAGGGAGAGAGCACAATTGATTTTCAAGAGCAAGGGAATGACAGTATTTCACACACTAAACCATCGTTCAGTGTTCAATCAGAGAAACATATATGGTGGTTAAGAGCATTTGAAGTTCCGAAGGAGACACACGAGGTGCTATCATGGGTCTTTGAGAGGTGCCTTAGGTTAATGATGTGATAAAGTCACAAATAGGGGGTGAGAAGCTGGATGTTGATGGTTTAGGGAGCTTTTGATGTTGATTGGAATCTTGGAGGGGATCTGAAGACAATAAAGTGTATGCTCGGTTGCACTTAAGGTGCAAATACAACTCACCCATGCCCTTGGTGCATGCATAGATTGAAACAAAAAACCAAGAAGAAATGCAGGGGGACAACCAATGGTGAAGAGGAATGCGAGGAATTAGGAAATTGCAAGGGAGAGTGAAAACGGTGGTGTCCTTTCATCACCTATGTTGGCTCCTCCAAATAGGGACTTAAGGGATAATAGCTGGAATGCCATAATTCCTTTCCCTCTTAGGAATGTTCACTTTTGTACTTTGCATGCTTTCATGCGTATCTTTGACCGCCTCTTAAAGTGTCACATAGAGTATGCGTTCACTATGCCCAGTAAAACTCTATAGAATGAGGCAATTGCTAGAGTGGAGAAGATTTTAAATGACATTGGTTGCCACTCGGGAAACAAACATGGAGATACGAGTTAACCAAAAGACCTTTGGAGTTTCACATATGGTTGCTCAAAAGGTTTCAATTAGTGGAGGCAAGGCGAGAAGATTTCTCCAGAAGCCTTTCAACAAATAGGACAAGGTTCAGAGAAATGTAGATAGGCAACATGTTGAGAAAGGTGAAAATGTTCCTGCGTGCGAAGAGATGGGAGCTATGGAAAGACCTTTGTGCTTGTATTACTTTGGATTGCTTGGATGCAAACATTGTTGTTTTGCGTGAACAAGTGTGAGTAAATTTCAATAAGGTAGTGCGGTTGATGAGTCAAAGTAGCATAACAGACAAAAATCGCAAACAATTTCAAGCAGAGTTGAAAAGCTTCATTGAAGCCGTGGTCCGCACATGGGGTGAATTGAATATTGTGCATTACATGGTAATATAATGTTTTTAAAGGTTTTGCAAAACAGATTTCTTCTTCTAATGCACTTTTCTTGAATGGTGGTTTTGTTTGGTATCTACAGCACATCTTGTACGCTCATGGTGCATATTTCATGAACGCCTACGGCTCACTTAACATGTGGAGCACCCAAGGAATGGAGAAAAGTCATTACCATGCAAGGGGAGTTTATTTCAAGAACACAAGACATGGAGGTCGTAGGACTCGATCAAACTATCTCAAAGAAATGTTTGATTGGTTCTTCCGGTATACCTTTGGAAGAAACCTTTGAAGGGAGAGGGCTCGAATGTCTAACATTAGGGGGCATTTGAGCATAAAAAAGGCCCTATAAGGATCCCTAATTTTAAGGAATTAAGACTAATTTTTTTGAGGCTTAAGGAGACAAAGCTCATAATGACACCTACTTTTGGGCCTAAAAGTAGGGGATCTCTCTAATTTTTGAACTAGGATTCTCTCTAGGATTCTCTTTCTAGCTATTAAAACCCCCTACTAAGATCACTGATATCCATGCTTTCATTCTTATTTACTCCATTTTAATAGTCATATTTGAAATTTCCCCCACATTCCATTTCTTTCAATCATTACTATTATTAATCACGTTTCCTACCAACCTCTGCAATAAGATTCTCTCTCTCTCTCTCTCTCTCTCTCTCTCTCTCTCTATCTCTCTCTCTCTCTCTCTCTCTCTCTCTCTCTCTCCCTTTTTTCCAAGCTCTCTTCTCCTATTGCGAGACGAATACAATAGGACAGCCCTGAGTCTCTCTCTCTCTCTCTCTCTCTCTCTCTCTCTCTCTCTCTCTCTCTCTCTCTCTCTCTCTCTCTCTTTATCTCTCTCCCTCTTCACAATAGAATAGCCCTATTGTGAAAACAATAGGACATCCTCGAGTCACTTTAGATTAGTCTCTTCCATTTTGGTTATGATAGAAATTCTCGATTCAACAAGAGTGTGGAAGGTGGACTTGCATATTCGCATATTGAATGAATATGCACCAATCAAGAAAGAGCATTTGAATGCACATGAGAAGCATGCAAGAAGACAACAGGGTTGGACTAATGTGGATCTTTGGATTGATGGATATTTAAATCCTAATGATCCTTCTTCACATTGTCCTCCACCCTCTGATCTCCCTTCATTTATTCAGTTTGTTGGAGAGGGTGAGAATGGGCTGCTTGGAGGGACAAGTGTAATTATTAGTACTGAAAGCCTAGTCCCCCTCCCTACAGCCTAGTCTCCCTCCCTATATTCAAAGGAGACCAAATGTGCACAATCCTCTATTCCTATTGCTCCGTTTGCTAATTACTTTCATTAGCAAAAGGCCCAAAATATGTTCAAATGTCCCCTAATGATTTGGCCCAAATTGCCAAAATAAAAAGTAAGGGTTAGAAAATAACAGGGTGGAGGGTAGGGATAGGACAACATGTCATGTGGCATGGAGGGTTACACGTAGGAGAGTTGGTAAAGTATGGGTCCTCCCTATAGACTTGAATGAGGCCTAGGGTTGATGTGTAGCTGATCTATGGGGATGACAGTTTTGATAAACAATTGTGAAGCATTCCAATGTTTTATGACATGCAATGAAATAAGCTTGCTTACTAAACCTATCAATAATTTTCCATATCATATCATTTCAAGAAGATGTGGTAGGTAAACCAGTTATATAGTCCATAGAAATTTCTTCCCATGGTGTTGCAAGAATAAGTAAAGGCATGAGTAGCCCATACTGTTTTCCTTGGTGTCTTTTTACTCGTTGACATGTCACACATTCTAATATAAAAGAAGAAACATCATGTTTTAGTTGTGGCCAGTAAAAATATTCTTCTATGGTGCAAAGAGTGGTGAGAATGCCACGATGACCAACATATGGGAGACGATGCATCTCTTTAAGAATAAAAGATCTATAAGGAAGTGTAATTCATAAACACTTTTGAGAGACAAGGAAACCATCATTATATGCATAATCATGAAGAGGCAACCAATTATTAGTTTTTAGCTTGTGCCAAGCATCGAAAAAATTAGGATGTGTAACATATGAGTCATGCATATCATGTAAAGAATGAATGTGAAGCACTGAAATGTTAGAAATAGAAGATTGTTGGCTAAGTGCATCATGTTGGATATCACTACTCCACCCTTAGGTAACTACGCAGGCACCGGCTAACTCTACTTTGTGAGCCCCCCTATATGAGGAGAAGGCATTTATGAGTAGCACGGGTCGCTTGGTAGGTCCCGGTTTAAACACCGGATGGTGGTGCGGTAAGTTATTATACACCTACTGCATTTGGGCTGTAAATTTTGGGTCCGTTGCGACGCGCAGTTTCACACCAGCGGAAGGTGCGGAGGGGGGCGTGAGCCCCTCTCTGCAGGGGGTCCAGGGGGGAGATAACTCCCCCCGGCCCAAAGGGCCGTTTACGCTAAACTCCATGCGGACTTTGCAGGTCAACCGAAATATAGATTTGGTGGTCATTTATGATTGCATGATGAAAAATCATGCACGCAAAGCTCTATTTAGTGAGACGGTCTTTTTCACTAAAATCACTCTTCACCCACGCTTTTTGCATACAGCCTTCGCTCTCACTTCTTTAAGTCAGCTATCAAAGCTTCTTCACCGAAGCACACGGCTGGGAAGCGGTAGCTATCTATTGTAATTGCATACAGTAATCAGAAATTATTGATTCTCCATATCTCTGTGTTTTCTCTTGTCTACAAAGATCTTGGCTTCTGTTGTTTCGTAATTTCTTACATGGTATCAGAGCATAGGATCTAGACAAGAAGTTTTTGTCTAAGGAGATTAGGAGAGATGGCTCAACTCGTAGCAAACGCACCTTCACGTGTGCGGCTCCCAGCATGGGGTACTGAAGGAAAGTTAGATGGATCTAACTATACTCTATGGAGGTTCAAGATGAAGGCGATTCTCAATGTTTATGAGCTTTGGGATACTGCTACTGGAGCAGATCAGAAGCCTGTTCCTATGCTAGATCTTAATGACCCCATTCAAATCATTCAACCTGATCCGGCTGAAGTCCACAGGCCTGGAGTCAAAGGGATGCAGACACCCTATGCTCAATTGTCACAAGCATCAAAGATAATGTTTTGACATTAATTCAGCATGTGGATACTGCTGCAGAAGCGTGGACAATTCTCAAGAACCAGTATGAGACAACCAATGAAACAAGAAAGCAGAATCTTGAAAATTAACTGGCGAATGAGAAATCGTCCGAGACAGAGTCTGTGGAGCAGTTCATCACAAGGGTGAAGAACTTGAGAGATCAGATGGTAGCAATTGGTGTTGCTATCAAGAGTAAAGATCTTGCTAGACGGTGTATTCGCATTCTTCCTCCAAAGTATGACAGTTTGGCAACTTCTCTTAATACTTAGGTGAGAGTTCCTCCACTCAGTTTTGAGGATTTTTGTGCCATGCTACAAGAGGAAGAGCTGCGAAAGAAGAGGTTGCAAGGAGAGGATTCTGCCTTCTCTACAGGTTCAAAGAAAGGAAAAGGTAAAGACTCTAGTAACCCCTCTTCTTCTGCAAAGGATAAAAAGAAGAAGAAGATAAAGTGCTTCTACTACAAGAAGCCTGGTCACATTCAAACAGAATGTCGAAAGAAGGTTGCAATTGAGAAGAATGGAACGTTGAAGTCCTCTACTTCAACAAAGGAGTCAAGCAACAATGCTCAAGCTGAGGTGGAGTTATGGGTTGCTATTCAAGAAATCTGTGCAACTCATACAGCTAGAACTGATGATCATTGGATCATCGACAGTGGTGCGACCCGACACATGACAAGTCATAAAGATGGGTATTCCTCTCTACAACCAGTGGGAGATGACATCACGGTAGCAGTTGGGAATGATGCCAAATGCCCAGCAAAAGGTTCAGGTACTATTTCTTTTTTGTCAAATGATGGTGTTACTAAAAAGCTGTCAGATGTGCTTTATGTGCCAGATATCAAAAGGAATCTGTTATATCAGTTGCGGCCATGACGGATCGTGATCTGAAGGTTCACTTTGACAAGACTGGTGCAGAAATTCTGAATTTTGATGGTACAGTTATCGGCAAGGCAACTAGAAGCAACAACCTATATTAGCTTATAGCTTTCACAGCAGCAGTTTTGGTAATGTGAATACAAGTAAGCTATGGCATGAAAGATTTGGTCACCTTAGTCTTGTTCTCTTGAAAGAGATGTGTAAATTTGGGATGGTGGCAGATCTACCGTTTTTAAGTGATTTGCCAGATGCATGTGAAGCTTGTATGATGGGCAAGCAGCATCGGCAACCCTTTCCGCAAGAATCAAGCAGAGCACAAGCTCCTCTTCAACTCGTCCACACAGATCTCTGCAAAAAGATGAACACGACAGCACTGGGTGGTTCCTCTTACTTCATGACGCTGATCGATGACTACAGTAGGAGGATATGGGTATATTTCCTGAAGAGTAAAGACCAAGCTTTTGTGAAGTTTAAAGAACGGCATGCCTTGGTGGAGAATGAAGTTGGCAAGAAGCTGAAGAAACTCAGATCAGACAGAGGAGGAGAATTCACATCAGGTGAATTTGCAGAGTATTGCAAGAGCCATGGGATTAAGCGACAGCTTACTACATCCCATACACCTCAACAAAATGGAGTTGCTGAACGCAAAAACAGGGTGATTGTTGAGATGGCAAGAAGTATGATCAAGGCTAAAGGTCTTCCAGATACTTTTTGGGCTGAAGCAGTAAACACTGCTGTGTACATCTTGAATCGAAGCTACACCAAAGCAGTGAAAGGGATGACCCCTCTACAAGCCTTTTCTGGTAAGAAGCCTTTAGTTGCACATTTTAAAATTTTTGGATGTGATTGTTTTGTGCATGTGCCAGATGCTTCAAGAACCAAGTGGGACTCCAAAAGCCAGAAATGTATCTTTGTGGGATACAGTGAAGAGTCGAAGGGTTACCGACTCTATGATCCTGTTCATAAGAAGATCATTGTGAGTCCAGATGTGGTATTTGTGGAGCAACCGCATCAAATGGAGGAGGGTCCTTCTTTAGATAACCAGGAAACCCCTGCCCATCAACCACGACCCCACCAGTAGTAGCAGGTCAACCGGTCCCTGCAGCGATGAGGATACCACAAGAAGTTCAACATGGTGATGAAAAGGATGAGGATGAGCTTGAAGAACCCAACAGGAAGAAGCCATTGCCTAAATGGGTGACACAACTTTTGGACGGGAATGAGCCTCCAGCCATTGATGAGGGGCCTTCTGAAATTCGCCGTTCCAAGAGAATAGAGGAGCAAAGGAGGGCTTAGGTGTATGTGGAACAACCAGAAGGCTTTGAGAAGATAAAGTTTGTAGACTTAGGAAAGCATTGTATGGTGAAGCAAGCCCCACGTGCATGGAATCAGTGGATTGACAGGTACTTGATAAGTATCAGTTTTAAAAGAAGTCTTTCTGATGCAAGTTTGTACATTTTTGAAGAGAATGGCAGGTACATGTTGATTGCTGTTTATGTGGATGATCTTACTCTTACTAGAGATCATGAAGAGAAGATTGCTCAAACAAAGTCAGCATTATGTATGGAGTTTGAGATGACAGATCTCGGACTTATGCACTTTTGTTTGGGAATTGAAGTTTGGCAGGAGTCAGATAGAATCTTCATCCCACAGAAGAAGTATGCCATTGAATTACTAAAAGCATTTGGTATGTCTGACAGTAAGTCAGTAAGTACTCCTTTTGAAGTTAACTTGAAGGTTTCAAAGGAAGATGCATCCGCATTGGTAGACAATGAATTGTATAGGAGACTTGTGTGGGAGGTCTTATCTACTTGTGTAACACTTGACCTGACATTTGTGAAGCTACAGGTGTTCTAAGCAGGTTTTCCAATAAGCCTTGGGAAAGCCATTGGAAAGAAGGTAAGTGTGTTCTAAAGTACATCAGTGGTACTTTGGATTATGGAATCACTTACAGGAGAGGCGGAGAAGCCACCTTGACAGGATATTGTGATTCAGATTGGGCAGGAGACATAGATAGCAGGAGATCAGTGATGACAGGCTATTGTTTTTCACTTGGATATGGAGTTATCTCATGGATTAGTAAGAAGCAACCTACTGTTGCTCTTTCTTCTACTGAGGGTGAATACAAAGCAGCATGTTTTGCCTCATGTGAGGCATTATGGTTGAGGAGGCTTTTGGTAGACATGGGAGCAGTCCAGGAGAAACCTACAGAGTTACTAGAATTGCATGGCGATTGCACGAAATCCTGTGTTTCATGCTCGTACAAAACATATTGAAGTTCGGTATGTATCACTTTGTGTGAGAGCTTATCATGAATGAAGTGGTGGATTTGGTTTATTGTCCAACAGAGGACAATTGTGCAGACATCTTCACTAAGGCTCTTGGGAGAAAGACCTTGGAGCAACATCTTCAACAACTCGGCATTGGGCCGAAACGGTAGTTCACCTTCGGGTGGACATTGAGGGGGGGTGTTGGATATCACTGCTCCACCCTCAGGTAACTACGCAGGCACCGGCTAACTCTACTTTGTGAGCCCCCCTATATGAGGAGAAGGCATTTATGAGTAGCACGAGTCGCCTGGTAGGTCCCGGTTTAAACACCGGATGGTGGTGGCTAGATAGCATGAGACGATTCTGGAGAAGGTTGGCACACTGCCAACCAGGCTACATGCATATGCGGTGAGTTATTATACACCTACTGCATTTGGGCTGTAAATTTTGGGTCCGTTTGCGGCGCGCAGTTTCACACCAGTGGAAGGTGCGAAGGGGGGCGTGAGCCCCTCTCTGCAGGGGGTCCGGGGGGGAGATGACTCCCCCCTAGCCCGAAGGGCCGTTTACGCTAAAATCCATGCAGACTTTGCGGGTCAATCGGAATATAGATTCGGTGGTCATTTATGATTGCATGATGAAAAATCATGCACGCAAAGCTCTATTTAGCGAGACGGTCTTTTCCACTAAAATCACTCTTCACCCACGCTTTTTGCATACAGCCTTTGCTCTCACTTCTTCGAGTCAGCTATCAAAGCTTCTTCACCGAAGCACACGGCTGGGAAGCGGTAGCTATCTATTGTAATTGCATACAGTAATCAGAAATTATTGATTCTCCATATCTTTGTGTTTTCTCTTGTCTACAAAGATCTTGGCTTCTGTTGTTTCGTAATTTCTTACACATCAACCACTACATTCTCTTTACCAGCAGGTATATATTGGATAAGAGGATGAAAGCTTTGCATTAGGAGACCTTGGGACATCTTTTGGGCTTTGGAAGGATTCCTAATTTTTAAGGATTAAGGCTAATTTTGTGCTTTCTTAAGGAGACAAGGTCAATCAAGAGGTCTACTTGGAGCCTATAATTTGAGCTTTCTAGAACATAACTCGCCTACAAAAATAGGGTCTAATGTTGTCATTCTCTCTCCTCTTCTCTTTCCAAACTCTTAACTAATGGGAGGGGCCCAAAATGGATAATTTGTTTTCCTTGCAAGTTTTATACTTTGAAACTGACCCCAGACCCATTTATATGTAAAACACTCAATTTTTAACCTTAATTTCCCCCTAAAACCCACTCTATCTCATCTCATTGAATGCCTCCACCTTTTTCTCCTTCATTTAATGCCTCCACTTCCCCATCAAATTAACTACATCACAGATCTCTTGTCACTTTCCACATCATCAATCTTGCAACTAAGGGGGTCCAAAATTAGTGATTTTTTTGTTTCTCATTTTTGAACTTTTTTGCTTTAAAAGTTATCCCAAACCCATATATATGTCAAAAAATCAACTTTTAATCTCTTTCCCCCCCAAAATTGAACCAACTCTCTCTCTCTCTCTCTCTCTCTCTCTCTCTCTCTCTCTCTCTCTCTCTCTCTCTCTCTCTCTCTACTCATCTCTCTATTGTGAGCTTGACCTGTATAACCTCCCTCTATCCCTCTCTCTAAAATCCTCTCATCTACTCTCAACTCTCCCTTTCTCTCTATACTATGAGCTAATGGCCTGCAAACACACTCTTCTCTCTCTCTCTCTCTCTCTCTCTCTCTCTCTCTCTCTCTCTCTCTCTCCTATGACTACATCCTCCCTCTCTAATCTCAACTCCTTGGAAGGTTATGGCATGCACTCACTCCCTCTAATCTCAACTCCTCTCTCTCTCTCTCTCTCTCTCTCTCTCTCTCTCTCTCTCTCTCTCTCTCTCTCTCTACTATGATCTTAGGGACTCCCTCTTCTTTTCCACTATTAACTCCTTCTAAAAATGGCATTGCGTGAAATCACTAACACTTATGTGCCACTGAATCAATGCAAGGTGGATTTGCATGTGCGCATGTTGGAAGAGTATGCAACTTTAGGCAAGGTTCATCTCACAGAACATGAGAGGAATGTACGTAGACAAGGGGTTCACACTAATGTGGATCTATGGGGGTTGATGGGCATCTATACCCACCTGACCCAAGAGTGCATTACCCACCCACTTTCAAAGACTTACCATCATTTATTTAGTATGTGGGAGATGGTGAGAATGGGATGCTCAACTACTGCAAGAGATTAGCAACAACTGACGCTGGTAGAGTCTTTTACTTGTCATCGCAGTTGCATATGCTCCAAGTTAACCTTGTTAGTGTACACCAAGGCCTACTTCAGGCTCAAGCGAAAATCAAGCGAGCTTGACGGTGTAAATCAAGCGAGAGAAGTGTGTGTGGAAAAGCTTACGTAGACCATCTCCCACATGAAAAGCACTCCTATTAGAGCTAGGGAGCATAAGAGGCCACTCAACCACATTGAAACACTTGCCGTTGGTGGGGGGGTGCTCGGTGGAGAATTCAAGCAGTGTGGTATGGCTCCTCTTTCTTATTCTCTATAGCACTTCCAATTCAAAATGCCAATGTAAATCATGTGTGCACTTGTGTAATGTCAATGTAATTTTGTTGGTTTTCAGAGTATTCCTTTAAGATGCCACAGGTTTTGATCAAACCGCTGGGGATTGTAATGAGTTGTTGCTCTCTTTCACAATGAGGGAGCATGTTCTTAAAATGATTAGGGATTCCCGTTGCAAGAAGATACATATGGCTATTTCTAATGAAATCATACAAGAGGTTTCCGAAAGTATCAGTAGTAGTGTTGATGTTGTTAATGCATGTGATGAGGTAGGAATTAGCACGAACGGCCTACAAATCTCTTCATTAATTGCTAGGAGACACCCTTCCCCTAAGGAAGGTATCATGCACAACCTTTTCCTACCACCAAAGAGGGTTCATCTAGTAAAGGGAGTGAGCAATGAAGATGTAAAATGCAGGATTGGGGATTACTACCACATTAACAATACACTTACCATTGCATCATATGGGGAAAGAAGAAGACTGCAGATGGTAATGTTTCATTCGAATTCAATGAGTTCAACAACATTTTTTTTGAAATACAAAAGCTACAAAAGGCAATGATATTGTTCTATGGGTTGCCTTCTGGATGTAACACAAGTAACCTTGTACACATTAGGTCTGTGCTCATTTACAGGGAACGACTTAACATTTTGTTTGATTTCCGTGTTTTATAGGTTCCACGGTCTCTTTTGTGTGCTGAAGTTGGATGAGTGCTAGATTGTGAAGGGAAGAAGGCTAGGGAGAATGAGTGTCACACTCATGAACCACATTATGGCAACAGCCTTTAAGTCTCCATCTGCTACCACTATTGCAGAAGGGCCCGATGATGAGGAAGAGAGCACAATTGATTTTCAAGAGCAAGGGAATGATAATATTTCACACACTGAACAATCATTCAATGTTCAATCAAAGAAAGATATATGGTGGTTTAGGAGAATTTGAGGTTCCCAACAACAAGGAGACACACGAGGTGTTATCATGGGTCTCTGAGAGGTTTCCTTGGGTTAGTGATGTGATAAAGTCACAAGTAGGGGGTGAGAAGGTGGATGTTGATGGTTTAGGGAGCTTTGACATTGATTGGCATCTTGGCGGGGATCTGAAGACAATAAAGTGTATGTTGTGTTGCACTCAAGGTGCAAATATAGCTCACCCATGCTCTTGGTGCATGCATGGATTGAAACAAAAAACCAAGAAGAAATGCAAGGGGACGGCCAATGGTAAAGAGGAATGTGAGGAAACAGGGAATTGTGAGGGAGAGTGGGATGGTGGTGTCCTTTCATCACCTATGTTGGCTCCTCCAAATAGGGAATTAAGGGATAATAGATCTAGAACCCCATAATTCCTTTCCCTCTTAGGAATGTTCACTTTTGTACTTTGCATGCTTTCATGCATATCTTTGACCACCTCTTAAAGTGTCACATAGACTATGCATTCACTATGCCCGGAAAAACTCGACAGGATGAGGCGATTGCTAGAGTGGAGAATATTTTAAATGACATTGGTTGCCATGGGGGCAATGTGAAGATACGAGTTAACCAAAAGACCTCTGGAGTTTCACATATAGTTGCTCAAAAGGTTTCAATGAGTGGAGGCAAGGCCATAAGGTTTCTCTAGAAGCCTTTCAAGAAAACAGGACAAGGTTCAGAGAAATGCAGATAGGAAACATGTTGAGGAAGGTGAAAATGTTCTTGTGAAGAGATGGGAACTGTGGAAAGACCTTTGTGCTTGTACTACTTTGGACTGGCAAGAAGGTTTCTCCAGAAGCCTTTCAATAAAACGGGACAAAGTTCAGAGAAATGCAGATAGGCAACATGTCGAGGAAGGTAAAAATGTTCCTGCGAAGAGATGGGAGCTGTGTAGAAAGACCTTTGTGCTTGCAAACATTGCTGTTTTGTGTGAACAAGTGTGGAAAATTTCAATAAGGTATTATGGTTGATGAGTCAAAGCAGCACAACAGACAAAAATTGCAAACAATTTCAAGTAGAGTTGCAAAGCTTCATATTGAAGCCGTGGTCCGCACATGGGGTGAATTGAATATTGTGCATTACATGGTAATATAATGATTTTAAAGGTCTTGCAAAATATATTTCTTTTTCTAATGCAGTTTTCCTGAATGGTGGTTTTGTTTGGTATCTGTAGCACATCTTGTACGCTCATGGTGCATATTTCATGAATGCCTACATCTCACTTGATATGTGGAGTACCCAAGGAATGGAGAAAAGTCATTACCATGCAAGGGTAGTGTATTTCAAGAACACAAGGCATGGAGGTGGTTGGACTCAATCAAAATATCTCAAAGAAATGTTTGATTGGTTCTTCCGTTATACCTTTGGAAAAAACCTTTCAAGGGAGAGGGCTCGAATGTCCAAATTGGCCTAAATTGCCAAAATGAAAAGTAAGGGTCTAAAAACAACAAGGTGGAGGGCAAGGACATGACCTGCATGTCATGTGGCATGGAGGGTTACACATAGGAGAGTTGGTAAAGTATGGGTCCCTATAGACTTGAATGAGGCCTAGAGTTGGTGTGTATGTGATTTATGGGGATATTATCTATTGAATGTAATCAGGTGTTATAATTGAGAATGTAAATGGTTCTTTTTTTCCTAATATGCAACCATGTCATCTTTTGTGTTTAAAAACCTATTTTTTTGGTACGACATTTCTCTAAAAACTAGGGTTTTGTGTAATGATTACATTGGTCACTATAAACGAGCACCCTCTCTCTTTTTGTCCATTTTGTACAAGCACTTTGAGAGCACACAAGCACTCAACTCCTCATGGGGGCACAATCACTACTTTCAAACTCGCACGGTACTTATTCTCTATCGAGGTCCCCATCCAACCTCATGAGGATGCCCTCTCAGCCCATCAGCTACTAGAAGTCAGGGATTTGCATAACCTTTCCACCCAGATCAACAATTTTATTTTTGCATGTAGCATTTGTGGGGCTCAGTTTTCCATGCTGACGAGTGGGAGGCCACGTAATGACCCCTCCATACCACAAGCGGACCGCACGAGGGAGTTGCGGTTTGCTAGGAACATTGCAGAGCACCGACAATCTATGGTGCAAATTTCGTTGCGGTTTTTGGAGTCCCCCTTGATTTCAAGGATCGTGAAGTCATGCCTCATTACCAATTTCATTAGATTGATATAATTCCCTTGCTAGGTTTGGTAGCGAGGAAGCTTTGTAATATCTTCAAATATAGTTTTTTTGATGACTTGAATTGTATCCCAAAGATTTACGTTGCTTTGTAATACTTGAAGAAGTCTCAAGATGTTGATTTTTGAAATATTACATGCTTTGTATTACACATATTCGTGTGTTTTGATGCTTTGTGACAAGTGTCTAGAAGGGTGTGAAAATTCACTTTGCAATTTGGTCAGAAAGGCTAATTTCGCACCCTTTCGGATCAATTAAATATTTCCTCAATTTTATCAATAGTCTCCAGTGAACGCTTATTCAAATGATGCCCCATGCATTTAGCATGCGTACTATTTGTTTACATGCATGAGTGACCTCTTAAAATTAGGGTTTTTAAGGGTTATTGCAATGATGGCATTTTCTTGTATAAATAAAGGTTACCCTCTATTTTTGCCCATTCTTTACCAGCGAGAGAATTCTCATCCTTACCCTCAGCTCTCCTCACCATGGCGCGGACAAAGCAAACAGTGAAGAAGATATGAGAAGAACGACATGCGCAATTGAGGGATAACGTAAAAAAGAATTTGGAGCGTTACAACCACAATCTCAAGAAAAATTTGACAGAGCAAGCCAACTCATCTCGTCCAAGCAGACAAGTAAAGTTGGTGGAGTATGGCACGGAAGATAGTAGTGCAATAGAAACTGACACTGATTGTGGAGAGCCTACATGGTGTAAGATCCCCGTCCCCATCGCACAACGGATTCTGGGTGCTAGCAGCGGAAGTAGCACATCTTGCACGGGGCAAGGTCCTACACTCGGGGCCTCGCCCACGGATATCCAGACAGGTGACTAATTCCTCGGTTCTTCCAAAACCGAACTTAAAAAAACTTCCCTTGCCCGGAAAGCACAGGCGATTCCTCATTTCTAATGCACCTTCTGAAAAATATTTTTGAACTTCTATTTCAGGGAAACTTATTTTAATAAGATGAGATATTTTTCTATCCAAAAATATTTAAAAACTGAATTACCACTCTCTAGAAGATTTTCTCTCTCTAGGCCAAAATTGGTAGAAACAAGATCTTTTATATTTGTGAAGAGGGATTTGACTACAGGGGAAGATACTAGACATCCTAAAGACTGGGGAGGAATCTTACATTCTACCCCACTTGAAAAATTCGAGATGTCCTCATCTCGCAGGTGGAGTATGATCTCTTTCATCATCTTCTTCTTCTTCAATCACTTCCAGCGTTACTGCCTTGGAAGTGGATGGCCGATTTGGGAACAACTCTCTTTGACTTCCCCTATTCCGAGGTGGAGGTCTTGCATTACTTTGGATTGAAACTGCAGGTTGGATAGAGGGTCTACCTCTAGGATTTCCCTGATTTTGGCGGATAGAACCCTGATTACTCTGGACAGAAGGGACTAGAGTTTGGAATCTTGATCCCTGATATTCCTGTCCTGAAAACCTCGATCCAAAAGGAGTTGGGCAATCCATGCTGCGATGTCCAAACCCTTGACAGTTATAGCATTTCACTGTCTTGTTCAAGGGTGGAACTTTTGAAGTTGAAATCCAGGGGATTGAGTTTCAAAAAAAAGGACATTTCTTCCATTCTGGAACTTCTCATATCATGGGTTTGACCCTGATATCTCTTAGGCGGAAGAAGGTTGGAATCATCTTCTGGGAATAAAAACCTTTTGAAAGGTGATGGTGCTGGCTTTGGCGGGACTTTGACATCAAAGGCTTTGGTGAAATCCTTCGCTATCTGAACTGCTTCCGCCATGGAAATAGGTTTGGCATTCTTGACTAAAGTATCCAATGGCTCGTTCATTCCCCGAGTGAACCTGGCCATCAGCTGCTCTTCATCCAATTGAGAGGAATATTTAAGGAGAAGGGCAAAAGCCTGATGGTACTCTTCAATTGTCCGGCTTTCCTGCTTTAGTTCCAAGAACTCATTCATCTTAGTCTCAAGAAAGCCTGAGGGACAAAACCACGTTCTGAGGTGAGCCTTGAGATCAGTCCAGGTTTGGGTATTTTAGTCGAGACGGTTTGTCTCGCAGTGGTTTCTCCATGCCACTCTGGCTGTCTCCACTATCTTCAGCCTTGCAAGAGCCATTTTGCTCTTCTCATTGTACCCGGTGACATCGAAGTATTCTTCCATTGATTCGATCCACTTCTCCACAGGCTCGCCCAAGTTTTCCCCCCAGGCTGCGAACTATGAAGAGTTTTACGAACTTCCAGGTCGAGCTCTTCTTCATCGAGTTGGGGGTTAACATTTCTACCACGATGACCTCGATCCATGTTCCTATCAATACAGAAATTCTTGTTAAGTCTCTTTATTTATGATTCAATCCGATTTTTGATTCAACTGATTCCGGGGTTCTCTAGATAGGTCGGCTTCCCACAGAATCAAGGGATAAAGATACTCATATAGAACGCATTATCAGTTAATAATTCATTCAGAATATCTTATTCATATCTTTAACACAATAATGGTCCATCAGACTAATTTTTTTTTCCATCTGAACATTCCTCCATGGGAATTTCAAAATTTTTCAGATTTTTAATTTATCATCCCTTAACTTGATCCACTGGACAAAAGCTAACAGTAGCGATCTGCCAGCACAATCCACTAATCTCATAGTGTTTGGCTGAAGTCATTAACGTCATTCCAGTTAAGAACATCATCACAGGGACTCGTCCCATTCATCCTCATTGCGGTTTTGCTCAGCTTATTACATTTCAACCAAATTTCAGGGATCATCATTTTTCAATCAGAATCCAATTCAACTCATCAGTTCTCAACCAGAATTTAAAAATCATATCAATCACATTCGAATTCATCAACTGGATAGCATTAATGCTTATAATTTCAAGTCTTAGATTTACTCGTATATACTGCCAGTAAAGAGCTGCAGTTATACCCTCGGTATATACAGGTAGTCATGGTTCTTGGAACTATAAGGTAAATACCATCATGTCTAGGCCTCAAGCAAGTCAGGGAGTCCCTACAATTGCGGTACTTCCATTTGAAGACCCAATTACTAATTTACGAATTTCAGTTTGAATATCAAATTGTATGAATTTTATCACACAATTATAACCTTTTAGTACTTCTTGATAAATTTTTGACATATTTGGCTTCTCGGTTGATCCTCAATAGCCAATTCGCTCTGATACCAACTGTAAGATCCCCGTCCCCACTGTGCAACGGATTCTGGGTGCTAGCAGCGGAAGTAGCACATCTTGCACGGGGCAGGGTCCTACACTCGGGGCCTCGCCCCCACGGATATCTGGACAGGTGACTAATTCCTCGGTTCTTCCAAAACCGAGCTTAGAAAAACTTCCCTTGCCCGGAAAGCACAGACGATTCCTCCAGGATAAAATTTTATTCTAACGTAGTCAGGGTCATTACTGACCAACTGATCCAACCGAACCTAAAGTCACTTGGTCAGATCAAGGAAGAAACTTGCACTTGGATCATAGAGATCAACGCTTTTTTTCCCATCGAGAGGCACAGCCGTTGATTCTTTTTCCATAGAACAATTACTATCTGAGATTTACTTCATCTAACGTACTACATTAGAAATTGAGTGTCATTTTACAGATCCATTAGTCCAGCCTAACCCCATCTAGTCCCATGGGTTAGCCAACCGCCCAACCTAACCCCATCCAGTCCCATGGGTTAGCCAACCGCCCAACCACTGTAGTGATAGGATCCAATTAGGAATTTGGTTAGGTTTTGTCCCGGGTACCAGGGAAAAGAGTTCCCAGGCCCCCTAGCCAGATTTTCAAGCAAATTTAACTCTAGTCATACCACTTACACACCCAATATGAAATTGCCTTTTTCCTAGATTCAAATGTATTTAATTCAATCATTTAATGAAATCATAGTGTTACTGATCATAAACTTCCAAGTATTCGGTTGAATCTTAATTTCCAGTCATTCCTTCATCGGAGTATCTATGGCATCATTGGCAACCAGAACGCTCACCACCTGTTCACTCAGGGGCCTTTTCGATAGTTCCTAGCTCATAGTACCCGGTAGATAATCACTTATAAAAATCAAGATGGAATCCTCGTTGAAGATCAGCAAGATCAACCAACAGATCCATATAAGAGAGCTATGGACTCATCAGTTGAGGACCAGCAAGGTCAATCAACCAGATCCATACTCGGTTTCAGAAAACAACTCTTACTCCTTGTTCCAATATCTTTCACGACGCACGTGTGGGTATCTTTGGTGACCCAGAGCCCGAGCACCGTATGGTCAGCACCCTCTAGGATCCTTCGCAGGTCACCTAGCGCTTCACTCATAGGCCGCTTCCTTGGTCCCTCATCCACCGTACCGGAAGCTCACCATTTAAATTGAACCGAGGTTGGTCAAGACCTCGGCCGACCTTGCTACGCGAGACGTCCTCCAATGACTCTCCGTCTCACCAGCAGTTGCAACTTTATCAGTTAGGTCTCCTCGACCTTAATCACAAGACGATCAAAATGCTTCCCTAGCATTCTTGACATAAAACAGTCATTTACAAACAGGTCACAAATACAGTTTCTATATTGAACTCTCGTCTTTCCACATTGTTCCACATCAATCCATATTACTTAACCCAATTCCAATCATACGCGTATCCATTCTTAACCAGATACATCATTTTCCATCTCATCACATCAGATTCATTCACTTCACATAACATCCATTCCTAACTTTCTTAAATTACATTACGTCTCATCATATCCATTTCTCATTACATCTCATTCATTCATTCACATTCTGATTCACATGACATCTCATCTCATCCATTCACTCATATCGACGTCATATCCATTCACATAAATATTCGCATTCATTATTCCACATACACATCCACATTCATACATCCACATCCACATCTACATCCATACATCCATTTTCACATCCACATCCACATCCACAGTCATACATCCACATCCACACATCCACATCCACATTTACATCCATACATCCACATCCACATTTACATCCATACATCCATTCACATCCATATCTACATCTATACATCCATTTTCACATCCTCATTCATACATCCACATCCACATCTACGTCCATACATCCATTTTCACATCCACATTCATACATCCACATCCACAGTCATACATCCACATCTATACATCCACATTCACATCCACATCCACATTCATACATCCTTATCCACATCCACATCCATATATCCACATTCACATCTACATCCATACATTCATTTCCACATCCACTTTCATACATCCACATCCATACATTCACATCCATACATTCATTCTTCGTTCATTTTCATCTATCTTATTCATTTCACATCCTCATCTCTATTTATAGAATACAAGAGAAATTATAGAATACAAGAGAATTCTTATTTTTGATATAAGATTTCTTTACGCATCTATTTATGCATAAATTCCATTTTAAGGAGAATAACACTTTCGAAAGAAAAATCAATCTTTTATGCATCTTCCTATGCATAAATTTATTTTAAATGAGAATGACACTTTTGAATTAAAATTCAATCTTTTATGCTTCTTCTTATGCATAAAATCAAAATTGATGAAAATAATTCTTTTGAACTAAAAATAGATTTCTTTATGCATCTTTCTATGCATAAAATCAAAATTGATGAGAATAACACTTTTGGATTAAAAATAAATTCTTTATGCATCTTCCCATGCATAAATTCAATTTAGTAGGAATTACACTTTTAGAATAAAAGAATTTCTCTTATACATCTAATTTATGCATAAAATCCATTTATGATGAAAATCTCACTTTTAATATAAAAAAATCTTTTATGCATACTAATCATTTATTATTAAAATCACTCTTTTAATATAAAAGAATTTCTTTTATGCATCTAATTTATGTATAAAATGATTTATGATAAAAATCACACTTTTAATATAAAAAAAATTATCTTTTATGCATACAAATCATTTATGATGAAAATCACTCTTTTAATATAAAAGAATTTCTTTTATGCATCTAATTTATGCATCTAATCATTTATGATGAAAATCACTCTTTTAATATAAAAGAATTTCTTTTATGAATCTAATTTATGCATCTAATCATTTATGATTAAAATTACACTTTTAATATAAAAAAATATCTTTTATGCATACAAATCATTTATGATGAAAATCACTCTTTTAATATAAAAGAGTTTCTTTTATGCATCTAATTTATGTATAAAATCATTTATGATAAAAATCACACTTTTAAAAAATATCTTTTATGCATATGTTTATGCATACAAATCATTTATGATGAAAATCACTCTTTTAATATAAAAGAATTTCTTTTATGCATCTAATTTATGCATAAAATTATTTATGATGAAAACCACACTTTTAATATAAAAAAATATCTTTTATGCATACAAATCATTTATGATGAAAATCGCACTTTTATAATAAAAAAATATACTTTTATGCATAGAAATCAATAATGATAAAAGTAACACTTATAAAAAAAATATATTCTTTTATGCATACTTTTATGCATAGAAATCAATAATGATAAAAGTAACACAATATTCTTTTATGCATACTTTTATGCATAAAAATCAATATGATGAAAGTAACTCTTTTGTAATAAAAAAAAATATACTTTTATGCATTATTTTATGCATAAAAATCCATAATGAAGAAAGTAACACTTTCATAAACAAAAAAATTATCAATAAGTATCTTTCATAGAATTTAATTCTATTTAAAATTATTTTTTTACAAAAATTAATCAATATGCATATTTCTATGCATGAATGAAAATGATACTTTTAGAATACTCTAACGATGGGGATTACTCTTTTTGATCAATAAAAGATAAAATTTATTTCACAAATTTTTAAATTTTTTTGCCATAACCTCCTTTGTATGGCTGACCATTTTTCAATTTTTAACTCACTAAAATTAATTTAGAAGTTCACCAAGAGTATTTAAATCATTCTAATGCAATATTTTTCTACTTATTTAAGAGAAACATTATGAAAAACTTGATTTTATCCAATAATCAATCATCTAGGATAAAGAATGGTTGGATTTACTAAAGAAGAGAGGGAAATGCCTTTTTTTTAATGAGGCATAACATCATTTCATTTTAGAGAAGACAAAAATCATGAAAAACCATAAAAGAAATAGAAAAGAGAAGAATCTCCAACTTACATGGATAATTTGAGAGCTTTCCTTTGGCTTGATGGTTTGAGGGTTCTACTCTTGTTTGAAACAAGAGTGGCCACCAATCTTTTGCAAGAGGGAAGGTCAAAAACTAATGAATTATGAGTAAAATTCACAGTTTTTGGCACTTGGGAGAGAGGCGGGGTAACAGTGCAAAAACACTATTGAGTTTCAACAAAGGGGAAGGCTTCTATTTATAGGAAAAAGTGAGCTTCTAACCAAGCCAACTGATTCTAGAATTTTCCAGATCATTTTGGTCAATTTTTGACCATTTTTGGGTCAGTTTTGCTCACTTTTTGGATCTAGTTGAAACAGGAGAGAGAAGAGATAAAAATATCTCATTATTTGGGAGTTTAAAACTCATTCAAGCATGTAAAATAGGTTCCTCCTTCATGAGGGGAATTCCCCCATACTGAGGTGTCAAAAATGCATCATTTCACCTAAATATCTCTCTTTTTTAACTATTAACCTTGTCCTTAGTCAACTCTTCATCTTATGTGAGTATTTACTCATTTTTGGGTGATTTTTCTTTTATTCTTCTATTTATCTCCTCCCTACATTTGGATGAATCTTATTGGTCCATAGGAACCTTAATTTAAAATTTTAAAAAAATCTTGACCCTCAGGATAATGCCTCTTGAATAGGTTATACTTAATTTCTAATGCACCTTCTGAAAAATATTTTTGAACTTCTATTTCAGGGGAACTTATTTTAATAAGATGAGATATTTTTCTATCCAAAAATATTTAAAAACTGAATTACCACTCTCTAGAAGATTTTCTCTCTCTAGGCCAAAACTGGTAGAAACAAGATCTTTTATGTTTTTGAAGAGGGATTTGACTACAGGGGAAGATACTAGACATCCTAAAGGCTGGGGAGGAATCTTACAGATGGACACACATGGAGATTCCCAACCACCCAGCCGTAGGAGGAAAGACCTTGCCACACATCAACATGCAACATCAAGAGCAGTAAGGGGAGCAAGAGGAGCAGCAAGAGCAGATGGATAGATATGGAGCCAAGCTATACATACATAAAACATATTGAAATAAATAAGCAGGAAAGAAGTTATTCTCATTCTCTTGGAGGGCGTAAAGCTATCAAAATTGTGATTTCTTCTTCCAGCATGTGTTGAGTGTGCTAATTCAAGGTATCACTTTTACTACTATTTTCAAAGGAGGTTTGGAATCCCTCATTTAAATATCATGGAATTAAGATTCTCTATAGGCAACCTAATACATCATGAAGTTGGTCTCCTTAAATGGTCTTTTCCCAAAGTGAAGAATGCAAGGGAAGAAAGATGATGTAAATACAAGACATGATTGATTTTAAACCTTCAAAATTAGAATGCATGTAATTTTTGATTTCCTTTGTAAAATTAAGGTAAATTAGAGATAAAAAGGGATGGCCTTGCTCTTGTAGATTGCAGTATATCTTCATGTGGTTCTCAATATCTTTTTTCATGCTCATTGATTACCAAACCAAAGGTGGCCTTGGCCACTTTTTCCAAAATAAAGAAAATATATATTGTTTAATGTATTTTTTTTAATGTTCACCATTTTTTGTGATTAATTAGGGGCTAAATAAGCTATTCTCATTCTAGTGGAGGGTGTAAAGTTATCAAAATCATGATGGCCAGAGAGGTGCAAAAATGCTGTGTACGGGGGCCTCGTATAGGCCATTTTCGCACCCCTCTAGCCCTTCTAATATTTTTTGTGGTTTTTTTCCTAAAATTTGAAGACACACCATATTATATGATTAATTAGGGGGTAAAGAAGTTATTCTCATTCTAGTGGAGGGCATAAAGCTATCAAAATTGTGATGGTCGGAGGAGTGCAAAAATGCTGTGTATGGGGGCTCGAGAAGGCCATTTTCACACCCCTCTGGCCCTTCTAAATTTTTTTGTAGCTTTTTCCCTAAAATTTGAACGTTTATTTCCAGCCATGTCGTCAAGAGAAAACACGTTTATTTCACTTGAAAACTAACTAAAATTAAATGGCAAATATTTGCACATTACAAATCAAACACATGTACTTAAAAAGAATCTTTCTGCATTGTATTGATATAAAAATTTACATATGGGATTTGGGAATACTTTTTACAAGTGAGGTTCGTCGCTTCTTAGCTACGAGGAGCTCGCCGGTTAGAATGGCAGTGGAAATTTGTCGAGGTGAGTCATGGCTAAGCGACTTGGCAATTCCTAATTGGGCAAGCACCTTGCCTCTATAGTCACTCCCAAAAGTGGTCATGAGACTAACGACTTTTTAACTAGGATTACAAAACTGATCGACTGACCAATAGTAGCCACACAGAGTTGCTTTGAGAAGGTCTTCAATGCAAAAAGGGGGAAGCTGGCATCGGGTGTGAATAATCACAAAGTCATTGGGTGGGAGGTATTTGATGTAGTGGACAAGAGCCGGATATGGACCTATAGTAGATCGCATTCCCCTTCCCCACATAGCAAAACTGTCCATCTCTGGCACCCTCTCTTTCTTATCATCTTCATCTACATCAGCCTTTCTTTTCCAAGTCAATGTTGGACTTGGATTCATCGATATTATGTGTTGGAGTTGGTTTCCAAGAAGGAACAATTGCGCGGGATATAATTTATTGCGCCGCTTGGAACTCCTCCTTGGTGACGTTTGCCTGCTCTGCATTCTTGGCTGCCTCCAGATCAATCACCACTATCTCCTCCACCGAGTCTGTGAGTGGAGGAGGTTCTCCTCCATGTTACCTACCACAAATAGACATAGAGATTCAATCTCTATCTCAGGAAGAGGGGCATAGTCATATTCATCTTCAATTGTTGGGCAAGACGATCAGACTTTCATTGACACGTGTGTGCACTATACACTCTGAGGCTCTTCCTTGTTGTGGATGAATCTGCCAAGGTGTAGTTGTGGCATTTCGACCTCCTCTTCCTCCTCTCCTTCTGAAAGGAAGAAAACAAAGTAGGCCAGCCATGATAGGAAGCGATGGCCAATGGCACCTTTGTTGAGCTTGGGTACTTGCTTTTTTGTCAAGCTCTAGGAAGTGTCCAGATTTCACAGCCATTGCTTCAAATCTTCTGAGCTTCTTTTGGAAGGGCCTTTCATTGTGGTTGATGTACTCTAGGAGGTTGGAGGGCACCCACAATGTGTCATCGGGAGCCAAAGAGATAGAGTGCATCTTGATGTGGGTGTCCATGTAAGATAACATGTCCACAAATAATTCTTCATGGAGGCGGAGTGTGGAGATCCAATCGATCTCATGAGTGAACATTATGTGCAAGTGTGTGGCCTCTGGAAACTTTCTCTCACAGAGGAAGTCCATGAAGCGTTTGTAGGCAGCCATGTGCTCTGAATCTTGAGAGTGGAGGTGGCTTGTGTTGTTGAGAATGAGTGAAAAATGACATATAAGACCTTCAAAGTACTATTTATACAAGATAGCGGCCATTTCACACTGGACCAAAAAAAAAATGTTGATTTTTTAAAAGATGAAAACACCTCTTCAAGAAACCAGATAACATATTTTAAATAACAAATTATCTCAAAAAATATTATTTTTATACAAAACTTCGGTGGAGGGATATTACAAAATTGTTCCAGTGTGGATACTCATAGCTTAGATCCTTTGAACCAAGGTGACATCATTTGGCCCCCAATCTGAGGACACCTTGGTGTTTGCTTCCATCCTCCTTCCAACCTATCCAAACACCCAACACAGTAAGTGACTCCAGAAAGGGGTGAGCAAATATAGAGGTTTAAATGTCGAACAATCCTTACCTTCCTACCCTGCACATTGAAGCAAGCGTTATTGATTCCCTCAAATCCCAAAATGCGTAGGTGATCACACGGATGTTCAAAAAACTCCAATGCTTACTAGCTTGAACAATCTCTACCCCCACATTAGGTAGGCCTATAGAGAGATATATAGGCTCTACAACCTCCTCTCGAGCTTGTAATAAGGGTATCCATGCACCCTTCTTCCTCATCCACCGCTCGTAAACAGAAACGAGTACACAAAGTGGTACAGGCTCGCAAGAATCAAAAGGAGACACTAGAATGCACTACATTGCACCTGGAATTCTCTCCTTTTTGCTCCCCCTCCACATGTCCCACCCTTGGCCAAGCAAATTGACAATCTCTTCATAGCCTACCACCTTGCACATGTACATTGTTGGCATTCATGTGTAAGTAATGGCCTAAAACATGTGGGAAAACACATGCCCAGGGCATGCCCAGCTAAGACCAATCGATCTTGAGGCCTTTGTTTACTTCAAAGAAGAATGTATATCATTGGCCATCTTTGCTTTTTAAGAGCAACAATAGTCCAAACATCAGGCATTGGCCATTCAACACTAGAGAGGGAAGGAGAGGGGACTTCTTCAAGCTTACCAAACCCGTTGACTTGTGTAGAAGAAATCTTTCGACTAGCAAGGTCAAAAAAAGGGGCACTGTCAGCGAATACACCATCCCCAATGTGCATGTGTACGGCATAAAATGTTCCTGTTAGCCCTTATGGGCTATCATTGAGGAGTAGCCCTTATGGGCTACTCCTCAATGATATTGGAGGGGAAAATATCTGGAAATGAGGAAACTATCAAATAAAGTTAAAAATAACAGTTCAAATACCATGTACACTAACATACCAAAGTGAAAGCATAAAGTTGCAAGGGAGGACTATGACAATGTGGGCACAAAGAAACTTCCCATGCTGAGTACACATGTTGCACTATGGCCACCAATCCATCATGCCTTGTTTCCTTGAATCCTAGTAGATACCCTTTCCAACCACATCTTGACGTCGAACTCGATGCGGTCCAGTGGCACTACTGGGCTGCAAATACACCCAATCTCCCTTTTGAAATTGTTTTTCAACCCAAGGATCGTGTTCATCCCTCGTATTGTGTATGATCAAAGCCCCAACCTCGTCCCCCCTTGGCCTTCTCCTCAACAAAGATGCACTACCCTCCATACTGTATTTTGTTAGAAAGGTTTTAGGGGGGGGGAGAAATGAAGAAGGCTGCACAGTACTACAGATTAGAGGTTGTTGGGGAGAGGGAGGTAGATGTGGGTGTGAGGAGATTTGAATGTGTGCACGTGCGCGTGATAGAGAGAGAGAGAGAGAGAGAGAGAGAGAGAGAGAGAGAGAGAGAGAGAGAGAGAGAGAGAGAGAGGTTACACAGTAAAGAGATAGGTTGAAGATCTACTGACAGTAAAGAGATAGGTTGAAGATCTACTCACACTACTGATAGTATATATATATATATATATATATATATATATATATATATATATATATATATATAGAGAGAGAGAGAGAGAGAGAGAGAGAGAGAGAGAGAGAGAGAGAGAGAGAGAGAGAGAGAGAGAGAGAGGTTGCACATTAGAGAGAGAATGAGCTATGGAGATTTGAGGTTTGGGGTGAAGAGGATGATGTTGGAGAGAACAATAATGTGTAGGGAGAGAAATATGAGGTGATAAAATATGTTTTTTGATATAATATGGTTTGGGTTGGGTTTTGAGAGGGAAAATGCACTTTTGAAGTTTTTTGAAAAGTCCTATTTTTCAGGGTTTTTGACTCACGAGAATGATGGGGCTAAAATCGGTTGAGCCCTCTATTTTTTAGAAGCTAATCCCTTGCTTTATGGCACCTTCCTACTTTTTGTACTCCACCTCCCTAATTTATGAAGGCCACTCCCTACTTTTTGAAACCCGCAAATGTAGTAATGAGGGAGACAAGCCTAGTTGCCCCCTACTTTTGGAGGAGACCAAATGTGCACACTCCTCTCTTCCTATTGGTCCATTGTTAATGAAGGTCATTATCAAAGGGCCCATAAGATGTCCAAAGGTTTCTTAATGGAATAAAAGATGCCCATTTAATATGGTGGTCTTAGATAAGAAGTTGATTAAGAAGATATCTAATACTTTGTTGGTCGGTCTTAATCATAAACTCAGAATTCATAAGATAATGTTTCCACATGCGTAAGGCATGGACAACTTCTAATAACTCCTTGTCATATATACTATATGAAATTTTAGGTGTCAATTTTCTACTCTCATAAGCCAAAGGATGTCCATCCTACATGAGGACAATACCGATTCCTGAGCCACTAGCATCAATGACTACGAGGAAGAATGGTCAAGTAAAGTTTGGAAGTTGGAGGATAGGGACATGATTCAACAAATATTTTAGTCTATCAAATTACTTTTGTTGGTTTTCACCCCATCGAAAAACTAGACCTTTCTTAAGCAACATTTTTAGAGAAAGTGCTATCAATGAGAAATTACGAATAAACTTCTTATAAAACCCAACCAAACCAAGAAAAGATCTAAATTCTTTAACACATGTTGGAGTAGGCCAAGTCTCGATGACTTTTACCTTTTTTGGGTCAACTTTGATACCTTCACCTGAAACAATGTGGCCTAAGTATTTAATTTCATCTTAGAAAAAGAGACGTTTGTCTGGATCAGCATAAAGTTGATTTTCTTTAAGAAGATTAAGTACTAATGCAAGTTTCTCTTCGTGTACTACACGATTCTTACTAAAGACAAGATAATTATCAAAATAAACCATGACGCAATACTGATGGTCAAGAAATATACGATTCATCATGCGTGCAAAAGTAGCAGGTGCATTAGTTAGGCTGAAAGGCATAACCAAAAATTCATAATGACCAGTTTGTGTACAAAAAGCAACTTTGTAAATGTCAAAACTAGTCATTTGAACGTGATAATATCCAGATTTCAAATCAATTTTACTTTGTAAATGTCAAAACTAGTCATTCGAACTTGATAATATCCAGATTTCAAATCAATTTTACTAAAGACAGATGCACCTTTAAGCTTGTCTAGCAAATCATCAACACGAGGGATGGGATATCTATTCTTAGCTATGACCTTATTTAGAGCTCTATAATCAATACACATTCGGTAAGTTGGATTTTTTTTTCAACAAGAACATGTGAACCAAAAGGAGAACTACTAGGTCGAATAAGTTTCTTGTCTAATAATTCTCTAATTTGGCGTTCTATTTCTTTTTGTTGAAAAGGATTTGTACAATAAGGAGCTCCATGAGGTGGTTGGATACCTGGAATAATCTCAATAGTATGGTCTTGAGGATGTGAAAGAGGTAAGGTAGGAAGTAAATCATCTACAAAACAATCCTGAAACCTAGCCATGAATGCTAGTCGAGAAGGAGTGAGATTATTTTTATATGCTTGCACTTCGTTAACTAAATCACGTATGCACGTGATTGCTTTCGAAGTGCATGTTTAGCTTGGGTATGGGATAATAATGGATACATCTCAAGAGAACGATCACCAACTAATTGCATGAGAGTACCATTATATGTGAAATCCATAATATGCATGGAATAATCAATATGTGGATTGAATTCATGTCTAAATGGCATATCAAGTATAATGTCACTAGAATGCAAAGGTGCAATGAGAAAATTTCGTTTTTGTTTATAAGGTCCTCAAGGTCATGAACTTCACAAGTTCCCGTGGATTGTGTTCCTTGAAATGCAAATTTAACCTTGAAACACGAAGGATGAGTCTCCAAATGCAACCTACGAACTTTCTTTTCAAAATAAAATCATGCGCACTACCATCATCATGCAAAATAGTGATATCGTTTCCATTAATAGATCCTTTCATATATGAAGCAAAGAGTGAGAAGTGATTGAAGTACCTGTTGATTCGCTTTGCTTCATTGTTAAATTGATCTTTCATGCAATTTGGAGCTGCATCACCATCACCATCGTAGTATGTGTCGTCTTCGATATTGTGAAGTTGTGCCACTTGAGTAGGATGAAAAGTACACTTGTTGGCTCAATGTCCCACTCGATGACACTTGAAGCATGCATGCACATTACCGCCTTGATGAGGTTAGGTAGGGCGAGGAGTGGGTGCATTACTATTGTGACTAGAATTGGGTTTGGGGTATACATTGCTTGGGGTGGTAGCATTAAAATTGACTTTACATTTGAATTGGAAAAAGTGTGTGCATTGCTACTACCATTACCATTGTTACCATTCCATGGACGCCGTTGTTGTGAAGGAGATTGATAAATTTGAGGGCATCAAAAAGAAGATCTAAAACCTTGATTCCCCACACAAAAGAAGATTGGGGCCATGAGCTTGTCCGTCAGTTCTTTTTGCTCCATGTGAGCAACATGTTTAAATGTTTTGTTGACAGCTCTTTTGGGCTTTTGATGTTTATTGTGTCATTATGCAATGCAAACCCAAATCTATGTGGGAGGTCTTACGTCTTGCCTTAGTCTGGACAAGGACAGTGTCTGATCCCATTTTTACACTGATGTAATGTGCCCAATACATAATGCATATAGCATTCATTCTTATGCACATTCCTAAATGCAACTCTGGCTGTGAATAATCTTGAATTTGAGTGTGATTTGCAGGCATTAACCAAGGTTTAAATGCAAAATGATGATTATCACAAATTTATCAGCATAATTTTACCAGAAATTACATTAAATCAAGGGTAACCAATTTGTACGGAATGATTGGAGTATCAAACCAACTCCGAATTGTAATCTGAAGTTATAGGGATATGTATCAGATACCTAATGGTTAATTTGAACCCTCAATTGCACCAAAATATAGTGATTAGCATTGATTAATCATTGATTAGTAAATTAATCCTCTATTTTGTGTGCAAAAAATAGAGTATGCGGGGAGCCCAGATCTGGGGCCTTAGACTTCAAATGAGCTCAAATCCTTTCAAGGCCATCAATAGCAATTAGTCTAGTAGAGGATTAAGCCAAGAAACACAAGGTTTGACCAAACATTGAATGCTTAATCTTTGTTTTACCAAAGTCACCTGCAGATTTGATGAAGAGCTTGGATCTCACTGTAGACTTGATCAAATCAAATTCTGACTTCACCAGCTTGTAGAGCATGCTTGAAAACCCCCGGGGCTAAGAGGAATTAGGCTGATTTGATTTGATGAAGTAGAACTCTTTGATTTGCTGCAGAAAAACGGCGCCCACTAATCAGCGAAAATCGGGAGCTTCCGCCGGCGGTTTGACGTTTCATCTTGATGGGCTGAATCGTGGGGATGATGGCTGTTTGTTGCTAGAAGCAATGGGGCTAATGCTGAGTGTGCAAGGAGATAGAGCTCCTCCACCAGTTGGGGGTACAGAGGCTAGTTGAAAAATAACTAAAAATTTGATTATTTTCTAATTATCTACTAATCCTAATTAACTAGATAATGGGCTCATAAACTTGATGAATTCTAGGCTTGGCTCTGATACCATGTTGAAATTACAGCAATGTGATGAGCTATGGTGGATCAAATACTAGAATCAACATCATTAACAAAGTGATTAGATAATAATTAAGACGTAATGAGCAATTAGATAATAATAATTAAGACATAATGAACAATTAACTAATAGCTTAATGTAGGCATGGATAATCAAAAACCAGCAAATTCTCATTAGGCCAATGCCTCAATTCATAGAGTTTACATCCAAGCATCTACTAATCCCACTGATTTCTCCTTGATTCACTCCACCTCTTTTGCTTGATTCTCTCCACCTCTCCCAGAATATCTCCATACTTCCTAAATCTTCTCATGCTACCCTTTATTCTCTCCCAGTAGATTTTTCTCACCTTTTCACAGGTTCTTTCACATTTACACATTCTCTTTTACAGCCTCTTGCCAAGGGCTTGTTCCCGCACCACACACCCTATTCACTTATATATTTCAACAGGAATGTACGTAGACAAGGGGGTCACACTAATGTGGATCTATGGGTTGATGGGCATCTATACCCAGATGACCCAAGAGCGCATTACCCACCCACTTTCAAAGACTTATCATCATTTATTCAGTATGTGGGAGATGGTGAGAATAGTAAGCAATATGAGAGATGGTGAGTATGGATATGTACTCATGGATCAGTTGCTACATTAATTTAGCCAAAAGAATAGTAAGCAATAAGCTTAACAAATATATAGTGGCTATTGATGGCTTGATTCGGTGAAGTTGCCAGTTTTGACCTCGAGGTTTTTTTTTTGGATTTTATGGGTCATGTAGGTCATGATTTGCAAGCAATAGCTTCTTGTGCGCTCATTTCTCACTTCCAGAGGGGTGATAAGAACATTGTTATTTTGTTCTCGATGTGCTCCTAAGTCTCCGTATTTGATCTTGAATTCGTTGTTGCTGAAATGATGTCGAGGCAATAGGGAAGACCACTGATTGTTTGCTTGAATATACAAGCTCTTGTGTTGGTGCTAAATGCACGAGAGTGGTTGAGTGATTTGCTTGATGTTGCTTGGGCCTCCATTCTTGTCGAACTTTAGGTAAAGTTGTTGGGGTTGAAGTCAGTGGTGAGGTTTTCTTCACATTATTTGATTTTGGCAACCATATGATGGATTTACCATCATAGTATCCTTGTTATTGAAGTACATGCACATGCACCCATCGTTGACAAACATCGTTGAAGTCAGTGGTGAGGTTTTATTCACATTATTTGATTTTGGCAACCATATGATGGATTTACCATCATAGTATCCTTGTTGTTGAAGTACATGCACATGCACCCATCGTTGACAAACACTGTAATTTGGTGGCCAATGTGCTTGGTGTTGAGGATTTCTTCTTTGTGCAAGCTTAGTGGACTTTGTGATGCACTTGGGGACCCAAGCTTTGGTATTTATTTGATAGTACCCTTGTGCTTGTAGTAGTGTCTTTGGTACCCATTGGTGGAATTCTTTGAGCAACTCGCATAGGCTTTTGTGGACGGTGTTGTGGAGTATTCTTCTTCCTTGGCTTTCGAGTGCTACGTTGAGGAAGAGGTTTTGACTATCGAGGCACCCAAATTTGATTGGCACTTTCATAGTAGCCTTGATTTACAAGTAGCTGCTTCTCCACCCACATTTTGATACTATTAAGATATTGTGATTGTAGGAGCCTTGGTGGAGTTTTCTTTAGGGTTGATGTGGAAGGTTTGGGGCCCTTCTTGACTTTGGTTGGCGCCGCTGAGGCTGCAGGTTTAAGACTCATGGGCATTGTTGATGATGAGGTTAGAATATCTTGTGGAGTGGCTGTCGATGAGACGAGGCCTTTAAGCATGTGGTTGTCTCCTTTGATGAGGTTTGTCGATGAAGATGCATCGGATCCGGGGCCTTTCCTTTGAGTTCCCTGTTAGAGATAGATGGTTGGGGCTCTAGGAACTTCTTCAGGAATAGCTACTGATTGTGAGGTTTTGGCATTGAACTTCGTAGGTGAGGATGGCATTGAAGGAGTAGAGGCTTTATCAGAGTTGGTCGTTGTTAACGCAGATGGTAGGTCATTGTGTAGAGGGGCTTTTGTGGAAGAGGCTTGTTTCCTTTTGCATTCAGCATCATAGATATCCATTAAAGTTGGATTCTCTTCCTGGCAGTATGGTATTGTTAACTTTTTATCATTGATCATCATGATGACTCTATCGCTACTAGCAAAGCACAGTGGTGCTTGGGCAGCAACAATAGTCCATTTATGCCCCAAGATTAAATTTTCTTCCAACACATACTCAACCACAGAATAACATTTTTATAATAAAACAAATTCCTTTATAAATCTTTCTATGCATAGAAATCAAATTTAATAAGAATAAAACTTTTGTAAAAAAATTTCTTTATGTATCTTTCTATGCATAGAAATCAATTTTAATAATTAATATCAGATATATCCATGCATATTCATAGGTGAATGTGTACATGGAATAATTAGAATATTTTTTTAGATGAAAAAATGGTGGAAATTACTCTTTTGGAATAACATAAAAACAAAATTTCTTTTTCACAAAATTTTGGAAAATTTTGCCATAACCTCCTTTGTATGGGTGACCATTTCTCATTTTTATCTTTCGTTATTTAACTTAATTAACCTAATTTAGAATTATAGCACTCTAATCTACACAATTTTCTAAATTCAAGAGAGTAAACAATAAGAAGAGTTTAATTAATCACATAGTTAATCTTTCTAGGATTGAGAAAGGTTGGAATGTAAAGAAGAGAAGGGGTGGCTTTTTTTATCAAAGGCATAGCATTTGAATTCAATTCAACATTTGCAAAACATAAAAATCAAGAAAATCATAGATTTTTCATTAAAAATTCATAAACAAAGTAAGAAAATTAGCTTACATAGAGCTTGTAAGCTCTACTTTGGCTTGAGGGATTGAGGGTTCTACTCTTGTTTGAAGCAAGAGTGGCCACCATTTCACTTTGTAGAGGATTAGGCCAAAAACAATTGAATTATTAAAAAATTCAATGTATATGGCTCAGGGAAGGAGTAGAGTAACAGTGCATAAACACCATTAAGCTTTTACAAAAGAGGAGGCTTCTAATCCAAGGTCCACCAAAGATGACATCATACTCAAGGGAATCTAGGGTAATATGGAATGTAAATTCCATATCGCCATTAATTGTTTGAGTAGTGTATCTAAAGTAACTTGGAACTTCAATGTTTTGTCCATTAGCTCCTCTTGCAAGACTATTGCTTGCACGGATGAGTTTAGGTTGTCCTAATGACACCCAAGTGTCTAGTGTCACGATGTTATGACTAGCTCGAGGGCTAATCAATGCACGTTTGCACTGAACATCGTTGCCTGTAGGGAAATCCAACCATATCATGATAGAATCTTCCAAAGGAACCATGGGTGTTTTGGTTATTGTTTTAGCTTGAGATCCTATTTGTTTCATATTCTCATTCACTTTCGGGTGCAAATGGACTATGGTGAGAAGAGATAAAAGTGACTTAATTAATGAGGGATGATTAGCAAATGAGATTAGGGACTACACACAGCTTGAGGGTGACTTACACAGCTCTGATACCATGTTAGAAAACATGGGAGCTCAAGGATGGATTGAGCACATGATTAGAGCAAGGATTAAGAACTAGGAAGCAAGACTATGCTTAAGCATGGCTAGATTAGCTAAAGACAAATCATATGAGTATAATGACAATGTGAATAAGGCAAAAGCTAAGTATTTCTTCATTAGATGAGGAGCCTTTAAATAGGCTGAAGTACAAAAGGATTAAGGAGGAGATTAGGATCTAATCCTAATCTAGATGCTTATCACTTGCCTAGAAGTGAGCACGCAAAGCCTAGAGTAAAGTGCAAGAAGTAGAGATTCTCTACTAAGGCATATAAAAAAGCTGAAAATAGGACCATCCAAAAAGGAGCTACTAACCCTTAGAGAAATAATCTACTAAGGTCCACTACTAAAGCCAAGCTACTAAACCTTAGAGAAATAATCTACTAAGGTCCACTACTAAAGCCATGTAGAGGGGCCATAAATTCCAATAGATAATAGAAATACTGAAGTGTTCGATTAACTGCTTCCTGAGTAGTTTCTACACTTTGGACTGTTTCTATTTGGTGCACGACGGGAGATGGAGGTTTTGAGTCCATTGTGGATGAAGCGGGACACTTTTGAGTATCATGGTCAAAGGTTTTACAATATATGCAGTATAGAAGGACAGGTGCCTTGTATGCACAATGAGAATTAGGATGGTCGTAGTGATTGCATTCAACACAAGGCATTTCATCCTCACTATTAGAGGCATTAAGGATGTCTGGTTTTGAAGGTTTTCATCTTGTCTTAGAGAGATGTTTGCTGTAAGGTTTTAAGTAAGGCTGCATAAAATTCGGAGAATGTTAATTTCGAGATTGATCTTTCTTTTGCCATTGCTTCATTTGGTTTAGATGAGGAACACCTCGTAGCATGCTCATCTTCTAGCATGTTGTCATCTAAACGTATTGCTTCTTTGCAACATTGATTGAATGTTTCTGGATTGGATACAATGATCAAGTTGTGTAAGTTGTTATTCTTCATCAGGAAACATCTCCTCAATTGAACATCGTTTAATTTTTCCCATGACTCACAACATGAGTTCAAGAGTTTTATCCGAAGGATAAAATCTCTAATGGATTCATTGGGTTGACGCTCAATTGACTAGAGTTCTGTTGCTGCTCCACCAATCACCTTGTCTTGAAAAGCCATGTATAAAGGTTGATTTCAAGGTTTTGAAGTTGGTCTTGATCGTCGGCATCAATGTGATGAACCATCGACTAGCTTTTTCCTCTAAGCATAAGTTCAACGCATGTACCTTTGTGGGGTAGTTAGGATTTCCAAAGGCTTCACATCTCTGTTTAAACATTTGAATGAATTAAACAGGGTCTGTTGTTTCATCATATTTGCCCATAATTTTAGAAATTTGTATGGCCGTATTTTTGTATGAATCATTGAGGCTGTATGTGAGTGCTCTTGTTGGAAGAGACTCATCAGTGAGTCCTTGGGCCACCCCCCTTCCTAGTCTAGTTAGTATGTCCAAGGTGTGGGCATCCAGAAAAGGGTTGGTACTTATAGGACTTGTGGGACTGTTAGGCAAGGGACCAAAGCCCGGTGGAATCGAAGTGACAGGGGGTGTAAAACCCGATGACACGATTGTTATAGGCATGGCCAATGGCATGGGGAGGTGAATTGGCAGCATAGATCTCAAGATGGCTGGAAGATGACAGTCATTGGGTTTAGTCCTTGTGTGATCCTTGGCACTCTCTCTATCATGGCCATGTTGGAGTGCCTAAATGCTCCTTAATGGAGTAATTATAGGTTTTTTTTGGGTTTTTTTTTGTTGTTGTTGTTGCTTTTTATACTTTCCCACAGTCCGTGTTATAGCCTCAAGAGGCTTGGTGTACTCTTTGTTGGATCAAATGGGTGTCCGTTTGCCCTAATTAGCTTAGGTGCTATATGCATGTGAACGACCTAAGATTTTTCTAAAAAAAGCATATGCTAGAAACTTCCCAGATGGAAGAGGTCCTAAAACCTATTTTCCATCACTGTCTCAGGACGAAAAATTTTCTCGAGAAATTTTCCTTGTTTCACAGCACGTTTTTGAGGGTCTTCCAAAAGGAATTTTGAAAAACTCTGTATGAGGGAGTTGTAGTATTTTTGGAGTGCTACAACTTTGTTTCCCTGAGTCATCCGTGATTTTATCGTTTAGACCCTCAAAAAGTAGCCCAAATATGGCTCATCATTTTTACGCTGTTTTTTTTAATACGATTTTTCATGGTTTTTGGGCTGTTTTTTGCCTCGATTTTTGGGTCGAATTTTGAGGCTGCTGGTCGGAGGCCAAAATGGTCGATTTTGACTTCGGACGACCATGTCCAAAGTCAAAGAGCTTGATGTCAGATTTTCGATGAGCCCTGGAGCGCCTTCATCGGATATATAGTTTGGAGATACGGGTAAGGGTGTTTTCGAGAGTTTTTTTTAAAATTATTTTTTTAAATAAAAATATTAAAATGGTTTTTTTTGGGGACCTTTTACGGGCTAAGCCGTTCACGTCCAAACCATTCACGTCCTAGCCATTCACGTCCTAGTTGTTCACGCCCCAGTCATTCACGTCCAAGCCATTCATGCCCCAGCCGTTCACGGCCTACACTTTCACGCCGGACCTTTTCACGACCTGGCTTTTCACACTTTTTTTGAGTCTAGTGGAAAATATGAATTTTCCTTTTTGGAGAAAAATATTTTTGAATTTAAAATGAAAAGGGTATGAGAATTTTCCAAAAAGATAAGTGGGAATAAAAAAAGTCAACCTTTTAATGTGGGAATAAAAAAAGTCAACCTTTAATGACACACCTTACACCCTTTCATAAATGACCCCCAAAATGGACAAATTGACAACTCATGAGCATCTACTCATTGAATGCTCATTAGCCTTAATGAGTTATATAAAAAAGTGATTAAAGATTAATTCTTTCACTAATATTTTTCTCTTTTACACTAATCAAGAACTCTAATTAATCATTAATCCCTAATTGATTCATACAATTGAGCACATCATTGGATAGAGCAAGAAAAAACTAATCTTTGTGCATCAAACATTGTGTAAATTAATCTAAACTAGGAGATTAATTAGACTCTTAATTGTAGTCTCCTCTTTAAGGCAAATTAAGCAAAGAGAGACAAATTTCTAAAATTGATAAAAAAATTGATGTGATTAGGTTGCTCTCAAAACACTCAAAAATCTCAATTTTGACTACTCATATGATCAATTTAGACCCCAATTAACACATTTTCTAAAATTTTAGCCTCTTGAACAAGATTAATCACCCTTAAAGACAAAAACCAGTCCATTAAGAGAAATAAGTCAAATTCAAGGGTTTTTTGATGGTTTTATTTTTTTTTGAAAGATTAAGCTACTCCTAATGCTTGCTAACACTCTAATCCAAATAATTTCAACAACAAACACGCAATTAAACTAAAATTAATGATCTTAGATCTATGTTTAAACTAAAGAGAACTAACATTCACTAAGAATTGCATTCTCTTGCATTGTTTGATGCAATGGATGCAAACTAAGACTAATACAACTACGTGCAAGCCCTAAGAACATGAAAAACCACAAAAACAACAAATTAATCTAAAAAATAAGCAAAAAGCATTCTTTTTAAAAACAAAAAAGAGAGCTATTCTACACCAAATCTCACACAAATCACCATCAAATCCACATCTTTTTCATGGGAAACCAATAATCAAAATCATGGGCAATGGGTTATGCGTAGATTAGAGACAAAACAATAGAAAAAGCCAAGGGATGGCTCCTCAGCAGAAGAAGCGGCGCCAAAAATGTTATGGTTCACCCTAAACCTCCTTGAAACACATCCAAAAAGAGATTACTTGGTGAACCGCAACTGTCGTGAGGATCTTTCCAATGGCCGAGCTCGTAACCCTTGAGGTCTCCAAGCTCTACAACTCCTTGAGAGGCAATTCAATCGCGTCTCCGACTGCGAGCATTGTCACACCACCGCGTTGCACTACGGGTCCTTGTCCCTCCTCTCACCTCACTTCACTCACACACACTCACTAGCATACATTAGGGAGAGAGATTAGCAAGAGCAATACTCAATTGCACAATGGGAGAGTATGTTGTATTATGAGAGAAATTCACTTATATACATGGCCATAAGTGTTCACACTTACTTAAACTATGGCCGACCGAGCACTTTAAGCTCATAAGAGGCCTAATGCTATTACAATGACTACTCTCACCATGTAGTACATCACTTAGGACTTCATCCTAACTTGCTACCACATGCTCTTGAAGCGGAAATTGCTATAAATACTCCGTCACACCATTACGAGCGCTTGTCCAAGTTGTAGCTTTCGACACTATTGCTTCATATCATGAATGTATGACCCTTTGGTGTATCTACCGTGACTCTTTGATGTAAGATAATGGCGATATCTCTTGTTAATCCTAGAATTAAATTCTCGAGCATTTTTGTTAAAATGCGAAAGCTACAAAAGGCAATGATATTGTTCTATGGGTTGCCTTCTTCTAGATGTAAGTAACTCAAGTAATCTTGTACGCATTAAGTTTGTGCTCATTTACAGTAGGGAACGACTTAACATTTTGTTTGATTTTTGTGTTTTATAGGTCCCAAGGTCTCCTTCATTGCTGAAGTTGGACGAGTGCCAGATTGTGAAGGGAAGAAGGCTAGAGAGAATGAGTATCACACTCATGAACCACGCTATGGTGGTAGCCTTTAAGTCTCCATCTACTACCACTATTGCAAGGAAGGGCCCGATGATGAGGGAGAGAGCACAATTGATTTTCAAGAGCAAGGGAATGACAATATTTCACACACTAAACCATCATTCAGTGTTCATCAGAGAAAAATATATGGTGGTTAAGAGCATTTGAGGTTCCGAAGGAGACACACGAGGTGCTATCATGGGTCTTTGAGAGGTTGCCTTAGGTTAGTGATGTGATAAAGTCACAAATAGGGGGTGAGAAGCTAGATGTTGATGGTTTAGGGAGCTTTGACATTGATTGGAATCTTGAAGGGGATTTGAAGTCAATAAAGTGTATGCTCGGTTGCACTTAAGGTGCAAATACAACTCACCCATGCCCTTGGTGCATGCATAGATTGAAATAAAAAACCAAGAAGAAATCCAGGGGGATAGCCAATGGTGAAGAGGAATGTGAGGAAATAGGAAATTACAAGGGAGAGTGGGAACGGTGGTGTCCTTTCATCACCTATGATGTTGGCTCCTCCAAATAGGGACTTAAGGGATAATAGCTGGAACCCCATAATTCCTTTCCCTCTTTTAGGAATGTTCACTTTTGTACTTTGCATGCTTTCATGTGTATCTTTGACCGCCTCTCTTAAAGTGTCACATAGACTGTGCGTTCACTATGCCCAATAAAACTCGATAGAATGAGGCAATTGCTAGAGTGGAGAAGATTTTAAATGACAATGGTTTGCCACGGGCAACGTGGAGATACGAGTTAACCAAAAGACCTTTGGAGTTTCACATATGGTTGCTCAAAAGGTTTCAATTAGTGGAGGCAAGGCGAGAAGATTTCTCCAGAAGCCTTTCAACAAACAGGACAAGGTTTAGAGAAATGCAGATAGGCAACATGTTGAGAAAGGTGAAAATGTTCCTGCACGAAGAGATGGGAGCTGTGGAAAGACCTTTGTGCTTATACTACTTTGGACTGCTTGGATGCAAACATTGTTGTTTTTGCGTGAACAAGTGAGAAAATTTCAATAAGGTAGTGCGGTTGATGAGTCAAAGCAGCATAAGAGATGAAAATCGCAACAATTTCAAGCAGAGTTGAAAAGCTTCATTGAAGCCGTGGTCCGCACATGGGGTGAATTGAATATTGTGCATTACATGGTAACATAATGCTTTTAAAGGTTTTGCAAAACAGATTTCTTCTTCTAATGCACTTTTCCTGAATGGTTTTTGTTTGGTATCCACAACACATCTTGTACGCTCATGCTACATATTTCATGATGAACGCCTACGGCTCACTTAACATGTGGAGCACCCAAGGAATGGAGAAAAGTCATTACCATGCAAGGGGAGTTTATTTCAAGAACACAAGACATGGAGGTTGCAAACAACCAACCTCTGCAACAATAAGATTCTCTCTCTCTCTCTCTCTCTCTCTCTCTCTCTCTTTTCCAAGCTCTCTTCTCCTATTGCGAATACAATAGGACAGCCTTGAGTCTATCTCTCTCTTTATCTCTCTCCCTCTTCACAATAGAATAGCCCTATTGTGAATACAATAGGATAGCCTTGAGTCACTTCAGATTAGTCTCTTCCATTTTGGTTATGACATAAATTCCCGATTCAACAAGAGTGTAGAAGGTGGACTTGCATATTCGCATATTGAATGAATATGCACCAATCAAGAAAGAGCATCTGAATGCACATGAGAAGCATTCAAGAAGACAACAGGGTTGGACTAATGTGGATCTTTGGATTGATGGATATTTAAATCCTAATGATCCTTCTTCACATTGTCCTCCACCCTTCACTGATCTCCCTTCATTTATTCAGTTTATTGGAGAGGGTGAGAATGGGCTGCTTGGATATTGTAGAAGGTTAAGCATGAGCGATGCATGGAGAGTCCAATTCCTCCACTCACAAACACAAAGCTTATAAAGCACTTTGAGTAGTACACAACATGCACTACAAGATGCACAAAATAATATTGTAGAGCTAGAGAAAAGAGACAAAGAGGAAATGGCTCGCGTTGTTATGAAGCTTCAAGATACAATCTCTCGCATATGAGAGCACCCCTATGGGAGCAAGAGAGCGAAAGAGGACAATCAATAACATTCAAAAACTCGTAGTTGGTGGTGGTGCTCGCAAAGCGAAGAATCCATACAGCAAGGTTTGCTTTTTATTTTTTGATTAAGGAATTTTTGGTGGTTATGGTTGTTATAAGCAATAGATTAAGTTTTTTTTTGGTAATCTTTATTGGTTTGTGATAGAAACTTTTTGAAAGAAGCATGTGGTGATAATGGTCCACAAGATTTTGGAGAAATATTACGTAGTTGTGTGAGGAGGCGTGACATTTTTTCCATTATTTGAGACCCATGCCACCAAAAGATACGACAAGTACTCGCAAATGAGATACATGACATTACCAATCTTCTAAGCATTGAGGAGGTTCAGAATGCATGCAATGAGGTGGGCATTATCACAAAAGGATATCAAGCCCTCCATCAATTGCTAAAAGATACACTCCGCAAAACAAGGCATCACAAGGAATATTTTTCATGTCCCCAGAAAGATAAGATTAGCAAAGAGGACATGCAATGATGATGCGCAATGCAAAATTGGAGCGTACTATTGCATCAATGATACATTAACCATTGGAGCTTGGGGAAAAAAATGAAGCACAAATGATAAGAATATGTATCCCTACAATGAGTTCAACAACATATTTGTTGATCTATAACGTCTTCACAGAGCTATGATCTTATTCCATGGACTGCCTAAACAATGTAAAGTAATTTTTTACATTCTTTGTTTTGCGAACTAAAAAAAAAAATCTTTTAAGTACTAAAACTTATCTACTTTTGTTTATCATGCAAAGGTGACAAGGTAGTTTTGTGTCGAAAGTGGATGAGTGTTAGATCGTAAAAGGTAAGAGGTTAGAACGAATGAGTATCACACTTATGAATGAGGCAATGGCATATGCAAAGAAAGAGTGAGATCAACATGACTGAGTTGAGGAGACTAAGTTACCTTTGGAAGGTTCTAATGAAAACCCAGACAATGAGACGAGCAATAGGGAGAGGGTTTGCAAGTTAAGTTTTTCCTCTTTTAGTGTCCAATCTGAGAGAGAGATATGGTGGCTTGGGGCGTTTGAAGTACCGAAGGAGACACATGAAGTGCTGGCTTGGATGTTTGATAGGATACCATGGATTACCAATGTCATTAAAGCACATATTGAAGGGGAAAAATTAGAAGTGGAGGGCAAGGGCACTTATACAATAGACTGGCATTTAGGAGGTGACTTGAAGATAATAAAGTGCCTTCTTGGGTGTCCACAAGGTGCTAACAACCCAAATCCTTGTCCATGGTGCATGAGAATGATGAGAGAAAAGAAACAGAAGGTAAGAAGGAAGAGGAAGCTAGAGAATCAAGATGATGAGAATGACATAGTGGATGATAATGCTGGCAATTGGGTTGGTGGTGTCTTGTCTGCTAACATGCTAGCTGAGCCAAACAGGCATTTGAGAGACCCCGAATGGAATCATGTAATTCCATTCAAACTCAAGAATGTCCACTTTTGTACTTTGCATGCATTCATGCGTGTGTTTGATCGTCTGCTCAAGTGTCACATTGATTATGCATTTACTATGCAAGGCAAGGAAAGACAACATGAAGCTCTTCAAAAAGTAGAGGAACTACTAAACTCAATTGGATACCATGGTGGCAATGTACAGATTACTGTTAACAAGAAGACTTCTTGCATTAATCATGAATTGGCCCAACAGGTGTCAATGAGTGGATATAAGGCAAGACATTTTCTAGAGAGGCCAGAAAAAGTAAAGAACTCAAAGTCTTGGGACTTGTGGTGGAAGGATTTGTGTAAATGCACAACATTTGACTGCACCAATCCAAGCCTTGTAGTTCTAAGTGAGAAAGTTTGGTCAGACTGCAATAAGATGGTTAAATTAATGAGAAAAAGTAGGACGACTGTAGAGGAGCGCCAAAAATTTCAAGAAGAGCTTCAAAATTTTACAAAAGCCATGGTCGATATATGGGGTGATACCAACATTACGCATTACATGGTAAACAAGTTTCTTTCTACTCATCAATTTGAAATGATTATAAGGTATAAAGGTCGTGTTTTCTTTTGTAGCACATTTTGTATGCACATGGTGTATACTTCATGAATGAATATGGTTCTCTTGACATGTGGAGCACCCAAGGAATGGAAAAATCTCTTTACCGAGCTAGAGGAGTATATTTCAAAAACACCCAACATGGAGGAGGAAAGACTTGTACAAATTACCTCAAAGAAATGTTCAATTGGCTCTATATATCAATGGAAAAGGCTCGTACGAGTGATTTAGCAAAGGTAGCACAAAATCAAGCCAAAATGAGGAGATCACTGAAGTGGAAAGCTGGAACAGGATCAACACGTCATGCGGCATGGAGATCATAAAAAAGAAGACGAGAAGGAAGAATTTGGATTTAGTGTAACAAAATTTTGTATGCAAAATTTATAACATTTTGAAGTGTTGTAAACATTTTTGCTTAATACAGACTTGTAATTAAAACTAAATAAAAGATATAGACTTGTATCATTTCATTACATAAAAGATATAACAAAATATTTACAATGACAAGATAATTAGGTGCTCTTGAGTCTCTTCTCTACATGCTCTTCCTCTTCACTACGCATTTTTCCTCTATAATGCAAAAACTTTGCGACTATAACCCTTCAGTGCATTTACATCTTCAAGTCCAGCACCTGAAGAATAGCTAGCATAACAGAGGAAGTATCTGGTTCTGGAAGGCCAAAATCGTGTACTGTATCAATAGCAGCACACTTCTCTATTAGCATGACCTTATGTGTATTGTAAGGGATAAAGGAATAACCCGTATATCTAGATAGTGCCTTGAGTGTGAGAAGTGGAATTTCAGGATCACTAGAATATTTGCTGTGGTAGGACAGTAAATATTTCTTTGTCAATAGATAGGATGTAGTGTGCAAGAGCAGCATCTTGGCCAACTCTTGCACGAGCAACACCTCGACGTCCACCAAGGAAACCATCGGCATCATCAAGCTCAATCTGCAATAAACAAAGAATAAGCTTTCACATAAATTCAGTCAATACCAAAACTTAAATTCACTCAAGAACAGATAAATTACCTTCTGGTTCTCATCCTCTTCCAAATTCGATGCATCCCAAAGGTTGATGGAGCCTTCTTCATTTCCTTGATCAGGGGTGGGCAAGGGCTCTCTTCCTATTTCAGTAATTCCTAACTCCTCTTGAAGATTTTGAAATTCTAGCTCTGTGGGAAGAGAAGATTCAGTTTCCTTGGCTTTTTCAAAGCACAATGACATGGCTCTAGGGGCTTCAATGAAGTTCTCTGTCACTTCAGTATCCAATTTCAGAAACTCCTCTTTATGTTCATTTTCCACATCTAGTAAACCCCTAGCAGCTTCACAACCATCTGCTATAATTTGCAAGGCAAAAATCCTCCCTTAAATTATAAAGCTTTTGTATGTGGGAGAGAAGAATAAAGTTCTTTCCATTAATAACAAAGGAGGGCAGCCCAGGGAGGATGAAGTTTGATTTCAAGTGTTCTCCATGCATAGATGATCCCTCATCAATAACAGTGGATGCCTTAAAACCTACAACATGAAAACCCGTGCTTAAAAACTTCTCCTCATCTCACAAGAAACTAGGTCCATAACTTCATCATCAGATTCCATCTCTGTGACAAATGAACCTTGTGCATCCTTTTGACCCTTCTGAACTTCCAGTTCATCCTTTGTGTATTCCTCTTTGTCTGCATGAAGAAAAAGATAAGCCACAAATCCAAAGTAGTACTCAAGAACTTTGCACTTTTTCTTGTGAAGAGGGCAGTGTTCAAGACATATCTTTATCCTCTTATCTTCTAAATAGGCATCCCACCTGCACTTTTTCTTGTGAAGAGGGCAGTGTTCAAGACATATCTTTATCCTCTTATCTTCTAAATAGGCATCCCACCTGCCTGACATGCTCTTCTTTTCAGATGAGGATAGGGCAAAGCTAGACATGTGAACATACTGTGATGATCGCTCATTTATAATTTTTGTACTAAACAAATTTACTATATGCCTCCCACTCTTTCCCTAACATAGAGCTTGCCATGTCCTTCACAATTTGTTCTAAATTAAAGAGCACATTAAATATAGGCTCAACATCTGGAAGACGCTCATCATGCCCAGCTCTCCTTAATAAATAAAATAGGTTCTCATTGCCACTAGGCTCATCTTTAATCTCTTCAAGTGCCTCTACATCTTCCAAAGGATCATAGGAGTGAACCACTTGAACCACTTGCTCCATGCTGGCCACGATGCGATGACAAATAGCTGGTAAGAAGCAAAATTGACTATCGCAGGGTGAACTGCAGATGTGAGGGAAGCCAATCCACGGCGCAAGGATGAAGAAACACCTATAAAACAAACCCTCTTATCGCCTGGTGGAAGGGGCAAAGAAGGACAGAAATAAGAAAAATTTTAAATTTAAAGAAGGCATGAATATATATAGATCTTATTAGGGCTGAGGTCGTACATGTACGACAGAAGCGAAGGGCTATACATTAATGCAAACTTAACTTCTCTTCTTCTCAAGGTAAGAGTACTTGTCTTTCATAATTCCTTTAATCTTTACTTGTTTATGGTGCACCCTCGGGTGCTTGGAAGCATTTTTGTTCATTATACATAAATCATAAGGCTTATTCTTTATAGCTTTATGCTTTTTCTTATGCTTATGCATTATTTTTTTATGCATAAGAATTTATGTAAAAGACATGCATTAAGCTTAATGCATATGCACAAAGCTTAATGCATAACCAATATGCATAAGTTTTTTTTGCATAAAGCTTTAATGACTATGGCTTAATGCATAAGCTTTATGCATAAGCCTTATATGTATTAAAATTTATGCATAAGTCGTATGCATTAATCCTCATGCATAAGCCATTGCATTACGTTTTATGCATTAAGGCATACACATGTACGCTCTATGCATGCTCTAAGTGAGCGGTGCATAGATTATGTGAGCATAGGGCCTACATAGAGCATACACACGCTCTACATGAGCTATATATGCATATGTTTATGCATAGAGTTTGTAAATCTTACATAGAGCATGCATAGAGCACACACATGCTCTATGCATGCACTATGTGAGCTATATATATATATATATGTTTATGCATAGAGCATGCATCGCTTACATAGAGCATGCTTAAGGCTTCACACATAAAGCTTTTAGAATGTTTATAATCTCTTGTGTATATAACATATAATGCTTATGCATCTCTTTTTCTATGCATAAGATATACTCTCTATTCATAGAGTTTACATGTGTATAAACATAGTCATCACAATGCACCTAGCCTCCTTATGTTAGATTTCAATGGGAAGTGACATTGCATGCTGATGTAAGGAGGTTTGGAAAGTATTGTAAAGTGGAATGCTCTCACATATTAGATCATACATAGGCTCTATGCATGCATGCATATAGATCATGCATAGAGCTTAATGCATTATTATTAGTATATTACACTAGACGGGGAGCATAGCCACTCGTGATGAAGATGAGAATGAGTAGAGAGAGGGAACTTGGACAGGTGCACATGGTGTACACAATTGCAATACGTGGCTATGCACATGGCTATTCCTGTGCCCATAGCCACATACTGGGAAAACAAAATTGGATACCTTCGTCCCACATGCTGCATCTCATGCTTTCGTTTTCTAAAGTCATTATGTCCTTCATATGTATTTGTGGTAGGCTATGGCTATGGATTCGTAAGATCCCTAGGCTCCCTTTCCCCCTTCACAAGACCTTCTCCTCTTCTCCCTTAACAAGCCCTCCCTCACCTTCACAAGCCCTCCCTCACCTTCACAAAGGAAACCCCCTTCTCACCTTCACAAGCCCTTCTCATAGAAAATCCTTTTCTCACCTTCACAACCCTAAGCCCTTCACAAAAAACCCTCTTCTCCATTAAATGAATAAATACCTCCATCCACTAGTATCACAAGCAAGCCATATCAAGGTATTTACCTGCATATCCTTATCTTCTTTGTTTTCTTTAATCTTTGTTTTTTGAAAGTGTACTAATTGCAAGGGTTTGAGAATTACCTCAAATGTATTGCTTATCCTCTTGTATGATTTCTTGTGATGCTTTTGTGGCTAGGTCAAGGCATTCTTTGGCTAGGTTAAGGAAATCTTCTCCAAATAATATCAATTGCATACAAGATTCTAAAAAGCATAAGAGGTAAGCCCCTTGACTGAACTCTTTGTTATTTTTACACCTTCGGGTACCAAGGATTATTTCTTGAGTGTGTTTTGCCTTTAGTACTTATGCATGCATTAAGCTTATGCATAATGCATTAAGATTATTACATAATGCATTTATGCATTAAGCTTAATTCATAATGCATTGATGCATTAAGCTTATGCTTAATGCATCATTGCATAAGCTTTAGGTAATTTTAAATTAAGCTTTATATGTAATAATGCATTAAGAAGCTTAATTCATAATGCATTCATAAGCTCATTGATTCATACATTAAGCTTATCTTTAATGTATTATTGCATTATTCATTAAGCTTAAAGTATAATGCATTAATGCATAAGCTTAAGCTTAATTCATAATGCAATAATGCATAAGCATAAGCATAATGCATAATGCTTATGTTTAATGTATTGCATTATACATTTATGCATTAAGATTATGCTTAATGTATTATTGCATTATGCATTAAGTTTAATGCATAATGCATTGAGCTTATATATAATGGCTTATGCTTAATGCTTTATGCTTTCTAGTTAATACATAATGCTTATGCATAATGGCTTATGCTTAATGTATTAATGCATTAAGCTTATGTATTATGGCTTAAAGTATATGCATAATGCATTAAGCTTATGTATTATGGCTTAAAGCTTATGCATTAAGCTTAAGTCATTATGGCTTAAACTTTACTCATTTTTTTCTTTTGGTTGCTAGGTTCTCCTCTTCTTTGTCTAGGTCAAGGCAATCTTCTTCAAACTCCCTCAACTGCGTACAAGCTTCTAAAAAGGATAAGAGGTAAGTCCTTGACCAAACTCTTTATAATTTTTTGCACCTTTGGGTGTTGGGGATTATTTCTTGAGTTTTTTTTACCTATGTATAATGCTTAAGCTTATGTATTATGCATAATGCATAAGATGAAATGTAATGTATTAGGCATATTAATACATTACTTCATTGTGAGCATTGAAAATTAATGGGTGGAAGCATGTTAACGTGCACTAAAAACATGGTCCGAGACATTGCTAACTAGTAATGCTTGTTAGCTGTATTTTAAAATTTCCCAAATTCTCCTTTTTGAAATTCAAATGTATTTGCAAATGTCACTCTCTCTTTCCAAAGTTTTTAAAATAGTGCCTTTAAAATATTGGCATTTAGTTACGCTATAATGTGGACACGCACCTTAGCTCCATCCCTCTCGCTCTCTCCTTCCCTCCCCCTCCTCTCTCGCTCTCTCTCTCTCTCTCTCTCTCTCTCTCTCTCATGGATGCACACATACACAAGTCTCCTACGACCCCCTCTCAACCCTCTCTCCTAAATCTTGGCTATTTCCCTAACTAATTATCATAAAATATGTACGATTGCAATCATGTTTCTAAATAGCATGGTTTAAAAGGTAGATGATGCTAACAACGTGTTCTAATAATAAGCATGGTTTGATCTAGATTATGCTAACTAGTATGGTCTAATAACAAGCACGGTCTGATAACTAGCATTTGATGCTTCCAAGTAGATGTTGCTAAGTACTATGGTTTAATAACTAGATGATGCTAGCTAGAATGGTTTAATGACAAGCATGTTTTGATCTAGATTATGCTAACTAGCATGGTCTAATAACTAGCATTTGATCTTTCCATGCACATGTTAAGTAACATGGTCTGATAACTAGCATGGTCAAATAACTAGATGACACTAGCTAGTATGTTCTAATAACTAGATTTTTCTTCCAAGTAGATGTAGCTAACAAGCATGGTTTGACCTAGATTATGCTAACTAGCATGGGCTAATAGTAGGCACAGTCTGAAGTTCGACCTAGATTATGCTAACTAGCATGGTCTATTAATAAGCACGGTTTGATAACTAGCATTTGATGCTTCCAAGTAGATGTTGCTAAGTAGCATGTTTTGATAACTAGTATGGCCAAATAAGTAGATGATGCTAGCATGGTCTAATAACTAGTGTTAGTAGCATTTTTGCCCTAACAGAGAAAACAAAAGAAAAATAGGGAAAGAGAACAAAAACAAAAAGAAACCAGAGAGAGACAAAGAGAGTCTCCATTGCTGTTCTCAGCCAAAATCCATAATCGTCAATGAATCATACAATAGTACACACACACACACACACACACACACACACACACACACACTCTCTACCAGTACTCAACCAACTCAACAACTAACAACTCCCAATGATATGAATGCCCCCTGAATATAAGGTAGGTGGGCACACCTAACTGTGGCATGTCAGAACATGGCACATCATCTCCAAACAAATATGCTAAATAGCATAAGAGTGTGTGCATAAGCAGCCAAGTAAGCACTCTATCCAAATCATGCTGTGTACACTCATCAAAGCACTCTATCCAAATCATGCTGTGTACGCTCATCAAGAATACTCAAACCGTGCTCTACTGCATCTAGTATACAAGCATAATCAGTATGATCGATCTCCTCTTGTAGCAGCACGGTGTCAAACCAAGCTGCATCAATCTCTGCAAGGCTATCACCATGGAAAGATACACCGTCACATTGACAAGCAGCATGTCAAACCAGTGTATGTCATCATCTTCACCGAGATTGGAAATTGGATTTTATGGAATATCTGCACCATGCGGGAAACCTAATGTTAAGGTTAGAGACATCCAAGGGCATCACCTAGCTCTTTTGGCCTTCATGCTCCTTCCGTGCTCTCTCAACCTTCAGCACAATCAGCCTATCATCATAGCTAGGACTACCATCTGGATTATCAGAATCTCCCTTGCTCATCATCCGAGCATAAGCTACATTCTGTGGGTAGTTACTCGCTTATCCATCCAAGGGATCTCAGCATGTGAGGGATTTTTTGTAACGAGTTACACTGCTCCTCCCAAGCTCATCCTTGTTCTGATGCATCAAAGCATCTTCGAGATCATCCTCCATGCTCTTCGACATATGTATTTAAGCGTTCTCGATATGCAAGGGCTTTTCCGGGCTCTCTCGGCCACACAGCTCCTCAGTTGCTTCTATTCTCTCCGGCATATCTGTCTGAGTTGTCTCAACCTGCGAAGGCATTTAGCTCAAAAAGGCTCAAGGGTATTAGTTGCCTCGCTTCCTCACCGACTGAGGGGGTTGTGCGAAGGCGCTACCCATTCAATAGGGTCTGAGGGAGACCTTGCAAAGAGGCCCTCTATCCAGCCATTGGGCGAATAGGGCAACGAGGTTTCTTAGCCGAACACATTGTTGCAAAGATGGGCAGTGCAAAACTCATGCCATAGCTGCCATCTCTAAAAGAGTTAAATAAGTGGTGTCCGACACTTGCTGGAATTGGAGAGAGAAGAGCATTCCAGGCTTCATCTAAAGAGGTCAAATATGTGTATCAGCCCTAGATCTCAGCGCTTCAAGCCAGGCGGAGCGGGACATAGCCATTTGGGTAGCCCCTTCTCTATGCCATGACTGGTAGTGGCGAAATTGGGCGGAGGACAGCTAGAAAGGAGGCGAATAAGACGACCTTCAACACTGGAGCTCGCGGCATAGCCAACTTCAAACCACAGTGCCACCATCCGCGGAATGGGCATCCCGGATTGCTTTCCGCGACGTACCCAGAGGTAACTTCCGCGCATTCTGAACTCCGAAAATTGACCCTCCGCCAGCCACCACCTTCCGCACGTACCCGCCACCCCGATGAACCTTCCGCAACACACCCACCACCCCGGGGAACCTTCCGCAACACACGCCTGTTGGTTTCTGCGACACAACCGGAAGCAGGCTTCTGCATTCTGGAAACCTCTGCCACCTTCACTGCCCAGCAACGCCCCGATTCCTCCACACCGGCGCTGACCTCGAACAAGGCCTGGGTTAAATGCATCGGCTACACTACAATCTAAACTGGACAACCAGCTCGGGTCCGCATGCCAAATATGTGTTGAAAAGCGGAGTAGCCCTCAGTGATGGGCCAGAAAACATGTAAGCATTGTGGCAGTCAAAACCATCGGTCCACTGAATGTGTGACCTACAGGCAGTGTGGCCAACATGGCCATCGAACCAATGACTGCCTATACCATGTATTGTGGCCAATCCGGATTCCAGGGTCACAACTCCTGGGTATGACCACATGCAATTGTTGGCAGAGTTTGAGAATATCCAGCACCGATGGCTTAAGTGGAAGAAGGCATGCGATACCCACCGCCTTCTGAGGAGTAAACGAAGCTAAAGCGATTTCTCACAGATATTTCCTCAGCCCTGAAATGGCATTCCCAACACCCTTGAAGAGGAGGCTCCTTGTTGCAGGATATGGCATGGACGGTAATTGCAACCAAAACTTCTTGTTTGATGTCAAGCATGCAATTGCCAACCTTGAGGATGAGGACAATAGTAGTTCGGAGAGTGACTTTGAAGCTTCTGAATACTGATTCGGAAACTAACTATGGTTTCCATGGTAATGCAACAGATATGGCTACAACTCACAATCCAAATGAGGAGCTTTTGGCTGCCCAGAATGTCCTTGAAGAGCATGGTGGTGATCAGTAGTAGCACATTGATTATACCCCCCAGGTTAGTGATGGTGCTTGGCATAAGCTGAATGAGGAACCTGTCCCCCTTTCCAATGAGGATGATGCCGTATCACTTCCGGAAGAAGCCCATACCAATGATGAAGTAGATGTATGGCACATGTTCTCACCAAGCAAAGTAGTAGAGGTCATGAACACATGGACTGAAATGTTTCCAGATTTCGGCTTTGTACCTCCTACATGCCGACATCCCCATGATCAAACTAGATTAGGTTTTGGCTAAGTGTGGCTAGATGGACAAGGTTACAATGTGGCGGAAGAGATGTTGTACATGAGGATGGCCATCCCCTGACCAATAGCACATCAAAGCAAACTTTTTCAGAATCTCCATCATATGCACAGTTGATGGCAGATTTCTTGGATGATCCAGAAGAGGACACTCTTGCTGCATATGTACATGACGTATCCAGAGAAGGCTTCACGTGGGATATTTCTAGTTTGGTTGATGATACCTAGATGGCAATGGTAGCCCACCCAAAAATGCCCCGGATGCATGCACCAGTGGCACCTGCTCATGATGCAGTTTATGGTGATTTTGCTAACTTGGTGATTAATCCGAAAGATATGGTGACCAGACAAAACGAATTGGAATCAATAAAAGTTGTGTCTCCCCCGGATGCTCAAACATGGAAGAGGAAGGAGGAAGACGGAGATGTCTAGGCAGATACACTATTAATCCGAAAGGCAGTTTCTCGGATTACTCTAATGTCCGGGAATCCTGATAAAGGGCTTAGTAAGCAAGCACTGGATTGCTTGGAACAAGTGCAATGTGCCATGATGGCTGAAGGAAGAGCAAAATACAAAGACAACCGGCAAGGAGAATTCCCGGAAGGTATAGCTGCCTTGAAGCAGCATGAGAAGGATGAATTTCTTGTATGGAATCTTAAACCTGTGTAGAAGCAGCAAGCTCTTTGTGAGATTGAAGAAGATGTCGATCTAGATAAGCAAAGGTGGCTGAACAACCCTATGATGCCCAAGACAAAGCTCGAGGAACAACATGATTGCCGGATGCATGCTCAAATGAAAGATCAAGATGCATACATTGTGGATGCTTGAATGAATGAGTAGGAAGTTTGCTTTGCAGATGCTCGCATGAATGAGTAGTATGTTTGTTCTCTAGATGCTCGGATGGATGAGCATGAAAAGTTACAACATATACCCATGGATGAGGAAGAGGGTGAAGCAGTGGAGGAGCTTTGTGGTGGCCCCAAGAGAGCGTGCAAATGCCTTCGCAGATTGAGACCCCTCAGACGGATATGTTGGAGAGCATAGAGGCAACGAAGGAGTTGTGTGGCCAAGAGAGCCTGGAAAAGCCCTCACATATTGAGAACCCTTAGATACATATGCCGGCTAGCATGGAGGAAGATCTCCAAGATGCTTTGATGCATCAAAACAAGGGTAAGGTTGAGGAGGAGCAGAGTGGTTGCCCGGAGAAGCCCTTGCATAGTGAGATCCCTTGGATGGATAAGAAAGCAAAACACCGATCTACAGTTCATGCTCGGATGATGAGCAGAGGAGATTCAGATGATCAAGATGATAGTCATAGCCATGATGATGGGCTGGTTATGCTAAGGGTTGAGAGAGCATGGAAGAAGCATGAAGGCCGGAAGAGCTAGGTGATGCCCTTGGATGTCTCTAACCTTGCATCCGGTTTCCTTCACGATGTAGATAGTCCGAAAAATGTAGTTTCCAGCTTCCATCAAGATGATGACATAGACTGGTCATAGCCATGATGATGGGCTGGTTATGCTGAAGGTTGAGAGAGCATGGAAGAAGCATGAAGGCCGAAAGAGCTAGGTGATGCCCTTGGATGTCTCTAACCTTGCATCCGGTTTCCTGCACGATGTATATAGTCCGAAAAATGCAGTTTCCAGCTTCCATCAAGATGATGACATAGACTGGTTTGACATGTTGCTGGCCGATGACGGTGTGCCTATCCATGGTGATAGCCTTGTAGAGATTGATGCATCTTGGTTTGACACCTTGCTGGAAGAGGAGCACAGTCATATAGATTATGCTTATATGCCGGATGCAGGAGAGCATGATTTGAGTATTCTTGATGAGCCTACACTCTACATGCTGATGCAAAATGGATTCCACTTGCAAAGGCTTATTAAACATCTCTGCAATAATGTGAAAGTCTTCTCATCAATTAGAGCTAGATCATTGCTCTCAAAAAATTCTTTCTTCTCTACCTTCACATCAGTGCTAAGACGTTGCTTCTTCTTCTTCTGCTTCTTCCTCTTCGACATCTCTTCAATAGCCTCCATTAAGAAATCGAAATCCCTCTTAACAGAGAGACTCTGCTGAGTAGGTCGCTTAGAAAGGGACAATAGACTAAGAACACCTGCTTTCTCCTGTTCATCTGGCTCCGCATCCTGTTCTTTTGAATGGGGTTCTTTTTCACTATGATCTTTTACCAAGTAAACGGGGTAACTTGATTCTCCCGGCTCCACAGTTGGAAACCCTCGATCTTCTGTCTGTTCTCTAACAAGTTGTGGCTCATCTATCTTTGCCATAACTTCTGCAGGGTTGTCAGTGGTGAAGTCAATAGATCTTTTCTTTGTGCTCATCAACAGCTTTGTAGACTTCATTCGCATGTCGCTCCTACCCGCAACACTAAACTCAGGATCCAGCGCAGTGACTCCCCGCTTAAGCTTTCTTTTTTTTGAGAAGTAAGACACTGGCATGAACTAGAAAAGGGGAGTCACCCCTTATTGTATTTGTGCAATTTGGAGAGATAAGGAAAATCCATTAACCCTACAAGGGCTATATTGCACCAAACTTTACAAATTTCTCACTCACTCTGTGTGTGTGTGTGGGTGTACTGTATGTGTGTGTCTGTGTGTTGTTATTATTGTGTGTGCGTGTGTGTGTGTATGTGTGATATAAGTGTATATGTATGTGGCTGTATATGTGTGTGCAATTTGGCGTGATAAAGCACCTCCATTATCATTACAAGAGTCCTATCGTATGTGTGATATAAGTGTATATGTATGTGGCTGTATATGTGTGTGCAATTTGGCGTGATAAAGCACCTCCATTATCATTACAAGAGTCCTATCGTGCCAAAATACACAAATTGCAGACACTCTTTCACTAACTCTTTTTCTAACTCTTTCTAAATTACTTTCTCTAACACTTTATCTCTATCTCTCACTCTTTCTCTCTCTGACTAACTCCCTAAATCTTTATCTATCTCTCTCTGACTATCTCTAAATCTCTCTCTATTACTCCCTCTCTCTCTCTCTCTCTCTTTCTCTCGTTGTGGGTGTACTGTATGTGTGTGTCTACAGGTGTTGTATATGGTTCGGTGTGTGTGTGGATGTGATATAAGTGTATATGTATGTGTGTGCAATTCGGCGTAATAAAGCACCTCCATTACCCTTACAAGAGCCGTATCGTGCATAGCTGCACAAACTTCTCTCTCTCTCTCTCTCTCTCTCTCTTTCTCTTTGTGAGTGTATTGTATGTGTGTGTCTCTGTTGTATACGGTTCTCTCTCTATGTGTGTGTGTGTGTGTGTGTGTGTGTGTGAAAGGTTATGTCTGTTTGTGTATGCATGTCTCTGTGTGGGTATCTAAGTGTGTGTGTGAAAGATTGTGTCTGTCTGTGCATGCATGTTTGTGTGTCTACGTATTCGAGTGTGTGTGTGTGAAAGATTGTGTCTGTTTGTGCATGCATGTTTGTGTCTGCGTATCTAAGTGTGTGTGTGTGTGTGTGTGAGAGAGAGAGAGAGAGAGAGGGAGAGAGAGAGAGAGAGAAGAGCAAGCAAACTTACTTGTTGCCATTTGCTTTCTGGTTACGTGGGCGTGGATGCTGGACTCTCTTTTTGTTTGTCTCTTTGTCTGTGGGTTCTTGAAAAATTCGGATGCTCTCTCTCTCTCTCTCTCTCTCTCTCAAATACGAGAACCGTTAATAGTGACGTGAGGATTAAATAACTTTAAACAAGTCCACATGTGTAGTAATAACGGACACGTGTGATGTTGACAATTGACATGTGGGGTTTGTGAATATATTAAAAACGACTCTTTTTTTATTCTATTTGTAACAGTGTGCCTAAGAGAGAGAGAGAGATAGAGATAGAGATAGATCCATCAAGCACGAAAGCGATCCATCGACCACACGACATCGATCCATCAAGCCCACCGACAGCTTTGGTATGTGTTTCTCTTGCACACACTCTCTCTCTCTCTCTCTCTCACACACACACACTCATGCAGGAACACACAGAGACACACACACACACACTCATGCACGCACACAATGGGACACACACACACACACACACACACACACACACACAAGGAGAAACACATACAACACAGACATACACATCTAGTAATGTTACAGAGAGAGAGAGAGAGAGAGAGAGAGAGAGAGAGAGAGAGAGAGAGTGTTTGTGTGTGTGTGTGTGTGTGTGACATTTTTGCGATTTGGCATGATAAGGTGCTTTGAAGTGAAACTAAAGAGCTCTCTCGTGCCAAACCGCACACATACACACACACATATACACTTACATGACATCCACAATAGAGAGAGAGAGAGAGAGAGAGAGAGAGAGAGAGAGAGAGAGATTTACGGTTTGGTGCGATATGGCGCTAGCATGTCTAACGCTTGTTTGATATCGCGCCAAATCGCACTTATTATTATAGAGGCCTCGCTAGTGCGGTCTAACACTGGACATACAGAAACACACACACACACACACACGCACACACACACACACACACGCACACAGATAGAGAGAGAGAGAGAGAGATTCATTTGTCTCTTTCTACCAGGTTGATTGGTAGATCATGGCGAGAATAAAGGCCACTGCAAAGAGACAGGGTAAGGAGCCTGGATTGGCAGCAAAGGCTGTCTCTTAGAAGAAGCCAAGGAAAGGAAAACCTATTCATATTCTGAAGCAAGCCAGAGCAAGGAGATTCTCACAGAACTTCTACATTCTGAAGGAGATCAGGAAGGCGCAGAATTGTGTGGAGTTATGTGTTCCCAAGCTCTTGTTCCAGTGGGTGTGTAGGTCTATATGTGAGAACTGGAGCCTATCCGTAAGGTGGAAGAGGACAGTCTTGCTCTGTCTACAGGAGGCTACTCTGAAGACTTTCTCATAGAGTACTTCAAACGGGATCCTTTAATCTTCTTGAAGAGAATAATCAGAAACTCATAAATTATATCAAATATCAAAACAACTACTTGAATTAAATTGAACATTAAAGCATATGACAAAACATAAGGCAAGAGAAAGAAAAACATCACCATCAATACCATGCTGGGTGCAATCTTCCCCTCCCTTGTGCGTGGCCTTCCCCCACACAAGAGTATTTCTTTATTAGCTTTCTTTCCACCAAAAATAGGCCATAGCCCCAAAAATATACAAAATGTGCTTTTAGAGAGCACGGCACTCTTCTTTTACAAAAATAGAGTGTCAAATATTGGGACTAGGATAAAGCCATAGGCTTTAATAAATTCCACATTATAAATGTATCTTTCCTAAAGTTCAAAATGGAAAAATCATTTGCTAAGGTTACAAGCTACGCTTGTAAAAATAAATGTGATGCACATAAGAAACATTCTCCTTGACATTATTTATCAACTCTCGTAATCTTCTTTACTTGAAAATATAAGCTCAATTAATAATTAAATTAATCCCACAAATATTAAACAGGCACAAACCATAACCAACTCATGACTACCAGGCGTAAGTACTTCCAGGGATCACCCTGCCAATACAAACCTAATTGAAATAATCATAGACGGTCCCAAGCATATGTCATATACCGCACGTATTAATATTTTTAGTGGTGTCACCCACGATATTAACCTAGCCGGCATGACACAAGAGTAACCTAGGCGTCCCCAAATTACTCAAGAGGAAAAAAATAATATTCTTAAAGAGAACTTAAAATATATTCTCATAACATCCCTCTTGCTTGAGTTTGCAATTGTCCTCAATTGTTGCAGGTTTGCTGGGTTTGAAAAAAACGAAGGATCTCAGGATAAGCTCGGAAAAATTTCTCAGTATCCATTTTGCATCTTCTTGAGGATGGTTTTTGAATGTCAAAAGATATTTGATTAACATGGATCATAACAGTCCCCCCTGTTGGGAATCAACTGTCCTCAGTTGCGCAATCAATGAGTGGATGGTATCATGGCACAAGTGGAGGACAAGATCATATCAAACAATTTCTGAAATTACAACCAAACAAGTGAACGCATGTGAAACGGATCTAAGTGTCCCATACCACAGAGGTACCTTCCACATACAAACACTCGTCTCGCTGGTGAAAGATAGAAGACATAGATACGTCTGGTGTAGCCATGTAAAACCAATCTAATGTCCCATACCATAGATTAATTCCACACGACACTACCTTAAGAACAGAAGTTTGAGACGGAGTAGCTAATTCCCTCTGAAACTTTCATTCTGACATAACTTTTCTCTATCCTCAAAATTAGACTACAAGTCTTATTCCAAAAATGAATTAGGTCGAAATGGAAATTCTTATCAACTTAAGATTGAAAAATAATCACTTACATTACTATTAATAACTTGAATTCTGGGGATTTGTTCTTGATTTTATTCTTGTAATTGTCTAATTAAATTCTCGGGATTTGTTTTTGATCTTAATCTTGATGAATTCTCGAGATTTATTTTTGATCTTAATCTTAATCTTGTAATTGTCTAACTAAATTAAAAAATTATAATCTTTAAATAGGTTTATAATTCTTGAATTTGTAAATCTTACTTGTAAACAATGAAATCTAAAGGGGATCTTGATCTTAAGCTTAATCTTAAACTTGAAATCAGAACTTGAATAATGATAGACATCTTACGCCCTAGTTGATAGCAAGAACTTGATGTACTAGTAATGAATCTTGGCTTAGATTAAAAATACTTGAATAGACGAAAATTGAGAGATTAGTCTTTAATTAATCATAATTATAATTCTTGAATAAATCTTATTCTTAAGGGGTTTAAATCTTGTGGTTGAATATATCTTTGACTTAGAGCAATTCTTGGTCTAGAAAGAATCTTGTACTTGGATAGATCTTAAACTAGAACACTTGAAAATTTAAACAAAACTTTACTTGAATTGGTATAAACTTCGTAATTGTGATTGGTATACAACTTAAGCTTGGTTTCTAGTCACTTGAGAGCTATTTCTTTACTTTTCTCATCATCACTAAATTCGATGGTGAAGCAATTGATAACTTGAATCAAAGATTGGAGAAACTTGCTTGGTTCTTGAATCTTCAAATTGGTCTTAATCTTCTATGAAATGTCTAGCAATCATTTTTACTTGAATTTGGGCAACTAGATCTTGAAGATAACTTTTGCTAATCTTGTCTTGATCTTTCTAGTTAGGTCACGGTATCTAAAATTCTTTTCAGGAGCTAAAGTTTTCTAACTAGGTCTAGAAGGAAAAAAAATATTCAGAAAACAGATACAAAAGCAAACAAGAAATTGTATACAATAAATAATTTTCTTACACATACCTCCACCTTTGGTTAATGTGTCGAGTGCGTTAACCTCTTCGGTGTCAAACATGTCCTTTGGTGCAATTTGGTTCTTCTTTCTAGTTGGACAAGATTTAGCATAATGTCCCAACATCTTATACCTAAAACACTTAACAATAGACAAATTGGATACGATGTCATTGGTTGGACTATGCATGTCAGATGCTTCCACAGTTTTAACTTTCTTCTTAATATATTTGTTTATTCTAGACAGATGTCGTTCAATCTTTCTTTAAAAGTTATCCCGATGCTCTCGTTCTTGATTCAAAAGAATATAGAGAGAATCTAGCTGTTCCTGAATTGTACGATGGTGTTGCGGATATTCACCCATTTTCAGACAATTAAAAAGAATAGAAAAAATTAAAAACAAGAGAAAAGATAGGGTTTCTTATCTCATATGGAACGTCGAACTAGATGTGAATCCTGCCAAGTTAGCTCAATACACAAATGTATAATTTTCAAGAAATAATCCATGTACTTTTAAAATTAAAGCTTTATTAATTAAAGCTCAAAGAGTTTCTTAATTAAGCTTAATAATAAAAGCTTTGCTTAACATGATTTTCTACTAATTTAAATCCAACGCATAATTAAATCCAAACTTAATAAAGGCCTAAATAAAATGATTAGGTGAATTCAATCATCTTAATAATCTTGGAATTCATGAAGTTTTGCGCAGATTTGTTATAAAAAAAAGCTTTGGAGTAAATTATAATTAGTGTATAATGATTTCAATATTTATAACTTATATATATATATAAAGCTTTTATGCTGGTTAATAAACCTTTAATTAAGCTTATTAAAGCTTTTATAAAATTTACATTTTCAACCTCTCCCACAATGCCAGCACGTAGCGCGCAAGATTAAAAAGGGAGACTAATAATAATAATAAAAAAATCAGTGCCTCTATTTTGGGTAAATCTGAATTCCTCCCCTCCCTGAATTCGTAGCTCGCCGCCGCCGCGGCCGGATGGAGAGAGAAGTCGCTAGCCGGTGTCGCCCGGGTACAAAGGAGGGAGAGAGAGAGATTGAAAATTATATATATTATATATATATATATATATTACTCTAAGATTTGCACCCAGCGCATCAACTGAGGAGGAGAGGGAAAATAAAAATTAAAAGTAATTTTTTTTGAAAACAACTCTTGAACAATTCTCATCCCTCTATTATAGAAATTGAGCAAAGGAAAGGTTTAGCAATTCTGCTTATGGCTCTCCATGCTCCTCTGCTTGCTCTTTCAATTCGTACGGATAGATTAGGAAGAGGATTAGTGAAGAGGAAGGTGGTTTTATGGTTTTGAAAAACCCACTAATGGTTTTTCACCTAGTTTTACACTTTGGACAATAAATTGATGGAGATTGATTACCCAATGGTCAAAAACAAGCTTTATTTCATCCATACATAAACAAAAATCCCTAAACGTGTTCTTCTTTCATTTAAATTCAAGAAAATTACTGTTTTTGTCTCTTTCACCTCTTTTGGCGGCCTTCAAGAAAATTAAATTACACCAAAGCTCCAAGAAAATTAAATTACACCAAAGCTCTGATACCACTCAAACGGGATCCTTTAATCTTCTTGAAGAGAATAATCAAAAACTCATAAATTATATCAAATATCAAAACAACTACTTGAATTAAATTGAACATTAAAGCATATGACAAAACATAAGGCAAGAGAAAGAAAAACATCACCATCAACACCATGCTGGGTGCAATCTTCCCCCCCCTTGTGCGTGGCCTTCCCCCACACAAGAGTATTTCTTTATTAGCTTTCTTTCCACCAAAAATAGGCCATAGCCCCAAAAATATACAAAATGTGCTTTTAGAGAGCACGGCACTCTTCTTTTACAAAAATAGAGTGTCAAATATTGGGACTAGGATAAAGCCATAGGCTTTAATAAATTCCACATTATAAATGTATCTTTCCTAAAGTTCAAAATGGAAAAATCATTTGCTAAGGTTACAAGCTACGCTTGTAAAAATAAATGTGATGCACATAAGAAACATTCTCCTCGACATTATTTATCAATTCTCGTAATCTTCTTTACCTGAAAATATAAGCCCAATTAATAATTAAATTAATCCCACAAATATTAAACAGGCACAAACCATAACCAACTCATGACTACCAGGCATAAGTACTTCCAGGGATCACCCTGCCAATACAAACCTAACTGAAATAATCATAGACGGCCCCAAGCATATGTCATATACCGCACGTATTAATATTTTTAGTGGTGTCACCCACGATATTAACCTAGCCGACATGACGCAAGAGTAACCTAGGCGTCCCCAAATTACTCAAGAGGGAAAAAATAATATTCTTAAAGAGAACTTAAAATATATTCTCATAACAATACTTCAATGACCTGTGTGTTGTGTGTGCCCACGCACATAGGATGACTATAATGCCCAAGGATAGTAAGACACTAAAGAGGCTTAGGTGGAGGTATGAGAAGCTTCTACACCCTGTAGAGATTACAGACCCAAAAATGAAAAACATCCTCATGATTCCACCTGCAAGAGCTCCTTAGGATAAAATAAAAATTATAGATATTACACATGATATTAATATAAGAGCCAAGGTAGAACAGGACGCTAGACAGGAGGAAGAGCAGAAGGCAAGAAAAGACAAGGATCAACAAGTAAGATCAAACCCAAAGAATCTCCACGAACAATACATCAAAGAAACAGAAGAGTTGGAGTCAGTGTCAACCTAGAGATATTAAGGAGCTTGCAGAGGGGCATTTTTGTCTCTATGAATATAGAAGATGGTGAGCAACAACTCTCTCTTGACATCTTGGATGTCAGAACTTTGATGGAGAGGACATCACAGATCATAGATACTATCCTATACGTCTGTTTAAAGTAGGTATCCGAATTGAATTTTCTAATGATATGGTAGTTCCATCTTTAGTTCTTCCCTTTTTCCTCAATGAGTTACCCTTGTTTTTGCAGTTTAATAAAGTGCCAGCTTCCACGTGAGAGCCGCTCTAAGGTGTTTATTCTCAACTCTCATCTGGCACCACTACTACGAAAAAGGAGTACTTCCCAGCAAGAGATTCAAAAGTGGTTCACCTATTTGAACATGCTGGAGGTTACTGTATTAATTTTTCCATATGAATCAGGGTATGTTACTCCTCTATCTTGTTAGTTATATACATCTAATAGATAGGGGATGCCTTAGTTTTAGATATTTTTGCTTTTGCAGGAATCATTGGAGCCTTGCCGTTATAGAATTGGATAAGAGAATCGTGTGGACTCTTAATTCAGTACCAAGATCACATCCTGCGTTAGGCCTGTAAGTAAACATTCAAAGCATCTTTCTCTAGTATCTATGGCTCTTTGAAGTTGGCAATGTATCTTATGCAGGTGTATAAAAAGGCTTCTTCATGTTCTTCGTTCCCTATATGGAGACAATGAATTGTACAAATCAGAGGTTAAGCCTGTTCAAGTGCCCAAGCAAGGAGACTCACACTCCTGTGGATGGAGATCGATGATACATACAGAATATATTCTTCAGATTCTCTTCTCCATGAATCCATTCATGTCCAAAGTAAGTGGAAGAATCATTGGGTGGACATTGATTTACCTAGATTTGCGGTCTAGCATTGTGAATTTAGTTTTTTCAGACCGCATTACAGAATTATGATAGTAACTATGTGGAGCGGTATAGAGTGACCATGATACGATTAATACTAAAGAATAGCATAGAGATGCTTGAGGAGAACCAGTTGGAATTCCCCAATCCTGTAGACGTCGAGGTGCTCCTTCAGGCTATAGGGGACGAGGCAAAGCCCTCTGAGCACATAGAGGCAGAGCCAAGGTCCAATGTGGAGGTTAACATTGAACATCCCAAGGTTGATGAGGTAGAGCAAGCTGAAGAGGCAGAGCCGAAGCCTGAAGAGAAAACAGACATGAAGCAAACTGCAAAGGCCGAGGTGGCGAGACCTAGTAGGGAGAGGCAAACAATGAAGAACTTAAGTCTGATGAGGATGCCAAGGCTAGCGAGGATCCCAAGCTTGATGAAGATCCCAAGCCTATTTTACCTGATGTAATGTGACCAACTCAATTTTAAGAATTGTTTCTATTAGCTGTTTTTGTCCCTAATCAATTAAAAATGAATTTTATATTTAATAACTCACTCACATCATGAACATGCCTAAATATTCAGGCTATTCGTGAGTGCAAACATGCCTACTCTTTCAAGCTATTTGCATGCACACACGACATTTTACACAAATATGATAAAAATCTTTTAAATAATAATAATAATTATTAAACAAAAAAAAACAAACAAATAAGACTCGACAAGTCAACCCAAAGAGGCATCAACCCGTTGGAGTGTTGGCTACACCCATGATGTATGATATTAAAACAAAATTATGGGTGATCGTCTACTCTAAGCACCCAAAGTGGCATGAAACAACAACCCAAATAGGGAATTGTGAATCCCCAAGAGGGAAATAACGATGCCCAAAGAGGCAAATGAGCCCATTGGAGTGTTTGCAGCACCCATGAGACCAAAATTAAACATTAGTCTTCAACAAGCTGAAAACGAATCAGCCTCTGAGCGATGACATTAAGACTTAATTGTACATACACACTTGTAAATAACATCACCTCTCATTTGATATTTATTGATCATAAGTTTTTGGACCCAAAGAGGGCCTCTTGGATTAACTTTTGATTAAGAATGGACCAATAGGAAGAGGGCTGGGTGCACATTTTTGACTTCTTTGACCCTAGGGGGCCTAGGCTTTGGTTTGCTAATGGGGCCTAATTACTACTCTTGTCCCCCTACCTCTTAGGCCCAAACTTAGAGGTCCCCCCCACCTAGAATCGCGCAGATTAAAAACCCTAAAAATTAAAAATTTTTATTTTTTTTCAAAAGTGTGTTTTTCCTCTCAAACTTCCCCCCAATATACTCTAGGTTTGGAAAGCTCATTTTAAACCTCTTTCTTCTTCTTCTAAGCTCTCCATTACTGTAGAAACTCCATATCTCTCAAGCTCTCCCTCCTTGTCAAGCTCCCTCAGCCTCAAGCTCCCTCTCCCTCTTTCTTCCTTTTCTAAGCTCTCCATTGCTGCAGAAACTCCATCCCTCTTAAGCTCTCCCTCCTCCTCAAGCTCCCTCCCTCTCAATCTCCCTCCCTCTCTCTCTCTCTCTCTCTCTCTCTCTCTCTCCATTGTTGCAAAAACTCTATCCCTCTTTAGTCTACTCTAGGTTCAGGAAGCCTATTCTCAAACTCTAACCCTCTTTTAAGCTTTCCATTGCTACACTGAAAACCCTGAACTTTCTCTCCTCTCCACTCCTCTGTTGTAAAACAAGCTTTTCTTTTCCCTTCTTCTCTTTTCTTACCACCATGGCCTCTTCCAATGTGAGAAGACCTAGGGAGAAGGTGGAAGAGCTTGTGCTGCATAACACAAGAGATGAGAATGGAGTTTGGGCTCCAACAAGATTCAGGGTTGGGGCTTGGATCTACATGCAGCCAAGCTCTAAGGGACCACATCGAGTGCATCAACTGGGGAATATGCTACATCATTGGAAGGGGCGGCTATAAGGCTTCAAGTATACTAAGAAGGAAGGACTGGTTGCCATAGTGCAACATGTGTATACCCTTGGAGACCTGTACATTCAAGGCCAACGACCAAGGTTTCCTTCAAATTGTCAGTGTAACATAAACACAGCTTTAACAACATGCTAATATTGGATTTTTTATTTCAAATTTTCTTATGATTCTCCATTTTCTTATGTCTCTTTGCAAATATTTTTTCCTCTAATTATGTTGAGGAACAACCACTCCAAAGCCTCACTGGAGTTTTCTATGCTATGCTTGCATCTATTGGAGAGGCAATGTTTGTATCTCAAAGCCCAAGTGATCTTGTACAGAACAATATCTTTTTCTTGTCTCACTCATATTTTGTAGATAAAAAACCAGGTTTATTTGGCAAGCTAGAAGAGATCCCCAACCCCCCTCTTAACAATCCCGAATGGCCCAAACATGATGCTTGGACCATCTTATGCTTAAAGTTTAAGATGGTAAGTGATATCAAGACATCACTCAAGTTTTCAAAGGCATCTAGGTCAGTATGGCTAAATTGGTTTTGTCCTTTACATGTTTTTGTGCACATGTTCAATTCCATGCCAATGCACCAAACAAAAACAATGTATATTTGTAAGGAGATACGATCTGACCTCATTCAAGGATTACTAGGAGAGGGTTGGGAGGTTAATGAGATCAAGGTGATGTGTACAAGTGCAATGTAGTAGATTCTACAGTGTCTTTTAGGTTCTTAAAGGCACGCTCTATTTTGTACATGCGTCTGCATTACCAAAGATGGATGCAAAAGCACGGGACATGGATCCCACTTCACGCCTCAGAAGAAGAAATTATGCCTATTGAGGTAGCTGTGATGATGCAAAATGGATGGATTGAGCGAGTGGCAGCAAGCAAGCATTGGAGCCTAGACCTGCATCAACACTTTAGCATCATGGGCTTTGACAATGTGGAAGAGTCAAGTTTCAAGTTGATGAGAAGAAAGGTATATCTGATTCCACTACATGTCTAGAATTAACCCTTACACTTTCTGGTTATTGTGCCACTTTCTATATTTTTACAGATTGGGAAGTGTAAGGAGGGGACAACCATGGTCTCAGAATCATGGCAAATGGGGGACCTTGAATTTTCAGCAACAAGGTGCATAGCCCTACGAACACATAGTAGGCATGTGGAAGAGCTTGAAGATGAATTGAGTATATGGGAAAATAGCCTTTGTTTTAATGCACGTGAGGGGCAAGAGTTTCAGGATCGAGGTAAAGGCAATGACAAGCTTTCAAGTCAACAAGGAGATGGAGATCAACATGAAGTAAATGTCACAAGAGGGGCAAAAAATGAAGACATTATAACAATTTTAGATTAGATGACATGCTTGTAATTTTGTAGCAGGCTCTTTTTTGACCAATCTTTATTTAATTGAAATCTTTATATTTTTGCAAACTGTAATTTTTTTGTCTAGCGGTCTAGTGTAAAAAGGCCAAACTTTAAATTTTAACTATAAATAGCCAAAGATACCTTCTTTCTCATTTTCATGCGATAGAAACTAAGCAGGAGCTCACACTATCTCTTTGCATTCACATGGCTACCCACTTTGACAACTTTTGTGAGTTCCTCTCCACCACCCCGTGGGCGGGCAAGAGCGAGCTCTTTGTCATGTTCTCTCGTGAAGTCGACTTTGAAAAGTCGCTCCCCCTTGTGTCCCAACATTATGAGACGTAGATTGCATACATGGAGCCATACTTGGCTCCATGTAGATTGCATACATGGAGCCATACTTGGCTCCCCACTCCATCTCCTTTCCCCATTGCCCTAATGATCGATGGGTGCCTGTTGAGCTACTTAAGTACATTCAAGAATATGCCCGTCCCTATATCCAGCGCCTTAAACGCTTCATCGACATCATCCGTAGGAGCTTACTGTACCTTCAATAAGCAGGAGGTGAAGAGGTTGGGGAAGGGCAATTTAGGAACAAGGTTCCTCTCCTGGCGGCTCCCCACTTTTGCATTCCTCATCAGCGAGCGATGAGGATTTGGATGAGGAGGTAGAGATGCCTGCATTGCAGTTGGTAGGGTATTTGAGGGATGACAAGGAAGTGAAGGCAGTAGGAATGAGTGCTGGTGTGGAAGAGTAGCTTGCATCAAAGCACTTTCCACAGGGTGCGCCACAATCTGCAGTTGAACAGCCCACTGTAGTAGAAGATGCGGGGCTTCCCCACACGAGGAGAGCAAGGTGTTGCTAGAGCTTGAGATCAATCTCTTGAGCACCATTGTGGTGGAAGGTGAAGAATACTTATTTCTTCATGACCTTGAAAAGGTAGCTGGCTTGAGAATGAATGAATGCTTGGGCATTATATACACGCGATGTGAGGTGGTATATACCTTGATACGTCCAACCTCGGTCCTCACCTAGATAGTGCTATATAAGAGAATCTATCGTAGAGACAGTTGCTTTGGTCAAGGAAACTGTGGTTGAGACCGCGGATCAAGCCCTAGTTCCAGAGGAGGAATTCACAACCTTACAAGACAAGCTAGAGGCTGAAAAGGATACCCTTGCTGCTCTGCTGGAGTGATGGAGGAGACCAAAGTACCAAAAAAGGATGAGGCTAAGTCCTCGATTGACCTCTCCGTCCCCACGAGCACTTTGGCAAAAGAAGACATTGAGCAAGAGGTAATAATCGACCCTTTACAACTTAGAAACATTTGTAATTATGTATAGGAAAATATTTTGATTTTTCCTTTGATTGTAGAGGGTGGTTGAAATTGACGCATTTGCTCCTGGGAGAGGCGGTGGCAAACAGAGACCAGGCCAAGGTCCATGGACATGATGCTGCGTTGGCGCACTATCTTGGTCAACTTTCTGTGGATGGCATCACCATTATCCACCATAGGGACTACACCCCTCAATCTGCCTTCACTCTCTTCTTTTTAAAAGCCCTCTCTAAGGTGCTCTGTGTAGCCTCTATGGCACAGAGCACCAAATGTATAGTTCTGATTAAAAAATCCCTTGCCTTCGATGTTTTTATTTCTGGATTTAGGGGTAAGCTTCTTGCTCGTATAGGTATAGCCAAAAGCATAGACATAGAGGATCCTCCAAGAAATAGCCCAATCACTCCTTGAGCACACTCTGCCCCAATAACAAGAGAAGGAAGCTCAATATTGTAAGAAAGCTTTTGTAAAGATGATGTATCACTTCTTATTATGAATACAATATGTACAATTTTCGCAAACTTATTTTCATCAAGTATATCATTGTTTTTTCTAGTTTGTACCATCAATGTTTTTGTGAATGCATCAGAAATGACCCTGGGAGCCTGGGGGAGCGTAGTGCCAGAACAGTGCAAATTTTGAGCATGCACCGCTGTTGTAGAGCCCAAATTTGCACTGTTTTGGCACAGCTTCCCCAGCCCTTCAGGAGCAATTCTGATGCATTGGATAACAAATAATGTATTTTTACACATGATTAAAGGTATTTTTATCTTGTAAATTACTGTTTCTCATAATCAATGTACTCAACTTGATTATAAATGCATTTGAAATGATTCTGAGTGGTTGGGGGAGCAGTGCTAGAATAGTGCAAATTTTGAGCCTGCACCACTGTAGAGCCCAAATTCTCATTGTTATGGCATAGCTTCCCCAACCCTCCAGGAGCAATTCTAATGTATTTTTTGTTGACAAATAATGTATTTTTACACATGATTAAAGGTATTTTTATTTTATAAATTACTATTTTTATAATTAATGTAAACTTCATTAATGCATCAGAAATGATCCTGAGTGGCTGGGGGAGCAGTGCCAGAACAGTGCAAGTTTTGAGCTTGCACCACCGCTGTAGAGCCTAAATTCGCACTCTGGCATAGCTTCCCCAGTCCTCCAGGAGCAATTATGATGTATTGGATGACAAACAATGTAATTTTACACATGATTAAAGATGTTTTTATCTTATAAAGTATTGTTTCTCACAATTAGTGTACTCAACTTCATTATAAATGCATCAGAAATGATCCTGAGTGACTAGGAGAGCAGTGCTAGAACAGTGTGAATTTTGAGCCTGCATCGCCGCTGCAGAGCTTAAATTCGCACTATTCTGGCATAGCTTCTCCAATCCTCCAGGAGCAATTCTGATGCATTGGATGATAAACACTATATTTTTACACATGATTAAAGGTGTTTTTATCTTGTAAACTACTGTTTCTCACAATTAGTGTGCTCAACTTCATTATAAATGCATCAGAAATGATCCTGAGTGGCTAGGGGAGAAGTGCCAGAACAGTGCAAATTTTGAGCCTACATCGCCGTTGCAGAGGCCAAATTCGCACTGTTCTCGCATAGCTTCCTCAGTCCTCCAGGAGCATTTCTGATGCCTTGGGTGACAAACTGGCACATGATAGACACTCCATGTTAAACAAACATGATGACAGCGAGACATTGTAAGAGAAACTTAAAATTTTAATTATCAGAAGGTTACAAATGAAAGCCATATAGGATTGTTACAAAAGGGGGTTTGAAAAAAAAGAGTTGCTTTAAAAAAAAGGTTAACATCTAAGATCTCTAGATTGTGTCTCGCTCACCTCGAATGCGCCAAGCTAGTTGCATGTCCTTGGCAGACATGGTAATCCTCTTTGCATGTATTGCAAGGAGGTTGGTGTCTTCAAAAAGCCCAACAAGGTAAGCCTCGGAGGCTTCTTGCAATGCTTCAAGGGCAATTCCCTGCACACGGAACTCTGTTCTATATTGTTGGAGAATCTCCTTCACTGTGCGAGCGAAAGGGGCTCTTCTTATCAGCAACTTAGTGTTCCTCTGATAAAACTTGATTTCTTGTAGAGCCCTATGCCCTTGGCGCATCCTTCTCCTTGGAGCTCTCTGTGTTGTGTTAGTGCGTTGGCGAGGTTGGGACTTCCTTGGCTTGAAGAGCTTGACCTTTCTACGCTTGCGCACACTTGCAGGAACCTCCTCTTGGTCTCTCTCATAGTTTGAATCCTCTGCCTCCTGTTTGCTGTGGTACCTGTGTAGTATCAAGTTCCTCCTGGGTAGGTAGGGGACCCTGTCCTGGTAGTAGGGCCTTGCCACCTATGGTGCTGCGCAATGTAGGAATGTTTTCACCAACCCAGTTGAACTGCTCATCATCGGCCTCTCTGTCTTGATCTCTGGGGTGGCTGCATTGTGGGGTCTTCTTCACACGCTTACTCCCACTAGAAGGGCCTGCATGTGTGTGCATTGGTGTTGTTGTGGGAGGAGGGTTGGACTTTGGTGATCCCATTGGGCGTGTCCTAGAATCCAAGGGGTTACTCTCTTCTGTGGTGTCGCCAGTATGTGGTTATTGGGTGCCTTGTACTATGTTTTGTGAAGGCATGGTAACACGTGCAGTGTTCTTGGTGCGTGCCATATCCATGTACGACTATGCTAACGTGGTGATGTGCTGGTGTCCTTACGTGGGTGTCTACATAGATCTTGAGCTCAAGCTCTCTAAAAAAGTGAAATGAAAATGAAGCGAGAGAAGGAACTATTAATAGTTTTTTTAAGGGCAAAAAAAAAACTTAACTAAACTTATTTTCTTAGACTTATTACATCTAGATTTATGCTGGTGCGTACACAACCCGACGCCTCCCTTGTCTCCTCATTCGTGCATGCCAAGCACCACGCCTATGGGGAGCATTGGTCTGCAACCATTCAAGCCGAGCATGACTTTTTGCAGCCTTGCGTGCCTCTTATGTAAGCTTAGATTGTTGGGCCCACTCCCTAACCAATACCCTTCCAAAGGTTGTGCGATAAAACCAATTGAACATCTCTTGTAGATAGTTTGTACATGTTCCTCCTGCAGAAGCTCCACCTCCATGTCTTGTATGCAAATGTGTAAATCAACCTTCCATTTTCTAGCTTCACAAGGGGCTACACACACAGCTTGCAAAGGCTCCATAGCTAAGTAGAGGAAGAAGCTAAAGCAGAGAGATCCTCAGAGGGGGGGGGGGAGAGAGAGAGAGAGAGAGAGAGAGAGAGAGAGAGAGAGAGAGAGAGAGAGAGAGAGAGTGAGAGACTATTAAAACTTTGCTGTGATATGGTGGGAGTTAATGAGAAAGGAGATTTCAAACTGACAAGAAAGATTCAATTTGTAGAGAGTGAAGATAAAAAATTCAAAAAGTAAGAGAGAAAGTATGGGAAAAGTCAAAAAGTAAGAGAGAGAGTATGAGAATATTCCCTTTAAAAAGTGAAACTAGGGGGGTATGGTTGATGTGGCAAGGCAAAAAATAGGGATCATCATAGCCTTTGTCTCCCTTAAGCCCAGCTTTTAAAGCTCTAATTCCTTAAAATTAGGAATCATTTAGGAGGCCCTTTTTGGGTCCAAAAAATTCCTGATGGTACTCATACAACCTTTCTGTTTTGACATATACCCAATGCAATACTTGGAATTCCACTACTCAACTTGAGGAGGAGAATATGGATGGCAAGTGTGAGAGTGGAAGAACTTGTGTTTCGACATCATGTTGTAGTTATACTATATCAAGCACAATGTCTCAATATCATATTGGAACATGTGTCATGTGGTTGTCAAGAAGATCAACTTCGACAAAAAGCGTATCGACATCATCAGAAAACAAATATGTTGTGGTTACCAAAGCAGTTATATCATCATCAACATATCATTATTCATCTAACACTCATGATGTGAAGATATATAGCATTACACATGAATTCATAATGCATACATCACTATACATATCACATCTCCTCATTCACCCTCATATGCGGACATTCGCATTAAGGGGGAGTGTTAGAATTAATGCTTGTATCTTCTAGAGTGTGAATGCCCATTGAGAAAGGACACATGAAGAGGCACAATACGTACCTATAAATAAATGTATTCTTTGATTAATAAATACAACGGTTCATCCTGCAACTCTGCGTGCGTCTCTGCGCTTCTCCTCCTCCCTCCTCGATTTCCACAGCCCCTTCATAACACCCTTTGCTTGTGCTCCTTTACCACAAGTAGCATATTCTCGAACCACTCCTCATTGTCGTAAGTGAAACATGTTGCACACAGCCGAGATGACTACTATAAAATGAAGGGTAGTTTTGGTGAAAGAAAATGCTCACCAACGATCTGTGCTTCTCCCCCCGATTGCGCTTCTCCTTGTCTCTTGTGTGTATACCAAAACACTATATTTTCAATTTTCAACCACTAAAAAGAGAGTCTACATAGAATCCTTTAAAAAATGAAATAAAAGTATATTTTTCCTTGCTTTTTGAAAAGAACAATTTCTTCCATCTTTTGCCCAAGAAACTACTCAAAGTTTGATAATCAAACCATCAAAATTTCCTTTATTTTCACAAAGAGAAACCATATGATAATTGCCAAAATATGGCTATGACTACTCAAGCTTTCAATCAAAATAATATAGCAGAAGATGAAGAAGATAACCTTATCCTCTTACTAAAAAGAGAAAAAGACAACTTATCCATTCGTTGTGTTCAACTCACGAGAAGCATGAAGAGTCCCTTGAGATTGAACACTAGCTCTGATACCAATGTAATGCTCCTTGCATCATAAACTTGAGGACTTGTAAGACTAGAACCTTGATTCTCCACCCAACCACATCCCAAATAGTCCCTTACCTCATGGTTATATAGGCCTAAGTGCTGCATGACCTTCCAACTTCAACCCGTTGAACTTTCATTGACTAGACATTGCCTTTTCCTTGTCCAATGCCTCTTCAACTACCCTTGTGTCCCTTGGGCTTCCATTGTGCACCATTTGCTTCCCTTTTTACTTTAACTTTAATGCCTATTAACAATTTCTTAGGTAGTTCCTATTTGAAATCCCCTTAACTTTGTTTATATGCAATGTTTTACATATAAATAATCTTTCCTAGTCTTACTTTTTAGTGTTACTTGTTAGTCTCATAACATAGAGTCATGCTTTGGATAGGGATTTTTTTCCCTCTAGGAGAATGGGTGTTTGCTTGATGTTGCTATGGGCATGGCTTAATCGAAGACCATAATCATTTATGGTCGTATATAGGAACGGGCGCTCTTAGGAGAATGGTCGATCGTGCATCGGCACAGGCTATGGCCATGGATTGATAGGAGAATATGCATTCCTCAATTGAGGAACGATCGTTCAATTACTAAAGGTATGGCCGTGTCTTGTGTCAGTAAAAAGACTTTGCTAGTGAGGGGAATGGGAGTTCACTCATGAATGCATGGCCATTCACTTGTGAAGGAACGAACATACGTCTACAAAGGTACTGATGTATGTTTATGAAGGTATAGACGTATGCTTATACTTATAGGAAGGTGTCTCAAAGATGCACCAAAAATGCATATCTTTTGATAGCTGTCTTTAAATATTCTCTTGATAGTTCCACTATACCACATTTATGCCCATTTAATGCACATTTATGCTCTCTTTAATTGACATTACTCTCATTTATGAGATAGATTTGGAGAGATTCTCCAACAGGAAGTGAACGGGCATGGCTAAGAAAGGTATGGCTGTACCTTTGAGAAGTGAATGACCATTCAATTCTCAGAGATGCAACCCGAGACTAAACTACACCTAGTTTTTTCTTGGGTTTTCTTAGTTTTCTCATCCTGAATGCTGATTTTATTTTTATGGATGGATGAGTCTAGTCCCAAGCTACCAATTGATGTAAGGAATGCCTAATTAATCCTAATATCCTAATATTAATGATGGTATTAAGCTAATATGCAATTTTCTACCTACTTGAAGAAAAATCAAAATTAATAAAATCAAGAGCAAAATTAGGGCACTTACTTGTAGCTTCTGCCTTTGGTGTAGCCTCCGAAGCTTTTCATGCTCCTAATGCTCAATTGCACTCCATTTTATAAAGAAAAACAACATGACACAAATCAAGTAAGCATCTCATAATCAATTCCTATCGGTGGATTTGCATTCCATCCGGGAAATCAAGATTCTACCTTAGGGATAGATTGTGGAGGACCCTAAGCTAAGTGCTATCCCTGGAAACGGAGTTAAAGATGTTCACCTAAATAAGCATTCTCCTTGCATGAGAGAGAAAGAAGATAAGAGAAGAGAGAAGATGCAAGGGTTGATTTGGGAGCATGCACTTAGCCAAACCTAAGAGGGTTAACTCCTCGATGTGAAGCCTCTAGGGGCTCACTCCATCATCACTTGTGTCACCCAAGTGGAGGTTTTCTTAATCTAGGTAGGGAGAAATGAGAGAAGGAGCTATGTAGAGCTCTATTTCTATCTCAATTCCATCATGTGTGCAAGAGAGAGAGAGAGAGAGAGAGAGAGAGAGAAGAAGAAGAAGAAGAAGAAGAAGAAAAAGGGACAAGGTACATGTACTTAGCCAACCCTAAGAGGGTTAATTCCTCAATGTGAAAGCCGCTAGTAGGGGCTCACTCCACCATCACTTGTGTCACCCAAGTGGAGCTTTCCGTGAGCTAGGTAGGGAGCAATGAGAGAAGGAGCTATGTAGAGCTCTACTCCTATCTCAATTCCATCATGTGTGCGAGAGAGAGAGAGAGAGAGAGAGAGAGAGAGAGAGAGAGAGAGAGAGAAGAAGAAGAAGAAGAAGGGAGAAGGGAGAAGGTAGGGAGCATCACCTACAACAAGCACACACATACAATCAAGAAAGCAAGCATGCATCAACAAACAAACTCACCACCATAGCCAAAAGAGAGCAAGAGGGAAAGAGAAGAAGACTCAATTGTGATAATGGGGTTCTATATCCTTTTCATATTTCATAAGTCACTTATATATATGAGCTCTCTTTTCACAATGGATGCCCGCCCATTCAACAATTGGGGACCCAAAATTGGTTCTCTAGCCCTATGTACACGTAGGCTTGCTGCTCATGGATGATGTTACACATGTTGTAAGCTCAGTCATCCCTCGGGGGGGTCACTCATAAATATGTAAGCATAGCATGTGGGTTCAACACAAGGGATTTTCAAAATCCCTTTTTTACACATTTTTTACATACAACACTATTGCGAGCAAAATAGGTAACTGACGAGGGTTACCTAAAAAGATTCCCTTCCAAAATGTGTAAAATCTCAAAAATGCCTTGAGAACACATCTAGAATTCCATGTATAAATTTAAAAAATACATGAATTTTGCTATTTTTTTCAAGATTGAAAACATGTGTGACCTTTGGAGATTATAAACTGTTGTTGTTTGTGACATAAAAATAAACTTGACTTACAAAATTACATAAGAGTCTACATAAAGAAATATAAATCTTTTTCAAATAAAAAATTATTTTATAAATTCATGAATATAAGACACTTTTTTTAATGGACTTTTTGGGACAAATTCTACCACTATGCATAAATATGCACATTATTTGATAAGCACTCAAAAAATATTAGAATACATAACAATATAAGCTCCATAATTTATGAAAAAATCTACAAACATCCTTGAGTCTATTTCTAGACCCAAATAGTAAAGCCTTTAGTATATACTCAATATAATTATTTGCTCTATTATTTATAAGCAGATAGTGGGCATGATATACAACCAATGCTAAGAGTTTAAAGAGGTCAACTTATAGGTGTGCGAAAGTAGACTTGTATTCATATATATATGTAGAAGATGGTAACTATGGAGGCTCTAAGTAAACCTAAGCATGTTAAAAGATATATTTTTTTAGCAGGACAATCTTAGAGGCAGACATCATATAGCCTATGGGTGTAAATTTTGACCCACATAGGCATTTGTTTTCATGAAGTGAATTTTTGTTATGCAATATGGATAAGGGTGGCGGGAAGAAATTGTAGCCTATATCATGTACATATGCGGTGGTGGCAAAAATTCATAGTATGCATATGTTGATGTTTGATCCAGATAGCCATTATCTCATGAACATAGGTGATGGTATATCTAAGAGTAGTGTAGGAATGAGATCTAGTTATAATTATTTATAGTGCATGTGAAGGATGTTGAAAGATGGTATGTCTGAGGGTAGTGTAGAATGAACTCTGGTTATAATTATTTAGAGGACATGCAAAGGATGTTGAGAGATGCAATCTTCGCTCGCGACATTGTCTTTGTGTACAAAGAGAAAAGAGAGGAGCTTAGGGCTTCTGGAATGGTGGTAGAGAAGAGCTTAGAGCTTTCACAATGACGGTAGATTCAAGGTCCCCTATGCTAGAGAGCATACTACTGCACATATGCATGGCAGAGTCCAGGCTCACATGCACCCCCTCCTCGACATAGATGGTCGCACCACGTGTATTTGCTTATAGTTCTTCAGCTTTAAAATTGAATTTTAGAACAAAAATCAGGATTGGAAAATCAATCGACTTGTGGTATTCCAAATAAATGGAGCCTTGCACATTTGGATTAAAACCAATGGATTACAGGTCATCATGGATTATCTCATCTAGCTCTTCTGTTATCATGATTTTTTGGCATCTTATATGTAGTGATATTATTTATAATACAAAGGTTACATGGTTACATAGACAAGCATTGTTTTTAATGACCTCCTCTCAAATTTGTAGTCAAAGGTTGCGACCATATGTGTTTTTCACGTCCTTAGCCATAAACCTATGTTCTACTTATATCACCTTATCTTAGGTATATTTTTTCTTTAATTCTATATAAAACTTCAAGTTTTATGGAAAAGTTGATGTTTTGCATAAAATCGATGTAAAACATCAACTTTTTCATAAAACTTAATGTTTTGGATCAACTCGATGCAAAACATCGAGTTGTGTGAAAAAGTTGATGTTTTGCATCAACTCGATGCAAAACATCAACTTTCATCACACAACTCGATGTTTTGCATCGAGTTGATGCAAAACATTAACTTTTCCACACAACTCGATGTTTTGCATCAAAGTTGATGCAAAATATCAAATTTTCCATACAACTCAATGTTTTGCATCAAAGTTGATGCAAAACATCAACTCCACCACAAAACTTGATGTTTTGCATCAAGTTTTAGATGCTCCGGAGGAGAAAAAAGTTGGAGGATCGGATATTGATTTTCATAAACAGGATGTTTTAGCGATTCCGTGTGCGATGGCATGCTCAGACAACCTATTCCACAAATTTTGAGTATGAACACGACTATGTTTCGATGCGATTTGCAGACGTCACAAAGTAACTTGCTGATACAGCAAGTCGCTTTGTAACGTCTGCAAGTCGCATCGACACATAGTCGTGCTGGTACTTAAAATTTGTGGAATAGGTTGTCTAAGCATGCCAATGTGGATGGAATTGCTAAAATATCCCGTTTGTGAAAATCGATATCCGATCCTCCAACTTTCTTCTCTGGAGCATCTGAAACTTGATGCAAAACATCAAGTTTTGTGGTAGAGTTGATGTTTTGCATCAACTTTGATGCAAAACATCGAGTTGTGTGTGGAAGAGTTAATGTTTTGTATCAACTGGATGAACATCGAGTTGTGTGGAAAAGTTGATGTTTTGCATCGAGTTAATGCAAAACATCAACTTTTCCACACAACTCGATGTTTTGCATCGAGTTGAAGTTTTATGAAAAAGTTGATGTTTTACATCGATTTTATGCAAAACATCAACTTTTCTATAAAACTTGATGTTTTGCATCAAAATTGATGTAAAACATCAAGTTTTGTGGGAAGTTGATGTTTTGTATAATGTTGATACAAAACATCAAGTATTGTAAAAAAGTTGATCTTTTGCATATAAAGTCAATGTTTTGAATATAAAGTTAATGTTTTACATCAACTTGATGCAAAATATCAAATTTTCGTAAAAGTTGATGTTTTGTATCACGTTGATGAAAAACATTAACTCTTAGTTGAGAAGTTCTTACTTAGCAAAGTTGGCCGCAATATATCTAAAACATCCTTACTATGTGTAGTCACTAGTAGGATTCAAACCTAAGTCCCTACTTGATATTTTACAAATAGTATTTTGGAAAGTATAAACTTTTGTTTCTTAAAGAGATATTTTTCATACTTTCTAAACTCATTTAATAACTAAAATTACCATTTAGCCCTTTTCTGTCACAAGGACACATCTTCTTAAAAAATGAGTGTGGAATTATTTTTCAAAATTAGACAACTTTTAAATAGCTTATTCATGATATTTTAAAATTCATATGTACGTATCGAACTCTTTTAAAAAAAGTATATATTATCAATTAAGAAATTATGATACTCAAGAGCTTCAAAATGGATTTTAATACTACTCTCATCGAGAGCCAAAATAGGGTTTTACAATTAAGATAATAATTATATCAATGTAACGCTTTTGTAATATAATTATACAAATAGTTTTTTATAGTTGCACTCTGTAGCACATCCTCAATCATGCTAACATGGCAGATGACCCAAGGAGTCTAAGCTTCAAGTGTACACATAGAAGAAGAAAATTGTATTTGTGGATAGTGAAGAAGAGGATGCCTGGTCTACCTTCTCAGGGAAAGGCACATCGACTAGTGATGGTGTAGCAATGATTATAAGGAACCATACCTATGCCATAAGCTATATGTTTAGAAAATGGCTTTTTTTACAGTTGTATCATTTTTTTAATGGATTGAAGATGGAAATAATAAACATTGTCTCTATTTTTGCACGTTTTTTGAAAACTTATTGTTAGTTTTTTAATTATAATCTCAAAAAGTAAGCAAAATGAAGTCTTTTTTTTTCATGTCAATTTTTGTAAGAAACATGTAAAGTGCCTAAAATATGATCGTTTTTTGACAGTGTTGTATGCATGCGTAGACCACTTTTTAAAAAGAGGTAAAAAATTAAACTTTTTTGATGGAATCTTTGAAAGATACCAAATGTATCTCATTTTTAGAAAATATTACCTATTTTGTCCGCAGCAGCAGTGTTATACAGAAAAGTATCATTTAAAGGGGGTATTCACATGTTGAATAGAAAAAGGGTACGTTTTATTCATGAAAAATTCACTAATAAGGTATTTTTAAAATAAGCCTTGAACGCACATGATATAGAGGGTTTACTTATAGTGAACCCCCTCGAGAGTCATCCCATATCTTTTTGTATGAAGCACTTGGTGTGGTTTTGCATAAAAATGAATTACATGAAGTGTATACATCCTTAGAATAATGTTAACCATTGTGGTTAACAACCTTACTCCCCTACAACCACTCAGACAAGTTTTATGGACATAATTAGAGATGTTACCATCCATGGGAGGTCCAAGTGACGAGTTAGAGAATCACCAAACCCCAGCTGAAAAGAGAGGAAGATGAAGTCTTTGTATCCCCATCGTCACTCTTAATAATCACACTACCCTCTTTCGTAGCTCTAGAAATTCATTCTACCGAGAGTTTATACTTCTTACATTGTTGCCTCTCTCGCTTCTTTTTTCCTTTGGAATGCTTTGTAGAAGCATGGGAGATTTTTTCACTCTCTCTGTCTTCTGAGCTATGAAGATCCCTAGCCTTCGCCTAGGCTCATGTGAGAATGAGTGCATCAATTATCACCGAATAGCTTTTTTCTCTCATGGCACTCAACATGTTCAATTGGGTTGTGGGCCCTTGATCACTTCTTAGGGGAGGTTTTTTAGGACAATCGTGTATGATGTGAGTTATGCCACAGCTTATACACCATCGTGACATGGATGAGATGATTTTGGAACCTTCTACTACTAAGACTCGGTGGGGGCACTGCCTTTTGAGGTGCGCTCCTCCACATGTATAGTAGGCTAAGGGTTGGCCATGGTTTGTAGAGTTCATTTGTGGTGCCTTTTAACCCATTGGTTTCCCATGGTCATAAGTGCCAAAGGTTGACATTCTGTAAATGGGAGCCAAGGTATTATCAGGCATCCTTACAAACTCTACATTAGAGTCTATAGTTGACGTTGGGTAGGACTTGTATCCTGACAGTCCCTCTACTGGATCTATTTCTAGCATATAAGTTTCGGTAACATCTTTGGTCCTGCTGATAGGATCTCCACTATCGACTGTGTGTGGTGTAGAGAGTGCTAAAGGTTGGGTGGTAGGGTTTCTCCTGTGAAAATCTTAGGGTAGTAGATGTTCCCAAAAGTGGCCCTGTACACTCAACACCCTTCCTTCTTTGTGAATCTCCAAACCTTAGGTTTCAAAGTTTCAACTACATTTTCTTGGTTTACCCCTCTTTAGGTTTCACGATCTCATAGATCTAATGGTGGCCATCCACATATTCCACTTCATGTCTGATTGGATTGATCATGTGTTTAAAGATGCCAATACACCACCCATCAGTGGGACATTGAGGTTCCATGAGATTCCTCTAATCCCCGGTAGGAGGAAGAATATCTAGGTAAGGTTCACCATTTTCCCACTTGAGAATGGGTTTGTTCCTCTAGACGGGTAAGTCTAGACCATTGTTGGTTGAGTAGAAATCATCGATAGGCCAGTTTGTAGTCATTACAGGTTGTATAAAATCCTCGCTTGTTGAAGATAAACTTATCAAGGTCAAAGAAAGGGTTTTTGAGAAGAAATGGGGTTAGGAATTTCTCAATTCCCATCCCGTTGCTTGTCGTGCGGGCACACAAGGCAACCTCACTCTCACTATCTTCATACAGAGGGTTAGTAGTGATTACTAACACCACCACTTTCCCTAATCACAAGTGCATACAATCAACCTCCTCAAAGACATCTCCTTGTCAAGAATCTTTGCGAGACTCAATGATTCATTAGGAACTCAATGGAGTCTTTTTGGGCCCTTTAATTTGCCATGAGGTTATGGAAACGTTTAACTTTTTGACAAATAGGAGCCCGCCATGTAAGCAAAAACCAATGGTTTGTAAGAGAGGTGTAAGAGTGGTCAAAGGGTGCACTTTTTCCCCCAAAAAGGGGAGGGGGCAATTTTACAATTTTCGGACCTCCATAACTTCTACATACAAGCTCCGATTTGAGCGGAGATTACAGATCCGTGATCTACGCATCAAGAGCTTTCCATAGATATGTTACATGATATGGTTTTATCCGCTAGATTTTAAATTCCATTTTCCCCCCAAAATTCAAATTCGAATAAAGTAGCCGTTTTGAAGCTTCAAATTAGAAAACGTTTCTTCTTAAGAGAAAAGGTTTGACTCCCTTAAATTGCCAAATAAAAGGGCCCAAGAAGACTCCATTGAGTTCCTAATGGTTCTTCCAAGGTAAGGTCAAGGGGAATGGGAGTGTAGCTCCATGTTTCACCTCACAAAGGTTTAGTTTTTTCTTTCTTCCTTTCATGCTTTTGTTTCTCTCCAAGTGTCTCTCTTGTTTGTTTTTAGTTTTTTATTTTTTTGTTTGTTGTTTTTTTTGGTGTGCTTTTTATGAGAATTTTTCCTCGTTGTGCGTGAAGTGCAATTAAGCTAAATGCATATGAAAGTGTGTTTCCTTTAGGGTAGGCCACTATTAAGAGCCATAATTTTTTACTATAGATTTCATCATTTCAATCAATATCAACACACAATGTAAAGATGTAAAGCTAAAAATAATGCTGCCAAGTTGAGCATAAATGAATGATGAAACCAAGGTGGCATGCAAATTCTCCCAGAAGGTTTGAAAATGAATGGTGAATGTGTGCGTGCAAATGAATGCATGAAAAGTAGAAAGCAAATGTAGAAAGCAGATGTAAAGAGTATGCACAAAGGAGCCATGGCCTAAAGTTGAGATCACTGTGTCCTACATCAATGTATAGTTTAGTCACCGGATTCAATTGTGGATGTGGGTGCTGCGAAGGTGGATCTAGGTTTGTGAAGCACCTATAAATGTATTGTGCACTTGAAAAATTCCATGAAGGTTCACACCTGTGACGTTCATGGCGGTGAGGCTCATGCTTATGAAGGTTCACTCTTGTGAGGCCCACGATTGTGAAGGTTCATGCTTGTGAGGTTCATGCCCCTGTTTGTGATGAGGTTCACGCTTGTGAAGGTTCACACCTCAAGAGCCACACTTAGAAGACTAAGAGGTGAGGGCACAACCCTACTTAGCAACACCTGACAAGTAGAAATATGAGAGGATCGACTCAATGAATCAAAATGGATTTGGAAGCATAAGAAACACACCTCGAGGGTAACACTAAGGAGGGAGATATGAGGCTCACAGACGAAACCGGAAGTACAAGAACAGAGAACTCACATATCGGAGGCAACACAAAGGAGGTCGGGAGGCATGAGGCTCATGTCTCTTAGGCTCACAACCTGTGAGGAGAACTACATGAAGCTAGGTAGGACCCTAAGACAGCCCATGAGGAGAACTACATGAAGCTAGGTAGGACCCTAAGACAGATCCACTATCAAATGCTAGTTGTTATGTGAGTGTGAAGTAAATTAGGAAATTGAATGCACACACATGATACCACATAACCTTCACTTCAATACAATAAGAAAAAGTGCCAACCACAAGAAACTAATGCATATGTGTAACAATTAACTGCTAACCTGCCACTCTAATCAATTATTAAAACTCTCTGCCATTGGGTGAGTGAGTCTCATCTACTCCCACCCCTAGTTATGGTAGAAAGTTAATAACCGATATCGCTCCTCACTAACTAGTACTTATCACTATGACAATCAATGCATAGCACCAAATCAAATCGAATTCTCATAACTGTCACATCAACCCCAATTTGAATGCACAATAACCCAAATTTGAATGCATAGTGAGAAAATTCAATTTCTAGTCTTGACTCCCTCTTGCTCTGTCAGATGGCCACACACTACTCAGAGGCATAGTAATCTTACCCAACTTTAGAGCACTGTTTGAGAGTTCAATCAAGCCTCTAACCCAATTTTCACCCCAATTCCATCCTTACCCAATCTTTCCTAGCTTCATATGTAGTTCCTTCCCAATTCCCACATAGTTGGATTATTTTCACACTTTTGAGGTGACTTAAAGCTAATTAGGGAAAATTAGGAAAGTTAAGAGATGCCTCATACAATGATTATTCCTAATCACAAGCACTCAAAACAATTATTCTTTGCCACAACAAAGGAAAACAATTTCTCCATAATCCTTTAGAAAAACAAACACTCTCCTGAAACAATCCTAATAGCCCCTCTCTCTTTTGCTAATCTTTGATCTCTCTTTAGCAAGGTGATTAGAGTTTTAACCGTTCACACTGAGAGTTTTTTTAACCATTCACACTGAGAGTTGAATAGATAAATATGAACATAGAGAGAGAGGAAGAAATAGAAAAAATCCGTTCTCTTGGCTTCCCCTTTGCAAAGACTTGCCTTCCTTTCGTTTTGCCCTTGCTATGCACTGCCTGTGGCCCATTCTACTTGCAGTATGATTTTGTTGCGCTGTCTCTTCTTCAAGGCCATTGTGCGCTCTTTGGTTTGCCTTTATTTGCTGCTGGTGCTTCTCCAAAGCCTACGCTTTTTGCTTTGCTGCTGCCCTATGCTTCACACCTCTCTCACCTTTCCTTATGGTGCGGCTGGCACCGGCATTACTTTTCTAAGGCGAGTGTCCGAACTGACCAGCCTTTCCTTTGGCCACCTTGCTCCATGACTCCTTGCTACTGTGCGTGCTTCTACGCACCGTGTGCCCAACCTCTGCTCACTACCTCCCCTTCATTTGTCATGACTGTTGCTGTTGGTGTTGCTTTGCCTTCCGCACTAGTCGCCTTGCTTCTGATGCTGGCTATGCCTCCATCCACCATCAATAGCTAGGTGTGCCACCCAGGCATTGTGCCCCATAGTAGCCACAACCCTTGCCTTCTACGCTCCGTCACCCAGCGGCCTTGGTCACCCAGTGCAAAAAGAGAAAGAGAGCGTCACTAAAAGCCCTTGCTGCTTGGTTGCACATTGTAGAGAGTGTTGTGTGAGAGAGAGAGACATTAAAGGCCCTTGCCCCTTGCTCCTCAGATCCACCACATGTGCCTTGGTCACGTCGGAGCTGCTCGTGCACCCTCTTCTCTCTCTTGTGCATCCCTGTAGCCTTATCCCCCCAAAGACGATCGTGCTATGTTTGGTTTTTGTTTTTGCAATTAACCTACTTCTAATGCTACCTTAACTACCCTAAATTGATTCATTAATACACTAGCCTACTAATTACCTAACTACACCCAATGATACTAATCTCCATGTTAAAAATAAATGAAATTAATTAATACTAGCTAGAGTAATCTATTCCTACACTAAAAATATTAACCATAAAGAAGAAAAAAGGAGAAAAACCCTATACACAATATAACAACAATTACAAAATTATCAAAACTTACCCCACCTTATCCTAAGCTACGACTGAGACCGAGAACAACTAGATATCCATGAAATACAGTAAACCCTAAGCCCTAGATCTTGCTTGACCTCCCACGATTCGGTTGCCCACCACTGTGAAACTAGCATGGGAGTGAGTTTTTACTTCCGCCTATCCATGACTAGGTAGCTTTGTGTGAGTAAAGTAGAGATTGAGATTGTAGTTTTGAATCTTGCACGAACCCACAAGGGATCAACCACAAAGAGCCCGGCGACCTAGAGGAGCAAAGGGAGCGACCATCAACTCCTAGCTGAGTCGGTGAGTACCCCAATGCTGATAAGGAGATAAGAAAGCTCGAAGACGCCAAGGCCTTAGTAGAAGAATGTCAACAGCTTCATGAAGCCAACAAGCTAAGGGCTAACCGGGTCAGGGATACAATGTATCCATGAAACGAACCAACAAGGGAAAGGAAATTAGACGTACCTACTCCAATTCCGGAAGAAACAGAAGAGGGATCTAAAGCAAACACAATGTTCAGAATGTTTGAGGAAAATGCGCTTGGTGAGTCCATCCATTCCTTCCCTATGGATGTATATGAGGCACAATCACCAGAGAACCCAGAGATATAGGAAGTCTCACAGCTGTACTGTCCACGCCCGTACAAATGCCATTGGGGCAACTGTTACAAAATTCACAAACCCTATGGACATACATAAAGAAATGGGTAGAAGGTGGACTAAAGCCAGCCGATGCTATAGAGGAGGTTCTACCACCTCTGGCGGTAGAAAGAACCCTAAGACACACAAGGAAAACCCGAGTCATTAAGATACTAGTTAATCAACTGGGACGTTATTACGAAAGCGACGACACAAATGCTACAATCCTGATTCATCATGGCGGGTACCAAGCACTGGCTATCTTGGATGGTGGGGCGGGTGTTAGCATCATCAGGGCAGATCTAATCGTTAAAATGGCTAACGGAACATCTTCAAGGCCCATTGGACTTCTGGATAATGTGAAACTCAAACTCTTTACGTTTCACTACCATCATACATTTGTGGTAATGGACTTCATGCGCCAACCTGACTCATATGACATAATATTAGGGAGACCCTTCATGAGGGAATCCAAATTGGTGTATGATTGGGCATTAGATCACGTGTATGTGCGTAGGGATTTACAAAGAGTACAAGCCATTCAAGACCTCCATTACAATCAGGGAGAATATTACCAACTTTTGGGACTTGGTGTCTATGCTAATAATAGAAGAAAAATCACTAGGTGAGGACTCTTCTTCACAAAGCAAGAACACATTGGAACAGGCCTTTTACTCTACTTCATATAGAGTCAGAGATAGAGGTCGTAGTTGTTTCAAGAAGTGCCAACACCTGTGTTTGGGGTTCTCAAACACAACACAACTAACTACTTCTGACACAGCAAAGACACCTTCATATAGAGGTCGTAGTCGTTTCAAGAAGTGCCAACACCTGTGTTTGGGGTTCTCAAACACAACACAACTAACTACTTCTGACACAGCAAAGACACCTCCATTAGGTAACACTAACTTCAATTCCCACATCAGGCTAAACACAAACAGAGCATAGAGAACACGGATTGAGCAGAGATTTGCTAGACAAGATAGAGAATAACAGAACAGAACTGAAATACCATGTTTGATTGATCAAGATGAATCATACATTGCTTTCTTCTTCTTCCCTTGTAAAAGACGACTACAAAGCCCCTATAAATAGGCGACTTCAGACAGTTTTAGATGGTTGTAACTAGAATGTCACAAGACACTAACAGATGATATCCGACTAACCAGATCATAACAAACTCCGACTGATCAACAATCCGACTGAGTAGAATTCCGACTGAGCAAAGATACATATATCCGACTAAGCAACTATTAGGTAACTATTAGGTATTCTATCTGTAGTTCAACACATGGCACAGCCCGGTGGTTGATTTCAAGGAAATCGGACTTGAATTCACAATCCCTTGATCAGAAAATACTGGCCACATGACAAAATTTGATGCTGCTTCTTCAAATGTCAGGTACTACATCACTTTACTGCTCAGCCTGCATCCCTTCAACAACTGGAACCTCTTTCAAAACTTCAGTCTTCTCTGCTGATTTATCTTCCACTGAAGTCTCCACTGGTTGCTCACTCTGACTTGATGTTTGCACACTCAAATTTATAATAGGTACTTCCACCTGAACTTCTAGTTCCTGAAACATTTCCTCCACAGTCCTATCACTCTGAATCTTCACACTCTGCATCTCTTTCAGTTCCTGTACCTGCTGAATTCAGTACTCACGTTCTTTCTTCAACTGTCCAACCTCTTCTACCAATCTTGCCTCATGCTGAGTTACAAACCCTGTTTTCATAACATCATAGGGATAATTTATCATTGTAGACATCCTCTCCTTGATCATTCCCCAAGAATCCTGCATAGTGCTATGCATTTGTTGCTTCAGAATCTGTACATCCCCTTGTGCCATCAGCACTCCATTTACATCCAACTCTTCATTCATCAACATCTGTTTTTCCAGCACCTGTAAAGGCTGAAGTCTCAATTGCATCATTTCATTATCAACCTTCATTTCTGCATTATCTTTAGCCAATTTGTCCAACTCGGATGTAACCCTATCATCCATTTTTGCTGTCCATTCCTTGAAGATGCCTAAAGACATCTTAACCTTAGCTATCTCCAATGCATGTTGTTCCAATAACTGAGCCTTTTCAGCAATATGCGTCACCTTTGTCTGCTTCAATTCCTCCTCAAGCTGCTTCATCTGTGCACTTTTAGCCTGGTAATCCTCTGAAGTTACTATCTCATTCACAAGATGCTGCTGCTCAATCTTCTCCTGCTGACTCTCTATGAAATACTGAAGTGCCTTCAGATACTGCTGAGCATGACTCACATCCTTCACAACAAACCCTGGTTGATTCACCACCTGTTCTCCAAATTCAAGTTTTGCAACTAACTTGCTTCCCCCCAATTCAAGTTTCCTCTTCTTGGACAGTGTAAAACTCTTCCCCAGCATCTTGGGTGTTTGTGAACCTGATGCATCAATCAAAGTCTGCACTTCTACACCCTCAACATACGGTTTTTTCTGAGCTCCATATATCACCTTGAAGGCCTCTGTCGGACTGTACCCAACTGTAAGCATGCTCTGATACAACTCCTTCTTGTCAGGCTCCAACTCATCACATTCCGACCCCTGCTCTACAACCTTCTCAGACTGCTGCTCTACTTTGCTGTATTTTTCTTTATCTGGCAACATAATCTCTCCCACTTCCACTTTCTGTGCATACTGAAACATTGCAGCTAAATAAGCACTCAACCTGCTATTTGATTGTGTCTTTCTCTTGTCCGACCCAAATATTTCTCCATGAATCTTGTCAAATAACCAATGTGCCCAGCTAACCTCCTCTCCTTTCTCTGCCCAAGACAATGGTGCATAATTTTCCTTCGACATGTAATCAAATTTTATAATAGAGCACATTCTTTCAAGATACCATTTGAGCTGTTCCCTCCTAGCATAGTTGACATTCCTTAACATATAATACTGTCTACCCCCTTCTCTGGGACCAAATTCCTTCTTCAAGGCTTCATCAAGACATTTTGGGATCACAGCATCCAAAACATAGGGTAATTTAAATACTTCTGCAACCATTTCCACAGTAAGACTCACCTTTGAAGAAATTGCGCCTTTTGTTTTTCTGAGTATCTCCACCTGGCTTTTAGCATAGAAGTTATTCCTCCAGTCATCCCATGGCAAGCCTGCAAACTCCTGCAAACCGACTTGCTTCAACCATGTTGCATTCCCTGGTGCTGTCCCGTCTAGCTCTACCTTGAAATCGGTGTAGGGATCCATCAGCGACTGTGTAAGTTTGCCAGTAGACAACGGTGTAGGAACCTCGTCTTCTTCCTCAGCCGCACGCTCCTCTTCCTCAGAGCTGCTAACATCAACTCTCATCGTTGCTCCCTTCCTACGAAGCCGCTTCTTCAGAGCATCCCGCTGCTCGTCCTCCGCTGGTGGTTGCATGCCTGCAGAGCTCTTAGCTTTCGGCATAGTGAAAGGCGAGAGCAAGGAAAACGCAGAGAAAATGCGCGAGTGGTCTTGCATGGACGCTTGACAGAAAGGACCTCGCACACGCTTGTACGCGCGAAAAGTGCGATCAAAATCTGGCTGCCTCGAAATGATACTCTCCTTAAGTGTCCACTCACCGCTCAAATCAAGGTACCATGCAAAATGGTTAAAATTTTCAAAAACTCCGACTCTCTGAGATCCGACCCAGCAAAATCCGACTGAGTCCGAATCCGATGCAGACCCATATCCCTGTATTGTCGGACTTTCTTCTGGATCCATTTTCACCTGTTCCACCTGTATCAATGCTGAACTTGCCCAATCCAAATGTGGTGGTTTTCCTTGAAACTTTTTCAACCTGAACCCATTAATTGGTTTCTCAACCCTAGTTCCAAAAACATCAGCCACAATAAAGGTTCCTTGTCCCAGATCTTCAACAATTTGATAAGGCCCTTTGTATCTCAGTGTTAGCTTACCAGGATGAGGTCCCAACCTGGAATTGTACACCATCACCCAATCACCAACCTGAAACAGCTTAAATTTGACATTCATACTCACCCAAGCCTGTCTTCTTCTTTGAATCACCTCAGTGATGTAAGAACTGACTAATCTGTCCTCTTCCAACTGCATCAAATACCTGCTCCGGTACTTCACTGACAAACTTGGAGACATTTTCTCAGCAGTTACTCTTAAACTTGGTACCACAAATTCCATAGGCACAACTGCTTCTAATCCATATACCAACCTGAATGGTGTCATCCCTGTTGTAACTTTAAAAGCTGTTCTATGAGACCACAAAGCAGAGTCCAGCTTCAAGTCCCAATCTTTTTGGTTATCCTGCACAATCTTCTTTAGGATCCTTACCAATGTCTTGTTGGTACTCTCAGCTTGTCCATTCGCCTGGGGATGATAAGCTGTAGACTTTTTGTGCATAATCATATGAGTTCTTGTCAGTTCAGAAATTACATCATTCAGAAAGTGAGTTCCCCTATCACTTACCAGTTCGACGGGACACCCAAACCTGGTCATGATATTGTGATACAAGAACTTTGCAACACTTGCAGCCTTGTTATCCTTCAGAGCTACAGCCTCAGCCCACTTTGTACAATAATCAGTAGCAACAAGGATATACCTGTTACCTCTTTGAGTTGTTGGTTTGACAGGTCCCACAAAATCAATTCCCCACTTCTGAAATGGTTCCAAAGGCAAAATAGGATGATCTGATATCCTATCTGAATTATCTGGCTGTCCAAGCTTTTGACAAATCACACATCTCTTGGCATATTCATGGGCATCTTTCAAAACTGTAGGCCACCACAAACCAGCCTGCAATATTTTCTTTCCTGTAATATCCCCTGAGAAATGTCCTCCGGCTGGTCTTGAATGTGCTTCCTGAATTACTGCCTTCTGCTCATACTCAGGTACACATCTTCTTATCACCTGGTCAATTCCCTTTTTGTACAATGCTCCAGCAATCACTAAGAATGGTCTACTCTTCAAAGCAAACTTCCTTCTCTGATCTGGAGTAAATTTTACTGGCATAAATCCCTCAGTTAAAAATGTCAAAAACTGATCATACCAGGAATCCGACTCAGCAGCCTGAACTTCAAACAATGGGGCATCTGGTAGATCATCATCCACCCCACTTGGTGCTTCTCCAGTTTCCAACCTGCTAAAGTAATCAGCAATAGCATGCTCTTTTCCTGGAGTATGGACAATCACAAAGTCAAACTCCTGTAACAAAAGCATCCACCTGGCTAATCTTCCTGTCAACAATGGCTTCTTAATCAGATACAGTAGGGCTTGGTGATCCACATGAAATATTACCCTGTTCCCCAACAAATAATGCCTGAACTTATTCAAGGAATATACCATACCCAAAGCTTCTCTTTCAGTCACAGCATAATACCTTTCTGCAGATGATAATATCCGACTGGCATAAAATACTGGCCTGTACCATCCTGACACCCTCTCCTGCATCAGAATTGCCCCTAATGCTACATCTGAGGCATCAACAAAAATATGGAAAGGTAGAGTCCAATCTGGTGGCTGCAAAACTGGTGCAACAGCTACCATCTTCTTCAACAATTGAAATGCCTTCTCTTGAGGCTCAGCCCACACAAAAGGCACATCCTTCTTAGTTAAATGTGTCAATGGTGCACAAATATTGGCTAAATATCTGAGGTACCTAGCATGCCATTTGATCTGACCCACAAACCTCATTACTTCCTTCACATTGGTAGGAGACTTTGCTGTTTGAATAGCCTCAACCTTCTTCACATCAATTGCCATGCCTTCCTGTGAGATCACATGACCCAACAAAATCCCACTCTTCACAGCAATCACACTCTTGTAAGGGTTCAAGGCCAGTCTGAACTGCCTACACCTCTCCAAACACAACTTCAGATGCATCAGATGTAAGTCCTTCTTACCAAAAACAGAGAAATCATCAACAAATACTCTCATGAAGTCTTGTAAGTGTGGCTCAAAAACCTTATGTGCCACATAATTGAAGGATGGTGGTCCATTTTTCAAACCAAAACTCATAACAGTAAAATCATATGCACCAAACTCAGTGATGAAAGCAGTTTTATGCTGATCCTCCTCAGCAACACTAATCTGATTGTAACCTGAAAAGCCATCCAGAAAGCTATACATTTCATGACCTGCTACAGCATCTAACACTGCATCACAAAATGGCATTGGAAAAGGATCTGTTATGGTTGCTGCATTGAGTTTCCTGTAATCAACACATACTCTCAGCTTCCCATTTTTCTTAGGCACCACAATTATTGGAGATAACCATGTCACCTGGCTCACAGGTTTAATGAACCCTACTGCCAACAACTTATCTATTTCTTCCTTCACCTGCAATGCAAAATTCGGATTCATCCTATACCTTTGCTGCACCACTGGAACTGCATCTGTTCTTAAATTAATCTGATGCTGATGTAATGCAGGATCTATACCCTTCACTTGAGAATACTCCCAAGCAAAGACATCTATATAGTCCTGTAACAATTGTAAAAGATCCTCCAAAAATTGTCCTTCCACCTGCACACTTACTTTCACCATCCTTGGTTCTGCACCTGTACCCAAATTCAGTTCCTTAAGATCATCTTCTTTAACCCGACTGGACGTGCCATACTTCTTGTCATAAATCCTTACAGCCATCTCTCCTGCCTCCTTTTGCTCTTGTTCCATCTGTTCCTTGGTAGCAATCTCTGTTTGCTGTTCCAGCAACTGTCTGAACACTGTCCCTTCAATCTCTTGACCTGGCAAGAACTCAGACTCTTCCTGATTCTGATATTCCACAAGCTGCAATATTCTTTCTACATCAACATCAAATAGTGGCACCACTGTTGGATTAGCCATTAAAAACTGTTCCTCCTCATCATCTTCTATTTCTTCAGCAAGATTAATTGTCTGTGCAAACAATGGCTTTTCTTTAAGAGACATACTTCTCTTACCCTGCATGGTTACAGTAATCTTCTTTTTCCCCTTGGTCAGAACCACCACATTCAATCCCCAATCCTGTTTAACTTTAGCCATTCTAAACCAAGGCCTATCCAGTAACATTTCATAAGGTGATAGTGATTCTGACATTCTGATTACCACAAAATTTACCAAGAATCCCATACCTGCAACTTCAATTTCCTGCTGCTTCAAAATTCCCAATGGTTGCACCCTGGTTTGATCTGCCATTTTCACCTGAAATGGTGTTGGGGCTAAACTTGCTGCACCCATTTCTTTGTATACAATTTCAGAGAGAATGTTAACCCCTGATCCTCCATCCAAAAGAACTTCATCAAACACCCTGCCCTGGTACTCAACCTTTATGACAGGAACCACAAAGTCAACATCTGCTGGATCAATGCTATTAACTGCTGGAACCAAAGTCGGATTATCTCCTGACTGCTGATCCTGAAGTCTTTTAAGCAATCTTTCCTTAAATGCTGGAACCAAAGCTAACAACTGATCTAATGACAATTGCAAGGGAGAATTTATGAGTACCTCAAACCAATCTTTGTCCCTTTCATCCTTCATCTTCACATGGCTTTCGGACTGATGCAGAACTAACTCTTCTTCATCCTCCAACTCCGATTCTTCTTGCTTGTCCTGATGCTTCAAAATTCTTCTTTGTACCTGGTCCCTGATGCCTTTTTGTTCCTTCCAATCAATTGGTCCTTTCTGTTTAGACCTGGTAACAGCCAATACCTCAATATCCTCAATATCCTCAGTATGCTCTTTGCTTTGCTGCTCCTGTATGTTTGGACCTTGCTTTACCTGTACCTGTTCATCTTCTAATTGAATCATGATTACATTTGCTTGAGCTGCTGGTTGATTCTGTTGTTGCTACTGCCCCTGCTGGTTATTCTGATTGTACCTAATCACTGGGACACCTCTTTCTTCTCTATGTTTCACCCATAAGGCACATCCTGGCCCTATCCAATGATCTGGTGCTGAACAATAAACACAAGGCATGACTCTTGCCTGTCTTCCTTCATTGTTTTCCTGTTCCCTCCATGGTGGTCTATCAGATCTTGCTCTCTGAAATACTCCTCTGCCCCTAGTTGGAGCAGCCTGGTTTGCTGCAACCTCACCCCTGCCTCTACCTGCATAAGGTGTAGTCTGACCCCTGTTCTTGGGATTATACCAACATAAAGCTGTCGTATGCCCATCCTTGTCACAAATTTCACAGAACTTCTTTTCTTTTGGTGCTGCAACAGAATAACCTATCTTTCTCAATTTACTTACCAAATCCTCCTCTTTGGATTGCTTTGCTTTGGTCTTGTGCTTTTTCTTTGTCTTCAACTCTTCTTCCTCACTGTCGGATCCTGCTTCTGAATCCTCCTCCTCAGAATCTGATGCTGACTCTGGCTGGTCATCTGAATCCGAATCATTCTTTCTGGTGTGTTTGCCCTTGCCGCTTCCAAGTCTTTTCTCTACTCTAGCTGCTGCAATTACCAAATCATTAATTCCACCTGCAATATCAATGCTAGCCACTGCATTTTTCAGCCCACTTCTCAATCCTTTCAGAAAATAACCTGCCAGCATCTCATTGGTGGGTCTCTCATTTCCCTGTAACCTTTCAACCAGAATTCTGAATTTCTGAGCATAGTCCTCTACAAGCATCTTCTTCTGTCTGATGTCTCGGAGTTTTCTTAAAATGTCTGTTGGAGTCTTTTCCCTCCTGAATCTCTGTAAAAAGGCTATTCTAAGATCATCATATGTTGGGAAGTGTGGTATCCCATATTGGCTAAACCAACTCATGGCCTTCCCTTCTAGAGTTGCTGCAAATTGCTGCAATTTAACTGCATCATTGTACAACACAGTATACCCATTTGCTTCCCATTTTGTCTCAAACTGAGCTACATGACAATCAGCATCCTCCTTAGATCCTCCGCTGAATTTAGCTGCTTTCACCCTAGGGTTGGGTAGTTGTTGAGCCATCGGATTTGGCTGAGGTGGTTTCCTAGGTCTTTGCCTGGTAGCCCCCCTTAATGGGTTGAACTGAAGACTCCTTCTAACTCCTGCAGACCTTCCTGTCAGGATTAGGGCGCCTAGAAGTCCCCCCACTAGCCTCTGGTGCAACTGAACTTTCCCCCCCTTGGCCTACAACAATTTCTTCAGGGATTTGGTGTTCCTGATCATCTTCACCCTCGTCAGCATAATGAAACGGGTCAGTGTTACCAATTCGGGCCTGAGCCCTGGTATAGTAAACCCTTCCTACTCTTCTGTCCCCCCCTGACATTCATTTCCCTTCTCGTAACAGAACGGGACCAGCGGGATCGCCAATGTGTTTTGGGTTCTCAAACACAACACAACTAACTACTTCTGACACAGCAAAGACACCTCCATTAGGTAGCACTAACTTCAATTCCCACATCAGGCTAAACACAAACAGAGCATAGAGAACACGGATTGAGCAGAGATTTGCTAAACAAGATAGAGAATAACAGAACAGAACTGAAATACCATGTTTGATTGATCAAGATGAATCATACATTGCTTTCTTCTTCTTCCCTTGTAAAAGACGACTACAAAGCCCCTATAAATAGGCGACTTCAGACAGTTTTAGACGGTTGTAACTAGAATGTCACAAGACACTAACAGATGATATCCGACTAACCAGATCATAACAAACTCCGACTGATCAACAATCCGACTGAGTAGAATTCCGACTGAGCAAAGATACATATATCCGACTAAGCAACTATTAGGTATTCTATCTGTAGTTCAACAACCTGACACAGTAGGGGCTCTTCTTTTTGCTCAGTCCACTACCGAAAGCATAAAGAGTTACGCTACTGAGACCGCAGTTGGAGAAGTTGTCGCTGTTGCTCAGGTTTTACTTAGGAATGCATCGCAGCAGCAGAGAAAGTTCGTCATTACTGGGGTGACAAATTTTTAAAATACCCACCATGCGGGGTGTTCATGGACCGCTTGATGTGAGACCCATACCCAACAATTCTAACTACTCTACTAGGGTAGAGCGTCGTCGAGAAATATAGGTGATCCCTCCCAATTAATCTAGCACTTCTAACCCTAAGAACTTCCCCCCTTAACTAGGATTTAAGGGTTAAAATTCCATAAATATCATTTTTTTCTTAAATCTTTGTTGTTCTATAGCCTTTGATTGTTTGTGCGATATTTTTTCTTGAGTGTTTGTTTTTCTATAGCCTTAAGATTGTTCGTATGATATTTTTCCCCTTTTTTCTATAGCCTTAACTATCATTCTTTTTTTATTTCTTGAGTGTTTGTTTTTCTATAGCCTTAAGATTGTTCGTATGATATTTTTCCCCTTTTTTCTATAGCCTTAATTATCATTCTTTTTTTATTTTTCTTTAGCGTTTGGTTTTCTATAGCCTTAAGATTGCTTTTATGGTATTTTTCCCCTTTTTTTTCTCACCCACAAACTACGCCCAAATGCATAGGTCAAGCCTAACTCAAGCTGGTGAAGCTCTTGTGTCACCCACCCATCACTCATGCTCTCACTCACACACCCCGCCAACAACAATAAGAGTATGTAGACAAGCCTCAACATAATTTACATAAAAAACAATCACCACATATATATGCATGTCATCATAACAAAACCATATATACAAATTCAAATCTAAGGCCTATTACTTTAGCCCAAATCATCAAATTGAGTAAGTACTTGCTAACCGTGTTTGGGATCATCGGATCCAAGAGCCGCTTTTGCTAGCATGGAAATCATATCGAGCCTGTTCACTCATTCTCATTAGGAGTGGCTTCTTGGTTCTTAGACAAATGGAAATCCCTTCTTGACCATAGAACAATAGGTGGTCTTGCAATTTCAGAGGATCTCTAGTGCATAGTCTTGTTTACTGTCTTGCTACCCCGTGGCATCCTTTTATAATAACACAATCACCTATGTCTTTGTCTTTTGTTACATGTAATGTGCGAGTACTCACTCTCTATATCCACTAGGGATGCCTAGTTTATCATTATAAATAGCTTAGTATCGTGGGTGATTCTATTTAATACTTGATGTTAAATATATGCTTGCATGGACTTAGGTTGTTGTGTTTATGCATGTACCATACATGTGAGAGTTGATTTATTGAGAGAGTCTAAATGATTCCATATTGATATGATAGTAATTGGTTGTGAGCGAGTCCTATTAATTGCTATAACCACATGCTAATATTATTTTGTGGAGTGATTCCAATTTAATTACGACCTAACATTGTGGATTGTATGAGTAAACAAAAATCCCAAACAATTTCGTATTGAGATGATAGTAATTGGTTGTGACTGAGTCCTATTAATTGCTCTATAACCACATGTTAATATTATTTTGTTAAGTGATTCTATGGATTATATGAGTAAACATTTGGATTATTTCTCATTGGCTGGACCATTATTTTTTTAATACTTTCTTATATGACCCTTTTTGAGTCCAAATTTCACTTATTGCAAAGGATTGTATCATTTATTGGCTTTATGAAAAAATAGAGAAGGTACAAAGAGATGGAGAGGATTTCACCGCTTGACATCGATTACACATACATTTGATCCGTTGTCCCAACCACACATCGCGATTACGATGACGCATTGTCTCATCTTCCCCAGAACTGCTTGAGGAGGTTGATGACATCCTATGCACAAATCAGAAAACACAAAATCATAATATGTTTTTAATGAAAGTATAAAAATCGCGTGTATTAACGCGGCTATTTCTTAAAAATTGCGTGTATTAACGCGGCTATTTCCTAAAAATCGCGTGTATTAATGCGGGTAATTCCTGCTAAACGTGTGTATAAACGCAGCTAAATTATCGTACACGCGAACATACACGCGTTTATAAACGCGACGATTTGTTTAAACTAAAAATAGCCCGCCTTCCCCAAATAAAGATTTTGAACTAACAATACTGTTGTTTTTCGTTTTCGCCTCTTCCAACAGAAACGAAACCTAAGTGCAAGGAGGGAGAAGAGAAGGAGCACACACGGGAGGAAGCCGACCAAGAAAGAAGACTCACTTTTTCAGAGGTGAGTCAGTTTGTCCTTTGCCTTTGTCAGATTTGTTTATGCTATTTTCTCTTTGTGCTTTGGGTTTGTCTCCGTTCTTTTGCTTCTGTGCACACGATTTTGGGTGAATGATTCTGACAGGGGCGACAGTGGACCTTTTATAAGGACACATTGTCGGAGGTCGGTCCTTTTCAAATTTTTTTTTGCGCAGGTCGCGTGTAGAAACGCGTGTAAAAGCGCGTGTATCCTGTCTGCACAGACTGTTCACGCGGATATACACGCGTTTCTGGACGGGTGTATACACGCGTTTTTTGACGGGTGTATACACGCGTCGCGTTTCTGGACGGGACTGCGTTTCCTGTTTCTATGGTTTGCAGGCTGATAGATGACTTGAATGATGATATTTGTGTGAGTCAAGAGACAACCCATGATGTACATGAGGATTATTTTTACAGATTCTTTATGGATATTCCAGGTTCTTCATCTGATCCATTTGCGTACAGCAACAATTGGCTGATGGAGATGCTAAATCATTTTGGGTGCCATCCTGGTCCAGTTGAGCTTACAGAGTACATGTATGCCCATCCCCCTCCTTCCATGCTTGGTGTTACCCCTACCGCGAGTATCCAGGGCACTCCAGTGCCGTCTATGCCTACGAGTCTGACAAGACGGCATGCAGCTTCTCCTCTTCCACGTCCACCGAGGAGACATACCTCGTCCCAGACACACTCACGCACACCCTCACAGCCACCATCACGTGCTCCCTCAGAGCCACCGTCACGTCAGGGCTCACAGCCACCGTCACATAGACAATCCCCCAGTTGTGACTCCACCCGCAGTAGTAGGAAGAGTGGGAGTGGAGGATGCGGCGGGTGCTTTGGTGGGGGAGGTGGGGGAGGTAGTAGGGCACGCGGTGAGAGAGGAGATAGAGGGAGAAGAGTTAGAGGAGACAGTTTGGAAGAGGAGGAGATGAGAGAGGTGGAGGGAGTGATCTGCTATGATGTGACGGATAGGGGTGGTATAGTGATGGATGCGAGGGGGAGGGAGGTAATGGAGTACATGCGTGGGGTAGTATCAAACTTGTATAGAAATTGTTTTATTAAATTTAAAGATCAAAATAGCCGATTAGTTGGGGAGGTGATAGAGGCTGTACATAGTCAGTACCCCAATCCCCCACATGCTACATTCTCGGCTGTATGGGGAAGAACGCGAATAAGGGAGATCTTAAGTAATAAAATATCTCACCTTAAAAAACTCGCGTACGATGATGGGCTAAATGTAGCTGCGGGTGGCTATCCTGCTGAGAAACCTGCGCCCACTGCGTACAAACGCGAGTGGAAGGAGGCAAAGAAACGAGCAGACGGTGGCGTGAAGAGCAGGCAGCATGTGGAGGCACGACGGATCCAAATGGAGACCATTGGATCTTTGCATTTCGGATATGGCGGCGTCGAGTCATGGGAGGCAGAGTTCGTAAGTATCTTGCCACTTTATTTGATTGTTTACTTAATTCATTGATTCTATGATTGTTTTAATCTTACAAATTGTGTTGATTATGATACAGCGACGAGTTACGGGGAGGAAGCCCTCAACCCACGATACTGCGTATGCTCGTCGGCATAGCAGACGTGACACGTGGGCCATCTTCAGAGCTGAGGGACGTATTACGGACGCACAGTTTGAGATGGCCATGAGACCATACGGTCAACAGGTACTTGAAAACTCTAAACGAATGATTTTGGTTTATTGAATTACATATATATATACTTATATACTATATATTACTTGAACAGGCACAAGCTGGTGATGATCCACCCGCCGCCACTGCAGAGGGTGGATGTGAGCACTACTCATTGGACATTCCGATCGATGAGCATGGAGGGAGCACCGAGTCATCATCTGGGTCTGAGTAGTACTTAGACTTATAGTATCACATTCCATATTGAGGATGTGGTTGTATATATTTTTTTGTAAACTGAAGCCATGGGCTACTTCGAGATATGGACTCCCTTGTATATATGTGTGAAATTTTGATAGTAATATTGAATCGTGAATCGATAGTATTACATTCATGTCTGTCTTGAATTGTGTATTGACAATGTATGCATTCATGTCGTTCTTGTCTTAATCTTCCTCGTGGATGGTCTAATGCACCAAAAAAAAAAAATCCAAAGAGTGTTATTGGGTGCTGGAATGCTGGAACAGCATTTAGGCACCAAATAGCACTCTCTGGATTTTTTTTTTGCTCTCTGTTCGCGTATATAAACGCGTCAAAACTGTTAAAAGTCGCGTGTATATACGCAAAAAATCTGTAAAACACGCGTGTATAAACGCGTCAAATCTGAGAAATACGCGTATATAAGCGCATCTAATGTAACAAAACACGTGTATAGACGCTTGTATCAACGCGTCTAAATGCATCTGAACTGACAGAACGCGTGTATACGCCCGTGTATGAGCGCGTCTGAGCATTCCTATACACGCGCTTTTACATGCATGTCTCTGGCCGCGATTATACACGCGCTGATACACGAGCCCGCTACTTTTTTTCACAAGTCATTTTTAGTGGCTAGGAGCGCGGGTATGAGCCCGATCCCTTGTAGTGTAAGCCTCATGCATGAGGCTTATAATTTGGTAATGAATAAGTCTTATGCATGAGGTTTATGCACTACGCTTATGTATGAGGCTAAGGCATATGGCCACCTCTAGAGAGGAACTATGCTATCCATGTAGGGGAGAAAAAAAAATCCTAAAACTTACAAACCCTATAACATGTAAAAACATAAGAGAGGAAACATAAAAGGGAGATATCTCTTACCTTATGGGGCTTGTATGTGTGGATAACCTACAAAATCAAACCAAATAAAGAAAAAAGTATAAGTAACCCTAATAGAAAGCATATACAAAACCCTAATCTTAATAGAAATCTTAATGAAAGATTTTGTCCCTAACTAATTGAATCTTTCTTTTTCCCTTCTCATCATAGCTTAACCCTAACCCTAGCTTCTAAATAGAAAACATAATAGAGAGCTCTCCATCAAATCTCTTTATTGGTGTTTCTATATAGAAGCTAGGGTTAGGGTCATGTTTCAATGAGAAGGAAAAAAGAAGGAAAGAAAAAAGAGAAGAAAGAGAAGGGAAATACTTACAAGAAAGCTTTAATGGAAAGCTTGTTTGCATATAAAATGAAGGAAAATAGTAGACGTACCTTGCTTGAGCTTGAGGAGGATAGGGTAGGAGAGGTAGAAGTGACAGACAAGGCAAAAACCTGCAAAAAAAAAAAAACTCAGAGTACAAGTTTATTGTATTCAAAAAAAATAAAACTACGTGGTGGTAAAAGAAGCGGCAAAAAAGCGGGATATTTTTACAATATAGCAGCATTTTTTTTTGCTGCCTATAGACGGCAATGATATTACGCTACTCAACAGCGAAAAAGCATTGAGAGACAGTGATATATCGCTGCCGAGCATCGTGAAAACCCCCGATATTTTCCTTCAAAAAATGCTGCTATGCTCCCGACGATGATGTGTTGTAGTGCAAGGGTGAAATAAACATGAGGTTGAATGAATAAGAGATCTTACCTCGACCATGTCAAGTCAATCGAGAGAAAACAACAACACAAGCTTAGACAATAAAGGCAACATGTGATATTAGAACATTGTTAAGACCTCCTACAATACTGCTTAGACAAGTAGGGTGGATAGTGCCATGTTCGGATGATAGCTTCTGAGGACTTTCCACATGCTCCTCACTATTAAAGCCAAAGGAAACTTCTCTTTTACAAGAGAAGAATAGTGAGAAGCTCGAGGACTCCCCCTCCACTCTATAACCACCTACTCCTCGCAAGATAACCACTCCTAACTTGACATAATCAGCATTCTAGATAGCATATAGCCCTGCTCCATATCTCTATGCATAAGGCTATGCATACCCTATGCATAGCCTATGCATAGGGCTTATGCATAAGCTATGCATAGGGTATGCATAGCTTATGCATAAGCTATGCATAGGGTATGCATAGCTTATGCATAAGCCCTATGTATAGCGTATGCATAGCCTATGCATAGTCTATGCATAGCGTATGCATCGCGTATGCATAGCGCATGTATATCCTGTGCATAGGAGCCATATGCTCTTGACCTAAACCTAATCCTCCCCGACACCCAAGGGTGCAAAAACACAAAAAAAAGAAGCATAAACAAAGAATGGAAAAAGAGGGCTTACATTTTCTAGTCGAATTCGTATGAACCCGCTACATGGCCGGAACCCTTGGTGGTTGTTTGCTTGAATAGACCTACAAAAAATTATTATAATAAATCAAAACATTAGTTCATTAGTTCATAAGCACTATACATAGGCTATGCATAAGCCCTATGCATAAGCTATGCATAGGCTATGCATAAGCACTATGCATAAGCCCTATGCATAGGGTATGCATAGGGTATGCATAGGGTATGTATAAGCTATGCATAGGCTATGCATAAGCACTATGCATAACCTATGCATAAGAACTATGCATAAGCTATGCACAGGCTATGCATAAGCACTATGCATAGGGTATGCACTATGCATAATAGGGTATGCATAGGCACTATACCCTAATCCCCGATACCCAAGGGTGCAAAACCACAAAGAGAATAACCATAAACAAAGAATGGAAAAAGAGGGCTTACCTTTTGTAGAGCCGAATCTGTATGAGCCACCCATGGCCTAAACCCTTGGTGGTTGTTTGATTGAATAGACCTATAAAAGATTATTATAAAAAATCATAAAATTAGTTCATTTTAACATAATATGCAATAGGGTTTATGCATAAGCCCTACTGCATAAGGCTATGCATAAACCTATTGCATAGGGCTTATGCATAAGCCCTATGCATAAGGCTATGCATAAACCTATTGCATACGGATTATGCATAAGCCCTATTGCATAAGGTTATGTATAAACCTATTGCATAGGGCTTATGCATAATCCCTATTGCGTAAGGGCCATGCATTACCCTACTGACCTAACCCTAATCCCCAGCACCCAAGGGTGCAAAAACACAAAGACAATAAGCATAAGCCAAAATGAAGAAAGAGGGATTACTGTATGAGAGGCTATGCCCAAACCCTTGTTCAGTTGAATAAACCTAGAAAAAAGAAATATAATAAATAAAAAAAGTTAGTCCTCATTAACACATTAGCAAGTAAGAAGAATAAGATAAAAAAGAGGGGAGCTAGTACCTTAAACCCTACTCTTAATGCATAAGTGAATGAAAAAATTAGTTTATGTTAAGCCTAAACCCTAGCTCTATGCATAGAATGCTTAATAGAAAGCTTTGATGGAGAGCCTCAGGGGGTTCACTATATGTAAACTCTCTATATCATGTGCATTCAAGGCCTAATTTGAAAACCCCTTATCTGCTAATTTTTCATGAGAATAAAACACACCCTTTTCCTATTGAATATATAAATAGCCTCTTTAAATGGTACCCTTCTGTATGTAAAAAATGTGTAAAAAAGGGATTTAGAAAACCCCTTCTATTGAATCCACGTGCTACTCTTACATATTTATGAGTGGCTCCCTCCCCCCCCCCAAGTGGAGAGCTCTCCATTAAAGCTCTCTATTAGAGCTCTATGCATTAGCTAGGGTTAGGGGAAGAGAGAGAAAGAGAGGGGAAGGGAGAAAGGGGAAGGAAAGAGAGAGGAAGGGGAAGAAAAGCTCACATTGAGCACAAGCTTTCCATGAAAGCTTGGAATAAGGCAAAGATTGAAGCTTTCCATTAAAGCTTGAAGAAAGCAAGAAAGAGGGCTTACCTTGGAGAGGGAGATTTGATTGATGCAAAAACCTTGAGAGAAGAGGTGTGGTGGGAGGAATAGTTGGGCTACAGGCATAGCGTGTGCAGATAAGGGGTTTTCAAATCAGGCCTTGAATGCACATGATATAGAGAGTTTACATATAGTGAACCCCCTGAGGCTCTCCATCAAAGCTTTCTATTAAGCATTCTATGCATAGAGCTAGGGTTTAGGCTTAACATAAACTAATTTTTTCATTCACTTATGCATTAAGAGTAGGGTTTAAGGTACTAGCTCCCCTCTTTTTTATCTTATTCTTCTTACTTGTTGCTAATGTGTTAATGAGGACTAACTTTTTTATTTATTATATTTCTTTTTTCTAGGTTTATTCAAGTGAACAAGGGTTTGGGCATAGCCTCTCATACAGTAATCCCTCTTTCTTCATTTTGGCTTATGCTTATTGTCTTTGTGTTTTTGCACCCTTGGGTGCTGGGGATTAGGGTTAGGTCAGTAGGGTAATGCATGGCCCTTACGCAATAGGGATTATGCATAAGCCCTATGCAATAGGTTTATACATAACCTTATGCAATAGGGCTTATGCATAATCCCTATGCAATAGGTTTATGCATAGCCTTATGCAGTAGGGCTTATGCATAAACGCTATTGCATAATATGTTAAAATGAACTAATTTTATGATTTTTTATGATAATCTTTTATAGGTCTATTCAATCAAACAACCACCAAGGGTTTAGGCCATGGGTGGCTCATACGGATTCGGCTCTACAAAAGGTAAGCCCTCTTTTTCCATTCTTTGTTTATGGTTATTCTCTTTGTGTCTTTGCTCCCTTGGGTACCAGGGATTAGGGTATAGTGCCTATGCATACCCTATTATGCATAGTGCATACCCTATGCATAGGGCTTATGCATAGTGCTTATGCATAGCCTGTGCATAGCTTATGCATAGTTCTTATGCATAGGTTATGCATAGCCTATGCATAGCTTATACATAGCTTATGCATACCCTATGCATAGGGCTTATGCATAGTGCTTATGCATAGCCTATGCATAGCTTATGCATAGGGCTTATGCATAGCCTATGCATAGTGCTTATGAACTAATGTTTTGATTTATTATAATAATTTTTTGTAGGTCTATTCAAGCAAACAACCACCAAGGGTTCCGGCCACGTAGCGGGTTCATACAAATTCGACTAGAAGAGGTAAGCCCTCTTTTTCCATTCTTTGTTTATGCTTCTTTTTTTTTTGTGTTTTTGCACCCTTGGGTGTCGGGGATTAGGTTTAGGTCAAGAGCCTATGGCTCCTATGCACAGAGGATATGCATGTGCTATGCATACGCTATGCATAGGCTATGCATAGAGATTATGCAATAGGGCTTATGCATAGGGTATGCATAAGCTATGCATAGGCTATGCATACGCTATACATAGGGCTTATGCATAAGCTATGCATACCCTATGCATAGCTTATGCATAAGCCCTATACATAGTGTATGCATAGCCTTATGCATAGAGATATAGAGCAGGGCTATATGCTATCTAGAATGCTAATTATGTCAAGTTAGGAGTGGTTATCCTACGAGTAGGTGGTTATAGAGTGGAGGGGGAGTCCTCGATCTTCTCACTATCCTTCTCTTGTAAAAGAGAAGTTTCCTTTGGCTTTAATAGTGAGGAGCGTGTGGAAAGTCCTCAGAAGCTATCATCCGAACATGGCACTATCCACCCTACTTGTCTACGCAGTATTGTAGGAGGTCTTAACAATGTTCTAATATCACATGTTGTCTTTATTGTCTAAGCTTGTGTTGTTGTTTTCTCTTGATTGGCTTGACATGGTCAAGGTAAGATCTCTTATTTATTCAACCTCATGTTTATTTCACCCGTGCACTACAACACATCATCGTCGGGAGCATAGCAGCATTTTTTGAAGGAAAATATCAGGGGTTTTCACGATGCTCGGCAACGATATATCACTGCCCCTCAACGCTTTTTCGCTGTTGACCAGCGTAATATCACTGCCGTCAATAAGCAGTAAAAAAAATGTTGTTATATTGTAAAAATATTCCGCTTTTTGCCGCTTCTTTTACCACCATGTAGTTTTAAGGGGACGTCCGTCTAAGCAAGCAGTGGAGCTTCATGAGATAAGGGAAGATAGGAAATGGTGAATGAGGATTGTGTAGAAGATATTGGTGATGAGGGTGTGAATCTACAAGATGACAATATTGCAAATGCGGCACATAGGGTCAATCATGTGCAAATTGGCCAAGTTTAAATGTGGTCAATGCATCAAATCATGTGGGGGGGAGCTGTAAGATTCCTCCTCAGCCTGAATATCAAATAAGCCTCTACTTCAATCCCTTGTAATCATTCTATATGTTTCTTGAATACAAGAAAATATCATTTTTCCTTGTTTTGCCTAGTGAGATAAAAATTTCTAGAGAGTGGTAATATTGGGATATTTTTGGATAAATAAATTCTACAAATATCAAAAAAAATATTTCCCTGAAACAGAAAATCAAAATAGATTTTCCAAGGTGCAATTGGAATCAATTAAAATTGATTCAAAAGACCTTAGCCTAAGGGTCGAGATTTTCGAAAAAATTTTGATTATGGTCCAATTAAGGTTCCTATGGACCAATAAGATTAATCCAAGTGTTGGGACAAGATAAATCCAAAGAATAAAAGAAAATACCTAAAAATGAGTAAATGCCCACATAAGATGAAGAGTTGACCAAGTACTAGGTTTATTAGTTTAAAAATTATGAAGTATTAATAAAAAAATGAGATATTTTGGAGTAATCATTCATTTTTGACACGTGTAAGGAAAAGGGAGACCTTCAAGGAGGCGCCTAATTCACATGCTTGGATGAGTTTAAAACTCTAAAATAATAGAATATTTTTATCTCTCCTCTCTCCTGGATCAAACCAAATCAAAAAGGGAGCCAAGCTGGTCCAAATCTTGTCCAAATTCAACCAAACTAAAGCTGGAAAATTGTAGAACTCAGTTGGACTCAGTTAGTGGCCTTCCTCTCCTATAAATAGACCCTCATTCCTTGGTATTATTATTTGTGAATTAAACTATGCCGGTATTACTCTAAACTAAGCTTAATTTCTATTATCCTCTAAAAACGTCTACAAAATTGAAGAGATTGGAGCTTCTCTCTCTCTCTTCTGGTGACTCAAAGAATCAAGTAAATTAGAAGGTAAAGTATGGATTATTATCTTTTTTTTATTAAAACTCCAAATGCTTCTCTTCTCAACTCCTCTCAAGCTTGAGAAGCTTTAATTTGAATGGCTTTTGATTACTATTGAAGTTCTTTTATGAATTGTAATAAAGAAACACATAAATTTTCATTTATGCTTAATTTTAATGGTTTTTAAGCATTTCTCTCTCTCCTCCCAAAGAAAGGTCATTCCTGTGACCTATTCTCAATCCAAATGAAGCTTCTCATGAAGCATTTCTCTAATCCAAAAGTAATTTCTATGCTTGTCTAATTGGAGGCCAAAATAATGGCTTTTTAGTGCTTTTATGATATTTATTTTATGGAGAAATTATGAATCAATCCATAATTGGATAATTATCCAATTAGTGGTCATTCTAATCATATCAATAATATTAAAGTTCATTCTTTCAATTAAATTGAGAATTATCAGTAATAGCAGCGGAGCTATGGCAAAATTTCTATAAAATAAACACATAAAATATTTTCATTCATAATATGAAAAGAGGACTTCCGACCATATTCTAGGAATTATCATCCTAGATTAATTGAATGATTCTCATTTGTAATCATGGAGAAATTGATTTTTATGTTTATGCATAATTAGTAAATTAGAAAAAAGAAGAATTTCTAGTAATTTATTTTTATGTTAAAAGAGTAATCCCCATGACATTGGAAATCCATGTATTCCAATGATTTAGAGAAAAAAAATTGGAATGCTAAAATAATGTATATTTTATGAAAGATTTTAGTTAAATTTATCTTTTTGTACAGAAAAATTTATTATGATGAAAGAGGAATTCCCACCATATTGAAATTCAAATATTTAAATAAGGAAAGTATAATTCCTAGTGCAAAGGAATTAATGAAGATTTTTATTTAAATTTTAAGAGAAAATTTTAGTTAAATTTATCTTTTTGCATAGATCAGTTTAAATGATAAAAGAGGAATTCCCACTATATTGGAATTCAAATGTTTAGATGAGAAAAGTGGAATTTTTAGCTTAAAGAAATTAATGGTTATTTTTTTGTAATTTTAAGAAGAATTTTAATAGATTTAATTTATGGAAAAGAGGAATTTCCATGATAATTGGATTGCACTCATTGAAATGAGAAAAAGAAGGATTTCAAGTTTATTCAAAAAAATAGGTATTGATATTTTAGTTAAAAGATGAATTTTCATGATATTTGAGAAAAGATGGATTTGAATTAAATTCTAATGTCAAAAGATGAATTTCCATCATAATTCTACCTAATGAATTAAGGTTGAGAATTTATGTGGGAAAAAGAATATCTTGGATATTTGAATTGGTAAAATCACTAAATGGATATTCACCCAAAAACTTGATGTTTAGTTGAAAGGAATCATGGTAGAACTAAACTGAATGAATTTAGTTAGACTATGTGAGGTCGGATAGTAAACCTAATTGTCTTTCTCTCGAACTGAATCAGACAAAAATTTCGTGACCAATTCCAGTTACTAAATACAAAGAACAGACTACCGGAACTAATCTAGTTTTTCCCTGACCAATCTCACCAAGAATCTAGTTGGATAAATGGATAAAATGACGGGTAGATTACCCTCATGAGAGATCAAGGATCCTCATTATGAAACTGGGAATTATTGGAAAAAAGGTCTTTGGAACCGATCTCAAACTGGTATCTCACTTGCATTGGAAACTCTATTTTTCATTCAAAGAACTGTTTTATGCTAAAATGCTGGAGGAAGCATTTGGCTTATGTTTTTCTAAGAGGAGGTTCGTTGGAACAGCTCGGGCGGGGAGTCGTCAAGGGACATCGCCCGTAGCAAAGCCTGCCGAGGTCTTGACCAGCCTCGGTACGGTTAAAATGGTGCGCTTCCGGTACGATGGGCGAGGACCGACGAAGCGGTCCCTGAGTGAAGTGCTAGGACACCTAAGGAGGATCCTAGAGGGTTCTGACCAGGCGATGCACGGGCTCGCGGTTGCTAGGACACCTAGGCGTACGTCAAGGAAGATATCTGATGGAACAAAAGGAAAGGTTTTTGGGAACAAAAATTTGATACTGGATCTCGTTGGTTGGCCAACTGGTCTTCAACGGAGAGTTCAGAGGATGCATTTTTGTAATACAATGGACTTGGAATTTTGAAAAATGATGATCGAAAATATTATGATTTTATTCAAGGATTGTCTTAAAGCCAGTCGAATATGTTATAAATGGCAATTTCATATTGGGTGTGTACGTGGTATGCCTATTTGATTTTTGCATGAATCGCCGGCGGCTAGGGGGCCTGGGAACTCTTTTCCTCGGTACCCGGGCAAAAACCCAATCAAATATTTATAAAGAAATCCCACCAATTCAGTGGTCGGGTGGTTGGCTAACCCATGGGCCAGATGGGGTAGGCTAGATTGGAGGATTCCTGAGAAACAACTAGATACGATTAGTTACGTTAATCAGTTTAAATCCTAAGAAGACCTTGTTCTCTGGGAGGGGATTATCGGCTGTGCCTCGAAAATGAGGAAAAAAGCGGTGATTCCATGGATCAAGTGCAAGTCTTTGCTTGATCTGACCATGTGACTTCGGGTTCGGTCAGATCAGTTTAATTTAGTCAAGACTTGACTCATTAGAGTAATCTCCTAGTTAAAAGATTTCTCCCCTTCCTGAAAGAACCGCCCGTGCCTTCCGGGCGAGGAGACTTCCGGGCCCGCTGGTCTCGGAGGGACCGCCCCCCGGGCTAGCCTCTCGTCCTGAACATCCCCGCGAGCGAGGCCCTGAGTGTGCAGGACCCCCGCCACACGGGCGAGGCTCCCGAGTGTGCGGGACGCCGACGCCGCTTGCGCCGCCGGCAAGAGCCCCAGAGCGGGCGAGCGGGGACCTCACAGGAGCAAATGTACAAGCAATGCCTACAATGACAAATGAAATGTCACAAATGATGATGATGATTGAGAAGCATGATGGAAAGTATGATGCAAGAGATTACGGGCACCATAACGAAAACACTTGTGCAAGATATTAGTAGGGGTATGCATGGAGACATGAAGACCAAGGATGAAGACAAGGGTTGACTATCTCACAAGGTTCAACAAGCTCATGTTGAGGACAAGGAGAACTATCACCCAAATTTTCATTCTTCTCATGGTGCTATGCACAACCCAATGTTTACACACTCACCCAATGATGTCAAAGGCAAAGGTCATGCATCTCCAAAAAAGGTTAAAGAGTCCCAAGGAGTGATGGTCACGTTCCATTCAAAGGGAATACTCATCGAGGTGGTGCTTCAAGACCTCATGTTGAAGATTTCTTTGGTGAGTTTGAGGATTATAATCATTATGTGAATGGGCCTATGCATAGGTGTCGTGATCGTCATGGCAATGGAGATAAATTCAAGGGTGTGAAGGATAAGATCGTCCTCTCAAAGTTTAGTGGTGGTGAAGGCACTAATAATGATTTCTTTGAGGAGTGGGTCAACAAATTGGATCTCTATTTTGAGATGAGCCCCCAAAGTGAAAAAGCTATGGTTTACTTCGCCACTTTACACTAGGAAGGGTATGCTCATGCATGGTGGAGGCATATCTAATCACAAGGTTATGAGGCCACAAGTCAGGATGCTTTCAAAGAAGATATAAGGGACACATTCACTTCCAAGATGCACAAGGACAAAATGGTTTGTGAATGGGATGATCTACAACAAAGATACATGAGTGTGAAGGAGTATACACATAAGTTTCTCAAACTTATGCTTCATGTTGAAGGTTTTAGTGAGGAATTCAAAATAGTCAAGGGCTTAAAGAATGCAATTGGAATAGTCAAGTACATCAAGGGCTTAAAGAATGCAATTGGAATAGATGTGAAGGCACAAAGACCAACAACTCTCAAGGATGCAATGATCTTGGCTGAAGTATATAAAGAAAAATATGCAAATACATAGGTGAACCATTGGCCGGATTATGGGTCAAATGATTTTACAAAGCCATCTCCTACCACTCCAAATGTACCCAAATTTCCTACCGTCTATGGTAGTGGTGGAAAACCATACAATGCGGGTGCTTTCAAAGGTGGAAATACTTCTCAAAAACCTTCACAAACGGGTGCAAAGCCAACTAATGATGGGGTCACCAAGACCAAATTTGTAAAGGAAGACCACATTAATGAGATGAGGGACAAAAACTTATGCTACAAATATGGTGGGAAGTATAGCAAGGATCATTGGAAGGAGTGCAAAGCCCGCGATGTCAAGATTAATATGGTTTACTCAAAGGTGGTAGATGACACTAATGATAAATAATTGGAACCATTTGAAGAGCCATGTGAGTTTGTGGATGCCAACTATTCTCTAGATCCAGATGGGGAGTTTCCTTTTGACCCCTTTGTCTCTCTTGATGATCTTCATATTATGATGATGGCTTACCTCATACTTTGGGTGCTACAAATGCATATGAACACAATACTTCTCTTTTTTCTATATCCAATGAATCTTATGCCAGTTGCAAAGGGGCACATACATTGAGATTCAAGGCTAAGGTCAAGGGAAGAGATGCATTTGTGTTGGTAGACAGCAGTAGCACACGTAGTTTTGTGAACTACAAATCATCGAGAAACGTGAAATTATACCCGGATGCACTGGCAATGAAAAGAAAAGTTGAAGTAACAAATGGGGATAGCATGGATTGCATAATTATTTGTAGAAATGTGGAACTGATGCTCTCAAAAGAGTACACTTGCAAAGCTGAATTGTTGGTGCTCGATATGGGACCCATTGATATGGTTTTAGGGTGTAATTAGCTATCAACTCTTGGAACCTTTTCCATGAATTTGAAGCAAGGATTTTTTAGTTCTATGCATGGGAAGGAGACCATTACATTGCATGGGAAGGAGACCATTACATTGCATGGTTTTGGCACCTCAAAGTTAACCTTGATTCAATGGCACACAACAACTCAAGAGAGAATTGAAGAAGAGTGGCTATATGTATGTTTTATAGCTTTGTAAGGATGAAGACAATGAAAAAGAGAGCAAAGTTACACATGAGGGCATGAAGAAGTTACTTAAAGAATATGAAGATGTTCCCAAGTGCTTGCCACCAATGAGGGAGGTTGATCATGCAATTGAGTTGGCGCCAAATGCAAAACCGGTCAACAAACCTCCGTATAGGTTGTCAAAAGTGGAAAAGGATGAAGTGGCAAAGCAAGTTAAAGAGCTCATTGATATTGGTTGGGTGGAATTGAATCAATCTCCATTTTCATCGCCCGTTTTATTGGTGAAGAAGAAGGATGGGACTTTTAGAATGTGCATTGATTATCGGGATGTTTACAAACTTGCCATCAAGAATAGGTACCCAAGAATTGATGATCTTTTGGATGAATTGAAGGGTGCCAAGTTCTTCACCAAGATCGGCTTACGATCCGACTACCACCAAATAAGAATCAAAAGTGGGGATGAGCACAAGACAGCATTTTGTACCGAAAGAGGTCTCTATCATTTCATGGTGATGCCGTTTGGTTTATGTAATTCACCGGCCACTTTTCAAGCATTGATGAACAAAGTGCTACAGCCATTCCTCTTCAAGTTTGTGTTGGTGTTTTTTAATGATATCTTGGTGTATAGCAAGAGTGAAGAGGAGCACTTAGTTCATGTGAAGGAGGTATTTTATGCATTGAGAGACAAGCACTTGTATGCCAAAGAAACCAAGTGTACATTCATGGCAAAAGAGGTGGAGTACCTTAGTCACATTGTGAGCATTGATGGCATAAAGGTGGACCCCAAGAAGGTGGAATGTGTGAAGAATTGACGTACTCCCACCAATCTCACTCAAGTGAGGGGATTCTTAGGTCTCTCATCATTCTATCACCAGTTCATTGAGAGATATGCACATATAGCAGCTCCTTTGACGGATAAGTTGAAGAAAGAGACATTCTTTTGGGATGCAATGGCACAAAAGAGTTTTGATGAGTTGAAAAGAATGCTTACTTTAGCACCTATCTTGGTATGCCCAGATTTCTCCAAGCCCTTCACTATTAGAGCGGATGCATATGGAAGAGGCATTGGTGCGGTGTTGTATCAAGATCATGGAGTCATTGCTTATAAAAGCCACAAACTTGATGACAAAGATACGGAGACACGTGTATGATCAATAGATGATTGCCATTTTGCACACAATCAAGAAGTGGCATCACTATCTTTATGGAAGCAAATTCTATGTGTGAAGTGACCATAGAGTTCTTCAATTCTTCCTATCTCAATTAAACCTCTCACCTAAGCAAAGAAGATGATTGGCTACCCTTCAACAATATTACTTTGAGCTCACATATACGAAGGGAAAGGAGAATGTGGTGGTGGCGGATTCACTCTCTAGAATGTGGGCATGTTCTCTATCGGCCACCATCACGGAAGTGCATAATGATTGGGTTGAGGAGATTCAATTGGAATATGCGCTTGATGATGAGGCTTCACAAATAGTGCAAAAATTACAGCATCGTGTTTATGATGATTTACCTCATTTTCGATTGCACAATGGTCTCCTCTATTATAAGGAAAAGGGTGTATCTTGTACCCCACTCATCCTTCAAGAAAAAGGTCTGGATGAGATGCATTCTACTCCCATGGTGGGACATTTGGGTTTGTTCAAAACCTATGATGCCATAAGGAAAAGTTTCCATTGGAAAGGCCTATAGAAGAATATGTTACTAAGTGTATGCCTTGTCAACTCAAACAAGGACCCCACACACAAACCTGGTGGTTTGCTTCAACCTTTACCCATTTCGGAGGTAATTAATGGACGCATATTGCTATGGATTTCATTACCGGCTTGCCTTATACCAAGAGGGGATAGGATAGTATCTATGTGGTGGGACAAAAGCTGCCCATTTTTTACCAACAAAAGTGAGACACTTGGCATCTATGGTGGCACATCAATTCATGGAAAATGTGTTCAAGTTGCATAGTATGTCCGTAGCAAATAGTAAGTGATCGAGATGTGAAGTTTATGGACACATTTTGGCGTACATTGTTTGATAGCATGGGCACTAAGTTGACTCCTAGTATGGCCTATCATCTAAAAACCAATGGTCAAACTGAAAGGGTCAATAAGTAGCTTGAGACTTACTTGAGGCATTATTGCTATGAAATGCAACATGCATGGGACGATTGGTTGCATTTGGCAGAGTTTGCCTACAATAGCACCTATCATAATAGTATTGGAATGTCGCCTTTTGAGGCTATGTATGGCTATAAGGTGCATGTACCGATTGTAGCATTCAAGCAAGAGAATGCAAATCCACATGCAATGGATGAAGTGGAAAGAATGAAAACTCTTTTTGTAAACATGCAAAGATAACATCAAGAAGTCTCAAGAGAAGATGAAGCATTATGAAGATGCACATCGAAGGCCATTGGAATTCAAAGAAGGAGACTTTGTGTTCTTAAGGATACCTAAGACTCGATATGGATCTCTTAAAGGTAGTACCAACACAAAGCTTACACACCGTTATTATGGACCATACAAAGTATTGAGGAGAGTTGGTGAAGTGGCTTATCAATTGCTACTTCTATCTACTACAAGAATACACGATGTCTTTCACGTATCGCATTTGAAGGCATATTTTGGGCCTGAAGTGCAAGTATTGGATGAGCTTCCACCCATGAGTGAAGATGGCATGCTAGAGTACATACCCGCGAGCGAGAAGGTGTTGGGAGAAAGAGAGAAGGTGTTACGCAACCGCACTTTGCGTGAATACCTTGTCAAGTTGAAAGGTTTATCTCAAGATGAAGCAACATGGTAGCCCGCCTCTATGTTGGAGGGGATGGAACACCTTTCTGATGCATCTGAGGTGCATTCTTGAACCAAAACAAAAAAAAAATAGCTTCCTGTAATTTACTATTATGAGGCATAAAAGAGGCTCAAATGGATACAATTGACATATACACTTCTTAGCAATGTGTTGGGGAGCATTTCATGAAGTTTTGGCGATCTCAAAGGCTCAAATAATGCTCTTTTGGGGGATAGCTTTGGCAAAGAAGTGTGAAGTGATTCATGTTGATGCTTATGCAAACCATCCATGCTATGGTTCTACTTTGAGCATGTTTTGAGAACGAAACATATTTGGGTGGGTATGGTTTGTAATGAAGTGGTGGATATAAGTTGTGCATATGAGGCCAAAGACCAAGCATAACTTGTATTGGGCCAAAAGGGTCAAGTATAAGTGGGGACATAGGCTTATGGGCCAAAGGCCAAGTCGGGTGGACATTAATAAGTGTGTGTAAAAAGGGGGCCATGGTATATAGACCAATGTGAATAGCTAATCACAATTAACTCATACGAATCAAATTTACAAGCTAATCAGTTTTCATGGCAATCTTGCCCTTCTCCCTATACCCATGGATGGTGCTCCTACACCCATGTTGTCACTCCATGCTTTGAGTGGCCATAGCTAGTTCTTTGCAGCACCTTAGTTGATATATATGCTAAATGTGGTTTTCTTGCTATGACACAAGAAGTGTTTGACAAGCTTCTAGGGGACAAGCCGTAGTCACTTGGAATGTGCCTATTGGAGGATATGCCTAGCTTGGAGAGAGTGAAAATGTATAAAGCCAAATTTGGTCACATTTGTTAGTATTCTTAATGCCTGTAGTCACGAAGGTCTGGTGGATAAGGGAGAGATGTACTTTAAAGCCATCATAGATTACTATGGCTTCATGCCAACTCTTGAGCATTATTCTTGCATGGTTGATCTCCTTGGCCGTGCAAGCCTTGTAGACAAGGCAGCAGCAATGATAAAAAAGATGCCACTCCATCGTGGTATGGCTTGCAGTGTTGGGTGCTTCTAGAAAGTGAGGTGACGTGGAGCTTGGAAGACATGCCTTTGAACATGCAGGGCGATAGGATGAGAAGGATGTTGGCGCACATCAACTGGCCCCCAGAGGCCAGACTTTGGCTGGGGGGGCTTTACCGCCGAATTTCATCCATGTCATCACATGGCTCATGTCCACTCACTGGTCAATTTTTGTTCCATTTCGATAAATTTTGGTTTTTCAAGTCTTGGGGGCCTCGTTAGGTACCTACCCTTGATGGGTTGATTATAAGCATATGCGATGGGTTCGCCAGCCCTTACCCCGGCGGGGCCGCCTCCACCTCACGGAGGCTGGGTGTGTGTGTTTCTAAATTTCCTGTACCTTCAGAAAAAAAAAAATTGGTTGTGATTTAATGCGGCTCTACCGTGACATCGTGTACATCGATGAGTTTGCATCAAGGCAAGGGGGGGCTCACGGTGATGGCCGTGCAAGGATGTGGCGCTCGCTCGCTCAAGGAGTACATCGGATATCTGGTGGTGGGTGACCTTGTCATGTTTCACAGGCAGGCAATGCTTCCCCCATGGGCCAGAGAGCATCATGAAGTTTCGGGCTCGTGCGGCATAGATTGTGCTGGTGAAGTGATCGCGAAGGTCCTGTACCTCTTCTCTGAAGAACGTGGTGGCGCTCTGTACTCTCACTGGTTTCTAGGGGGGGAGGAGAGAATTCATGAGGCACTGAAGACACTGTCCTCCCATGACCCATAAGCTCACTTATTGTAGACAATCTACCCCCTTTGCATCTATCTGGAAGTCACGCAATTTAATCCTACTTTTTTAGTTGTAATGAAAATTCCAAGTTTTAACATCAATGCGATGATTGTGCCTTTTGAGTCCACGTGATTGTTTTCTCTATAACATGCACGTTTGTGTTTCTTTTATGACATGCATGCAAGTGATTCCTTTACAACATGCATGTATGGGTTTCCTTTATGGTATGCATGCATGTGTCTCTATTACGACATGCATGCTCATATTTCTTTGGCATGCATGCACACGTTTCCTTGATGACATGCATGCACTGTGTGAAAACATGCCCTTTAATCTAGCCCAAAAGGGTATTTCTGGGTTTTTTGGTATATATTTTTTCTTGGCTATACTGGCCGACTATTTACCCTGACCGACCAGCAGCCTTTCAGCATATAAAAGAAACTCAAGCATTATTCACTCAGACAACAACACATATCACAATCAGGAGTATTGTTTGCAATCGATGCTCCTTCATCTTCTAGCTATGCATCCTCTCCTGCTGCTACAGGCCGCTTACATTAGGGTTACCTTTAGCTTTTACATCTGCCTGACATCAGTGCTTACATCAGGGTTACCTTCAGCATTTACATCTTCCCAACATCAGGGTTACCTCCAGCGTTTACATCTGCCTGACATCAGTGCTTACATCAGGTTGACTTCATCGTTTACATTTGCCTGTCATCAGCGTTTACATCTGCCTATCATCAGCGTTTACTTCAGGCTGTACATCAACGTTTACATCAGCCCTCGTCTATTGCACTTCAGCATTCCTCAGGAGCAGATCTATAGTAGCTTCCTGCCTATATCATATCAGTGGTTTCTCTACAGCATATGGGCTAGCAACCCTCTCTGCTGCTACAGTAGATTTTTCCATCAGGTTTACTTCATTCATCATCACCGAGATAGCAGCCCTCTCTGCTCCTTGACCTCAACATCGGGACGGCAGCCCTCTCTGCTCATTTCTTCGGGAACGGCAACCTACCATCTGCCTTGGATTGTGGCCTTCTCCACCCTTTGCATTATCACGAGACAACAGCCCTCTCTACTCCTTCGGAGTCTCACACTAAGCTCTTGTACTAGATTTTATCATATATACACTCACTCATTGCATGTTGTGTTGATTTACTCTGACTCTTATATATTTGATCCTTTCATCCTTTTGCCCTCACATGCATATGTCTCCTTTACGACATGCAAGCACGTGTTTCTCGTATAACAAGCATGATCCTTTCCTACATGACATGCATGCATTAAATCACAGTGTTGCTACATCCTACCAAAGACACAAATACTTGAACAAGAGACCAAGCATGATAAATTCAACTAAAAACAGTGTAGGAGTGTGTTACTCGATTTGGCTCCCACGCCTTTTACAATACAGTATATGAACAAGTTGGGGAATCCTACATCTGGATGAGTACAAGAGGGAGTCCTATCTATAGAAGCTGGCACAAAAATCTATGATCAACGTGCTCAAGAGGTGCCCCCTTCGTGTCCCTGATCCTAGTGATGAACCGCATGTAGTTTGCCGTCACCCCATGACATGCTACTATCGATGGAGGCTGGTGAGGAGGTGGACGAGGAGCAGGTGGCCTAAGATATAGTTGAGGAGGTGTTTGCGGAGCAAATGGCCAAGGAGTACCTGGCCAAAGAGGGGGGACAGGGGGAGATGGACGAGGATGCTGAAAATGATGTTGCTGATGAGAAAGATCCTCTAATTTAGTGACCTCTGAGCCATCTGACTGCCTTACATGCTTCCTCGCAACCATCTTTGGTCTAGTCATAGTGCTCTCTCTGAAAAGAAAGTGTTCAAGTGAAGGTGAAACTCTTATGACACACTTTAAAACTTGAAACCCTAGGTTTTTAGAAGGGTGTGTGCATATGGAATTTGGAAGTCGACCTTTAGCTACCTTGGTAGCCATCTTTTTCCATCTTTTTGGGCAAGTTTCCAACCATTAAGCGTGATTTTCCTTGGCAATCGAGGAATCGTATCGTGCCCGCTTGGCTACACGGGCATTGCACGTGCTTCTTGGACTTCAAGTGTTTCTTCCCGACCACCACGGGCTTCATTTGTTTTCACCAATAAGACACATGTCTTTCGGTAGAACCATTTCAGTAGCTGGTGCATTGGATTGTTTTGGGAATCATGGACTCCACCTCCATGATTGGTTTTTCGTATCCAACACAAGCATCCCAATGCGACTTTTCCATCCCTTGAGTGGACTAGATTGCTAGGCTCTCTTGGCGAAAAGTACGGGGCATGTTCCTCATCAAGAATGTGCTACGCCAAACATATCTCCATCAAAAGAATTAAACTAAGTGGTTTTGTGGAATCAAGAATAGTGATTGATGAACTTACCATGTAGTGCGTGATTGCATAAGACGTCCAAGCCTTCTTGAAATCATCATGAAAGCTATGTACCGCTTACAGTAAACTCTTTGGCATCATCACCTGTGAACATCTTTTGAAGTAGTGGAGCAAGGGTGTTTAAGCTAATCCACGCTTTTGCCTTAGCCAACCTTGACTACCCTCTATTGCTACGGTCTGGAACTACTGCGTGCAGCTTCTTCCAACACTCAAATTTCTCAAGCTCTTTGACGAGTAGCTTGCCTTCCTCGTCAATTGGAGGAGATAGAAATTTCATACCCTTTGCTCCACCATAGAACGGATTCTTTGGAACGTTTCCACTCTTTCCAGATCACTTCTCATCCTTTTCAATTCTCACTTGCCCCCTATGCAAGGGAACCTCTGACAAAACCTTCACAATCTTCCTCCGAGTTGCATCAGCTTCCTCTTGGGGTTGCATCTTATAAGCAAAACTGATGTACTCGTAGACCATATTTTCGACAATCCTCATGAATTCATGAAGTGTGCATATATGAACACAGACCAAAGGAATTATGAGGATTGGATCCCACTTGGGATCCTCTTGATCACGTGTTGGCGGAGGACATGTGCTTTGTCTCCCTTCCTTCAACTTTTCCTTCTCCCGCATACAATACAAGCATGGAAATGTTCCTGATGCACTCTGTGATATTCCAAACATGCACTTCAATGTCTTTAAGTCACCTACTCACAACAGAGTAGACTTCGTACCCTTCGACCACTAAATCTTCACCATGGCATTGTCGATCAATGACATTGGGAATACTGACATTGGGAATACTTGTTTGGTTAAAATACATGCAAAGTATCTCATGATTCTCCGTCGGAACCTACATCAAGAAAGTATGTGTGTGACTATTAGCACCATGTTGATCTTAATATCGTAAAGCCAGCAGTACGATCAAATCCTTTGAGGGTTCACTGTATGTAAAATCTCTATATCACGTGCGTTCAAGGCCTAATTAAAAAACCCCTTATCTGTAATTTTTTTCATGAATAAAACACACCCTTTTTCTATTCAATCTGTAAATACCCCCTTTAAATGGGACCCTTTTGTATGTAAAAAATGTGTAAAAAAGGGATTTTAAAAATCCCTTCTGTTGAACCCACGTGCTACGCTTACATATTTATAAGTGACCCCCCTGAGATCAAATATTACCTCTGTTGAAATATACGTGAATAGGGTGTGTGCGAGAACAAGCCCTTGGTTAGAGGCAGTAAAAGAGGATGAGTAAATGTGAAAGAACCTATGAAAAGGTGAGAAGAATCTACTGGGAGAGAATAAAGGGTAGCATGAGAAGATTTAGAAAGTGTGGAGATATTCTGGGAGATATTCTGGGAAAAGTGAGAGGTGGAGAGAATCAAGCAAAAGAGGTGGAGATATTCTGGGAGAGGTGGAGTGAATCAAGGAGAAATCAGTGGGATTTGAATCTTTGATGCTTGGATGTAAACTCTATAAATTGAGGCATTTGCCTAATGAGAATTTGCTGGTTTTTTATTATCCATGCCTACATTAAGCTATTTGCTAATTACTCACTAATGACATCTTAATTATTTATTTGTTAATGATGTTGATTCTAGTATTTGATCCACCATAGCTCATCACATTGCTCTAATTTCAACATGGTATCAGAGCCATGCCTAGAATCCATCATTTTGTGAGCTCATTATCTTGCTAATTATTTTGCTAATTAGGATTAGTAGAAAATTATAATTTTCTCTCTTTTTTTAACTCACCTCTGTACCCCCAGCTGGTGGAGGAGCTCTAGCTCCTTGTACACTTCAAAATAGGCCAAACCCTTCTAGCACAAGGTAGCTAACACACTAATGCTCTAGCCAGTCGAATCAACGTAGCAAACCGCCAAGAAACGCAGGAGAAATCGCGATTTTCGCTGGCGCCAATTTTCTGAGGAGATTTTGACATTGCTACTTCATCAAATCAAAATTCTCTAATTCTTCATAGCCCCGGGGGTTTTCAAGCATGCTCTACAAGCTGGTGAAGACAAAATTCAATTTCATCAAGTCTACAATGAGATCCAAGCTCTTCATCAAATCTGCAGGTGACTTTAGTAAAACAGAGATTAAGCATTCAATATTTGGTCAAATCTTGTGTTTATTGGCTTAATCCTCTACTAGACTCATTGCTATTGATGGCTTTGAAAGCATTTGAGCTCATTTGAAGTCTAAGGCACCAGATCTGGACTCCCCGCATACTCTGTTTTTTGCACACAAAATAGTGGATTAATTTGCTAATCAATGATTAATCAGTGCTAATCACTATATTTTGGTGCAATTGAGGGTTCAAATTAACCATTAGGTATCTGATACAGATCCCTATAACTTCAGATTGCAATTCGGAGTTGGTTTGATACTCCAACCATTCCGTACAAATCGGTTACCCTTGATTTAATGTAATTTCTAGGAAAATTGTGTTGATAAATTTATGATAATCATCATTTTGCATTCAACCCTTGGTTAATGCCTGTAAATCTCACTCAAATTCAAGATTATTCACAGCCAGAGTTGCATTTGGGAATGTGCATAAGAATTAATGCTATACGCATTATGTATTGGGCACATTACATCAGTGTAAATATGGGATCAGACATTGCCCTTGTCCAGAATAAGGCAAGAAGTAAGACCTCCCGCATAAATTTGGGTTTGAATTGCATAATGACACAAGATTATTATCAAAAGCCCAAAAGAACTGTCAACAAAACATTGAAACATGTTGCTCACATGGAGCAAGAAGACCTGACGGACAAGCTCATGGCCCCAGCCATGAACGAAGAAGAACATCTCTTTCCAAGAAGAGGATCCACACCAAGAAGATCTAGAAGAAAAGCTGAAGGAAGACATGGACACGACTGCCCCAAGAAGACTGAAAGAAGAGAAAGACACGGACGCATGAAGAGAAGCTGCCATGACAAGAAGATTGAAGACAAGAGAAGATGTGAGGCTCCAAAGAGTGAGGAGCCATGTGAAAATCTCTGAGAGAGAGAGAGAGAGAGAGAGAGAGAGAGAGAGAGAGAGAGACCCCACAACCCAATGTAACCTACCCCAACAAAGTAAAACCACCTCTGAGCCACCGATGATGTAGGCCACATGGTAGATAGATGAATGTGTGAGCACTTTAGTCAAGGTCGCAGGCAACTATAGTAAGCCTTGGACACATAGAGAGAGTCAGAGTGTCAAGGACTATGAGTTTAGGGACTTGAGGCACTGGTCACGGGCCATCAAGTAAGAGAGAAACTTGGTACAGGGTCCAGGTGTGCTAAGTTAACTTGAGGGGAGGTGTGCTAGACACTGGTCGCGGACTATCAAGTAAGAGGGAAACTTGGTATAGGGTCCAGGTGTGCTAGAAAGTATTCACTTGAGGGGAGGTGTTGAAATATACAAGTGAATAGGATGTGTGCGGGAACAAGCCCTTGGTTAGAGGCAGTAAAAGAGGATGAGTAAATGTGAAAGAACCTGTGAAAAGGTGAGAAGAATCTACTGGGAGATAATAAAGGGTAGCATGAGAAGATTTAGGAAGTGTGGAGATATTCTGGGAGATATTTTGGGAAAAGTAAGAGGTGGAGAGAATCAAGCAAAAGAGGGAGATATTCTGGGAGAGGTGGAGTGAATCAAGGAGAAATTAGTGGGATTTGATGCTTGGATGTAAACTCTATAAATTGAGGCATTTGCCTAATGAGAATTTGCTGGTTTTTGATTATCCATGCCTACACTAAGCTATTTGCTAATTATACACTAATTACGTTATTTGCTAATCACTTGTTAATGATGTTGATTCTAGTATTTGATCCACCATAGCTCATCACATTGCTCTAATTTCAACAACCTCAAATGCACTAAGCCACCAAATGTTCTTGTCGGATTGAACGTGTACCAAAATCTTTCTCCTTTGGAATATCAGTACTGAGGGCACAATTCATCAAAGTGATACTTACCCTTTTCAATTTTGGTCCTTGTACAATCTCACTCTCATCCAACTTGATCACGAATATGAGCTTCCCCATGCATTCAATGACAGTCATGTCGTAGAATCTAACCATGGCAGATTGAACTCTATAAAGGTCAAGATAAAAGTTGTTATACTATGTCCATGTTAGGGTTTCTTCATCTTTTGTGCCTGGTTTTAGCTTGTGCTCATTGCACACATGACTAGGGACCCCCACCAGCTCAAGAACATGTGCATCAAGATCTTCTTTTTCCTCTTTCACTTTTGCAAGTTGAGGAAGAGGACTAACCTTTTCCTTTTAAGAACACGCACAAAACCAGCTCTAACACTATTGTATACTTTGGCATATGCCCGATGGCTCATACCTGTCTCATCACAAATCCCTTGGGCATCTATCTCGCTGAGATGTGATTTGAGACGTCCTGCAAAGAACTCTCGACAATACTCTCCCATTCCGATTTAAACTTTTGAGACTTTATTGCAGTCGATCAGAGCATGTTCTTAGTAATCACCCGTGCAACAAATGAATCAAGCTCCCCTTCACCCAAGGTTTCTTCTTGATTATACTTGCAATGCAGAATTCATATTTGTATGAAAAAATTAAAAACTGTGATATTTAACATACTAGATCAGGCATACTTGCATTGTCTAACTCGCCGCTTCCACTGTCCACTTTCTTTTGCAAGTTCGGTGATAGGCTTCAATGGTCTCTTCTTGCACTCCCGTGCTCCTAACGTTGTGAACGTCCGCAGCTTTCTAGCCAATTTTGCATTGACTTTTTCTTGCAGTGCCAACTGTTGTTTAGATTTCTTGTGATGTCATGAAGGGTATCTTGCAACCCCTCGATATGCCGCCGGCTAGTTTGCTAGAGATTATTTGACAGCTCTTGATTTACCAAGTGTTGCGCATGTAAAGCACTTTGGTAGAAAATTCTCAAGGTCTAATCAACTGAGACACCTAATGTAGCCTAGGAGACCATTTCTACCCTCACATACGTATTTTATGAACCCCGATAAACCTAAGAATGTTGGAGACTGATTATTGACAGGATCAATGTGATATATAGATCCATCAACCCAGAGATCAATAATCTTCAATCCCATCTCCCTTCAACTCTGTATAATTTGGGGGTTATCCTAAGCATGGTTGTTTCGTGTGAATAATAGAGAATTCTATGGGTCTATATATATATATATGAAGGTCATTCTTCACTGTTGGCATTTTTTGACAACTACAAAACCGAAAATTTTAAAAAAAAACACATCCTTGAGCATGCAAACTATCTTTGCTCAATAGAAGTAGAACAAAAGGAAGAAATCCTCATACCTAATTACTTCTATTTCCTCTTGTCTCCAAGCCGTGTCTTGTTGAGGTGCTATCATGTGTGCTCCAATGTCTTTTATATGCTTGTCTTCAACAGTAGTGAGTGGTTCTCTCTATGTTTGAGATTAATGCTAGATGGCATTGAAATCAAACATAGAGATAACCTATCATGGAAGAGAGAGGTATTTCCATGCATGGTCTTGGTGATAAAAATTTGTATTCAAATCTAATCATAAACTCAATTTTCTTTGCTCAACTTTGAAATGTTTATTGCAACTAGATTGTAGCATATCTTGCACTAAAAATGTACCACGTGCTTCACATATTTTATATCTACTTGCATATAAAGCTTTGTTAAAAAAAGGATACTTGAATGAGGAGATATTCAAATTTTGAGTAAATCTATACAAGGTAACATAAAAATTAGCCATGGATTTGCAAAAGAAGAGAGAGAGAGTCCTTGATTCTAAGATTCCTCCCTCCAGTTTTTAAAGTGTAAAGGTGTAAGAACCTCCCCTTCTGTCTCTTGTAATCAGCCCCCTCTCAGAAATGGAAAAAGATCTTGTTTCACCCTGTTTTGGTCTTGAGAGAGAAAATGTCTAGAGAGAGGTAATTCAAAATTGAGATATTTTTTGATGCAAAAATTCTCCTAATGTCTAAGATTAATTCCCCTGAAATAGAAGTTCAAAATGAACTTTGCAATGTGCATTAGGAATTAATTGAATATGTGTATAAGAGACCTTAGCCTAAGGTTCTACATTTTCAGAAATTTTTAGATTAAGGTCCAAATAAGGTTCCAAAGGGCCAATAGGATTAATCCAAGTGTTGGGATGAGATAAATAAAATGAATAAAAGAAATAGCCCAAAAATGAGTAAAGTCTCACATAAGATGAAGAGTTGACTGAGTACAAGGTTTATTAGTTAAAAACTAAGCTATATTAGTTAAAAAATGAGATATTTAGGTGAAATGATGCATTTTTGACACCTCAATAAGGTGGGAAACCCACTTGAGCTAGGCGCCTTGTTCATCATCATTGCTTCGGTTTTTTAATTCAAAAAAATGTGATATTTTTATCTCTCCTCTCTCCTGGAGCAAACTAGATCAAAAAGGGAGCCAAACTGATCCAAATCTTGTCCAAATTGGGTCAAACTGAAGCTGGAAAGCTCTAGATTCCAATTGGACTTGGTTAGTGGCCTCCCTCACCTATAAATAGACCCTCATTCCTTTGTATTTTCATCTTTGAGCTATACCATGCCAATATTATCCTTAAAATTAGCATATTTCTAATATCCTTGACTTTGCCTCTTCTCTTGGAAGCTTTGGAGCTTCCCTCTCCTCCAACCTCTCTTGGAGATTTCTCTCTCTCTCTCTCTCTCTCTCTCTCTCTCTCTCTCTCTCTTGGTGGCCAAGTACTCAAATCAAGCTTTCCCAAAGATTCATAATGTCTAATTATAATTATGTTAACCTTTATGCTATTATAATGTTTTCTTTAAGAAAATCTCTCTTGAAAATATTAATAATCTTTATGGCTAGATCCTTAGTAAAAGGATGATTTTCAATGATAATCCCTTGTTTCAATCTAAACTCTAGGCTTGATGAGCTTAGAGAATGAGAATTGATATTTTCATGATTTTAACAATGATGTTTAAGGCTTTTTAGTTTGATTATGAGTAGGAAAAATCACATTAAATCATTCTAAATTGAAAGGGGATTATACTAACAATTGTAGAAATGAGGAATGGTTATTTTAGTTTAAGTAAGAGAAATAATCATAATTATGCTTATAATTATGGCTATAATTATGCTAAGTATGCATAATTTAACTTTAAGTCTAAAAGAGGAGTTTCTATCATATTTTCATTACAAGTTTTCAATTCAAATAGAAAATTGAATATTATCAATAATTGCAAGCGAAGCTATGGTAAATTTTTCCCAAAAAAAAAAGATAAATCTTAAATTTATGCATATTTTGATTAAAGCAAAAAGAGGAATTCCTATCATAATCTAGGATTAGATATTTTATGCAAAAAGAATGATTTTTATCATATTCATGGAAAATACTTTTTTAGTATTTATGCATAAACATTTAATTAAGAGAAAAGATGAATTTTTGATAAATTTATTTTTATGCATAAGAATTTAGATGTAAAAAGAGGAATTCCCATGATATTCGAGATCCAAACAATTAAATGTTAAAAGAGTAATTTTTGACATAATTCAAAATATGAGTATTTATCAAAAGTAGAATTCTGAGTATTATCGTTTTTTCTTAAGAAAAACGGGTTGAATTGATTTTGTAAATTCCATGAATCTTTTATTCAAAAAGAAGAATATTGAATATATCTTATTTTGAGAAATTTAAGAAAGAATGTAAAAATATCCATCGAGAAAACTTGGATAATTCTTAATCAGAAAAAGGAATCTAGAATCCTGGGAGGATCAAGGATCCAATAAGTAAACAAAAATTTAGAATTAGTCTTCATTAATGAAGCTTAAGGAATGAAAACACAATACGTAAATGCTCTTTCTGAGTTTTTACTATAAATTTCTGATAAAGTTCATTTTTCCTTTTTAAACCTTCAACAATACTCTGATACCTAGATTTAATGGGATCGAGAAAAAGTTCCCTTTAACTAAGCCACACAATTGGCAGAAACTTAGAAAAGTTCTATCAGTATCGAAAGTAGAGTAACCGTACTAAATGGATGTGAAGTGATGTGATGTGGATCTGGATAGATGTAAATGGATGTGATGTGGATCTGGATAGCTGTAAATGGATGTGATGTGATGTGATGTGATCTGGATAGATGTAAATGGATGTGATGTGATGTGGATCTTGATAGCTGTAAATGGATGTGAAGTGATGTGATGTGGATCTGGATAGATATAAATGGATGTGATGTGGATTTGGATAGATGTAAATGGATGTGAAGTGATGTGATATAGATCTGGATAGATGTAAATGGATCTGATGTGATGTGGATCTGATTGGATGTGAATGGATGCAATGTAATGTGGATGGATGTGAATGGATGTGGATGGATGTGAATGGATGTGATGTGATGTGGATGGATGATGTGATGTGATGTGGATGGATGTGAATGGATGCGATGAGATGTGGACGGATGTGAATGGATGTGATGTGATGTGAATGGATCTGAATGGATGTGAATAGATGTGATGTGAGGTGAATGCATCTGAATGGATGCGAGTGGATGTGAATGGATCTGAATGGATGTGAGTGGATGAGTGGATGTGAATGGATGTGGATGGATGTGGATGGATATGAATGGATGTGATATGATGTGAGTGGATGTAAATGGATGAGAATGAATGTAGGACGATGTGAGTGGATGTAAATGGATGAGAATGGATGTAGGACGATGGGAATGGATATGAATGGATGTGGAATGTCCGATGTGAATTAATGTAGAAGAATGTGGAATAATGAGAAATGACGTGAAACGATGTGGAAAGATGGAAATTGTTGGAAACTATAATTATATATGACACTTATTTTTAAAAGACTGTTTGATGTCAAGAATGTTGGGAAGCATTTTGACTATCTTGTTGATTAAGGTCGTGAGGACCTAAGTGAAAAGGTTGCAACAGCTAACGGAGAGTCAATGAAGGACGTCTCGCGTGGCAAGGTCCTCGGTTCGATTAAAATGGTGAGCTTCCGGTACGGTGGATGAGGGACCAAGGAAGCAACCTATGAGTGAAGTGCTAGGTGACCTACGAAGGAGCCTAGAGGGTGCTGACCATACGGTGCTTGGGCTCTAGGTCGTCGAAGATATTCACGTGTGCGTCGGGGAAGAAAATGAGTTGGAGTTGTTTTCTGAACACGGGCATGGATCTAGTTGATTGACCTTGCTGGATCTAGTTGATTGACCTTGCTAGTCTCCAACGGATGAGTTCATGACCCTTTTATATGGATCTTGTTGATTGCTCTAGCTGATCTTCAACAGAGAGCCCATCTGGATTTTTATGTGATTATATTCCCAAGTACTATGAGCTAGGAACTATTGAAAAGGCCCTTAAGTGAGCAGGTGGTGAGCGTTCTGGTTGCCAATGATGCCATAGGTACACCGATGAAGGAATGATTGGAAATTGGACTTCAAGCTAGATATTTTTGAGGATTATGATCAGTGATACTATGGTTTCATTTCAAGTTTGCTTTAAAGACAGCTGAATCTGTGAAAAGGCAATTTCATATTGGGTGCCTTTTCACAGCTGAATCTGTGAAAAGGCAATTTCATATTGGGTGCATAAGTGGTGTGTCTAAATTGTATTTTGCATGAATCCGACTAGGAGGCTTGGGTACTCTTTTCCTTGGTACCCACCAGGACAAAACATAACCAAATTTCAAAATGGATCATATCAATACAGTGGTTGGGCGGTTGGCTAACCCATGGGATTGGATGGGGTTAGGCAGGACTGGATCCCTAAAATAAGACTCAATTCTGTTAAGTTAAGATAGTTGAAGTAAATCACGGATAATCCTTGTTCTATGAAAAAGAATCAACGACTGTGTCTCTTAACGGGGAAAAAATCGTTGGTCTCTATGATCCAATTGCAAGTTCCTCCCTTGACTCGGCCATGTAACTTGTGGGTTTGGTTGGAATGAAAAAGGGTAATTTAAGGCTCTTGACTACGTTAGAATAATTTTTCCTGGAGGAATCGCCTATGCCTTCTGGGCAAGGAAAGTTTTTCTAGGCTCGGTTTTGGAAGAACCGAGAGATTAGTATCTTGTCCAGATATTCGTGGGGGGCGAGGCCTCGAGTGGGAGACTCTGTCCTCGTAAGAAGTGCTACTTTCAGTGCTAGCACCCCTGAATTCATTGCGCGGAGGGGGCAGGGATCTTTCAGCTGGTATCAGAGCGAATTGGCTAAAGTTGATCAACCAAGAAGCAAGAAATGTCAAAAATTTATGAGTTACCAGTAAAAGATTATAACTGTGTGATGAAATTCATACAAATTGATATTCAGAATGAAGATTCATAAATTGGGAATTGGGTCTCCAGATGGAAGTACCGCAATTGTGTGGAATCCCTGACTTGCTTGATGCCTAGATATGATGGTATTTACCTTATAGTTCCAAGGACTATGATTACTCGTATATATCGTGGGTATAACTGCAGCTCTTTACTGGCAATATATACGAGTAAATCTAAGACCTTGAAGTTATAAGCAAAAATGCTATCCAAATAATGAATTCGAATGCTGGTTGATATGATTTTAGAATATATACGAGTAAATCTAAGACCTTGAAGTTATAAGCAAAAATGCTATCCAGATGATGAATTCGAATGCTGGTTGATATGATTTTAGAATTTTGGTTGAGAATTGATGAATTGATTTGGATTCTCATTGAAAGATGATGACTTCTGAATTCTAGTTGGAAGAAGATAAGTTGAATAAAGCCACAATGAGGATGAATGGAGAGAATCCCAATGATGATGTTAGTAACTGGAAGACGATTAAGACTTTCATAGCAAATCATTATGAGATTAGTGGATCGCGCTGATAGATTGTTGCTATTTGACTTTTGACCCAGTGGACCGAATTAAGGAATGTCAAATTGAGAACCCACATAATTGAAATTACCGTGGGGGAATGTTCAAATGGAATTTCCAGTCTAATGGACCATTATTGTGTTAAAAATATGAATGAATTATTCTCTGATAATGAGTTCTATATGTTCTTCTTGTAGAAGGGATATTATTTATCCCAGGATTCTGTGGGGGCTGACCAAGCTATAAGGAACCCCAAAATCAGTTGGATCTAAAGTCGGATTTGAATTATAAATAAAGTGGTCTTTTCACCGGAGCATCTTGGTTAATTTGGAAAAAGGGACTTAATATGAATTTTCGTATTGATAGGATCATGGATCGAGGTCATCGTGGTAGAAATGTTAACCCCCAACTCGAAGAGGAAGAGCTCGACCTAGATGTTTGTAAAGATCTTTTCATAGAGCTCAGTCTGGACCTTTCAAGGGTGAAGGAGAAAACTTGGGTGAGGTTGTGGAGAAGTGGATCGAAGCAATGGAAGAATACTTCAATGTCACTGGATACAACGAGAGGAGTAAAATAGCTCTTGCAAGGCTGAAGATAGTTAAAACAGCCAAAGTGGCATGGAGAAACCACTGCGAGACAAACCATCTAGATCGGAACACCTAGACATGGAATGATCTCAAGATTTACCTAAGGAAGAGATTCTGTCCTCCCGGCTTTTTGGAAACCAAGATGAATGAATTCTTAGAGTTAACCCAGGGGAGCAAAGCTGTTGAAGAATATCACCAAGCGTTTGCTCTCCTCCTCAAATACTCGCCATCGCTGGATGAAGAACAGCTGATGGCTAGGTTCATTCAGGGAATGAACAAACCCTTGAATACCCTGGTGAACAATGCCAAGCCAGTTTCTATGGCTGAAGCCGTATGGATCGCGAAGGATTTCGCCAAGGCCTTTGTTGTCAAGGTGTCCCGCCCTAATCCAGCACCATCATCTTTCAAAATATTTCTAGCTCCGGAAGGTGATTCCAACTTTCCACCTCCTAAGAGACAACTAGGTCAAACTCAGGATATGGGAAGTTCCAGAATGGAAGAAAGGTCTTTTTCTCGAAATATAATCCCCAGGAATTCAACTTGAGAAATTCCACTCTTGAACAAAGAAATTAAATGCTTTAACTGGTCAAGGATTCGGACATCGCAGTATGGATTGCCCAACTCCTTTTGGATCAAGGTTTTCGGGGCAAGGAAGTCAGGGACCAAGATTCCAGACTCCCGCTCCGTCCTTCCAGAGTAATCAGGTTCCTTTCCGTCAAAATCAGGGAAACCCCAGAGGTAGACTCTCTGACCAACACTCAGTTTCAATCCAAAGTAATGAAAGACCTCAGTCTAAGAATTGGGGAAATCAAAGAGAGAAGTTCCCAAACCAGCCGTCCACTTCCAAGGTAGTAACCCTGGAAGTGATTTAAGAAGAAAGTGATAAAAGAGATTATTCTCCAGTTGAGATGAGGACATCTGGTGCGTTTTTTAAGTAGGATGTAAGATTCCTCCCTCCAGCTTTTAAAGTGTAAAGGTGTAAGAACCTCCCCTTCTGTCTCTTGTAATCATCCCCCCTCAGAAATGGAAAAAGATCTTGTTTTACCCTGTTTTGGCCTTGAGAGATTCAAAATTAAGATATTTTCGGATGAAAAAAAATCTCCTAATGTCTAAGATGAATTCCCCTAAAATAGAAGCTCAAAATAAACTTTCCAATGTGCATTAGGAATTAATTGAATATGTGTATAAGAGACCTTAGCCTAAGGGTCCACATTTTCAAAAAAAATTAGATTAAGATCCACCTAAGGTTCCAAAGGGCCAATAGGATTAATCCAAGTGTTGGGATGAGATAAATACAATGAATAAAAGAAAATAGCCCAAAAATGAGTAAATTCTCACATAAGATGAAGAGTTGACTAAGTATAAGGTTTATTAGTTAAAAACTAAGGTATATTAGTAAAAAAATGAGATATTTAGGTGAAATGATGCATTTTTGACACCTCAGTAAGGTGGGAAACCCACTTGAGCTAGGTGCCTTCTTTATCATCATTCCTTGGGTTTTTTAATTCAAAAAAATGTGATATTTTTATCTCTCCTCTCTCTTGGAGCAAACTAGATCAAAAAGGGAGCCAAACTGATCCAAATCTTGTCCAAATTGGGTCAAACTAAAGCTGGAAGGCTCTAGAACCTAGTTGGACTTGGTTAGTGGCCTCCCTCACCTATAAATAGACCCTCATTCCTTTGTATTTTCATCTTTGAGCTATACCATGCCAGTATTCTCCTTTAAATTAGCATATTTCTTTTATCCCTTACTTTGCCTATTCTCTTGGGAGATTTGGAGCTTCTCTCTCCTTCAACCTCTCTTGGAGATTGCTCTCTCTCTCTCTCTCTCTCTCGGTGGCCAAGGACTTGCTTAGGTAATCCAAAGAATCAAGCCTAATTCAAAGGTAATCCTATTTTAATGGTTTTTTTTATCTCAACAATGATTTTCTTCTTCTCAACCCCTCTCAAGCTTGAGAAGCTTTCAAAGTAATGGTTCTTTCTTCAAATCAAGCTTTCCAAAGATTCATAATGTCTAATTAGAATTCTGTTAATCTTTATGCTTAATTATAATATTTTCTTTAAGAAAATCTCTCTTGAAAAGATTAATAATCTTTATGGCTAGATCCAAGTTAGTAAAAGAATGATTTTCAATGATAATCCCTTGTTTCAATCTAAACTCTAGGCTTGATGAGCTAGAGAATGAGAATTGATATTTTCATGATTTTAATTTAGTAACAATGATGGTTAAGTCTTTTTAGTTTGATTATGAGTACGAAAAATCACATTAACTCATTCTAAATTGAAAGGGGATTATACTAACAATTGTAGAAATGAGGAATGGTTATTTTAGTTTAAGTAAGAGAAATAATCATAATTATGGCTATAATTATGCTAAGTATGCATAATTTAATTTTAAGTCTAAAAGAGAAGTTTTTATCATATTTTCATTACAAGTTTTCAATTCAAATAGAAAAATGAATATTATCAGTAATTGCAACGAAGCTAGGTAAAATTTTCTAGAAAAAAGATAAATCTTAAATTTATGCATATTTTGATTTAAGCAAAAAGAGGAATTCCTATCATACTCTAGGATTAGATATTTTATGCAGAAAGAATGATTTTTATCATATTCATGGAAAATACTTTTTTAGTATTTATGCATAAACATTTAATTAAGAGAAAAGAGGAGTTTTTGATAAATTTACTTTTATGCATAAGAATTTAGATGTAAAAAGAGGAATTCCCATGATATTCAAGATCCAAACAATTAAATGTTAAAAGATGAAATTTTGGCATAATTCAAAATATGAGTATTTATCAAAAGTAGAATTCGGAGTATTTTCATTTTCTTAAGAAAAACGGGTAGAATTGATTTTGTAAATTCCATGAATCTTTTATTCAAAAAGAATAATATCGAATATATCTTATTTTGAGAAATTTGAGAAAGAATGTGAAAACATCCATCGAGAAAACTTGGATAATCACTACTAGAGGTTTAGGGCATACCGGCGTTAGAATACCGACGCAAATGTCGAACGTCGGTATGCCCGTTAAACTTGGAGGCGAAAAGTCGGGCGGGTAATTTTCAAAAGTTCATATACCGACGTGTACACCGACGCTTATACCGACGCGTGTACCGACATATATACCAACAAATATACCGGCGCTCGTAAGTTTTTTACAACTGAGAACCTATTGTTCTCTGTTTTGCGCGGCATCGAACTGCATCCAGAGAAGGTATGCGTCCGTCCATCTCCTTCAAGCTTTCGTCTTTTTACATTCAACCCACTCTTGTTGTTGTTGCTGTTGTGTGTGTGTGTGTGTGTGTGTGTGTGTGTGTGTGTGGAGAGACTTAGTGAAAGGTGTGTGTAGATCTCCCTTTCTCTCTCTCTCCTTGGACGGTTTGCCTCTCCCCATCTCCTCATCTTCTTATGGCATTTTGCCTCTCTTTCTTTCCTCATCTTCTTATGTGTGTGTGTGTGTGTGTGTGTGTGTGTGTGGAGAGATTAAGGTAAATGAAGATTAGGTTAAATGTGTGATGTGTGTGTATATCTCATTCCCCTCTCTCCATCCTTCTTCTAATTACCTTCTTAATTTTGTATGGAGAGAAGATTTGTATGTGTGTGTTGTGAGAGATGTAGAGAGTGAGAGAGCTTGTGTATGTGAATCTATTACTAATGTATGCAATGTGTGTGTAGGTTTGTTTCTTCCACGTGTGTCCTACCTTGCAGATCTGCTTCGAACACGCACTATCCAATCCACATTTGAGAGGTAATCATATTACCAATTATGTTGTTTTATTAATATTACTTCTCTTTTTGTTCTCAATTTGTAATTTTTAATAGAAATTGAGTATGCAAGCATGTTGTTTTTAATTTGTTCTCAATTTGTAATTTTTAATTAAAATTGAGTATGCAAGCTTGTTGTTTTATGCACATCTATGCTAATATTAGCATATATGTGAGTGCATACAAAATTAATGTATGTGCTTATTTGTCTTTATACACACACACACACACTTTGAAAGAGAGAGAGATTTTCTTCTTGGCGCTTACCCAAGGCATTTCGGTCTCTTTTTCGACTTGAAATCTAATGTCTAAGACATGCATGTGAACGCTATGTCTATATGTATATACTCTAATGTAATTGCCTAAAGCACATATCCATAAGCTAATGTATAAGTTATTTTTAAAATCTCCCTCAACGGCTGGGGAAAAGAAGCCCGTTTGACGCTTTAAATGTTATTTTTAAAATCTCCCTCACGGCTGGGGAAAAGAAGCCCTGTTTTATGGTTTACATAATGCTTTGTGTAATGCATAATGATTTGCATTTAATGAGCTACACATACATGTTATCCTGCTAGATGGAGCCTCTCAATCTTGAAGAGAGAATAGCGTGTCCATGCATGCGATGTAAGTACCAAATCTTTCGAAAACGAAGGATTTGCAACCAGCATATTCATGACACTAGCATATTTCCAATGGAGCGCTTGCAAAATTTACGGTTTCAATCGTACAACCAAGCAAGTGTGCAGCCGCATCTTGATAACATTGCGTCTATGAATTCTCGTCCCCAACAAAGGATGAGAATATCGAAGGAGGGAGTGACAGATGGAGCTCAATTAACAGCACCCGAGGAGGGAATGGAAGAAGGTCAGGAAATGGAAGACGGTCCAATGGAGGAAATGTTGGATGCCTTCATCGAACAATAAGAAGCTCTCTTCAAGGAGCATGAACATGAAGATCATCAACCACGACATTCTGAACTGTCAAATTATGAACCAAGATACAAAGAAGAACATGGATGTATATTTGGCACCACTTATTGATGAGTTACGCACCTTGTGGAACGGAATTGAAGTGAAGGACATGTCAAAGCAGCAGAGTGGCCAAAGACTTGCAACTGTACAAGGTATTCTCATGTGGACAATGCATGATTGGTCTGGCTATGGAGAATGCTCAGGTTTGTCTATATCAGGTTACAATGCATGTCCTGTATGTGGTCCTCGACTTGATTCAAGATACTCAAAAGCATTACGAAAGAATGTCTACCAAGGACATGTTAGGTATCTTCCAGAAAATCATGAATTGCGGGATGGTAATCTAGGAAGACCTCCTCCAAGTGCACTGAAGGCAAGTGATTGGAAGATCAAATGGGAGGAATGTGGTAACTTGGCATGTCTTGGGATGAAGAGGCTCTCTATCTTTCACCCACTCCCCTATTGGGTTGATCTCCTTATAAACCATTTGCTTGACCCGATGCATATTTTCAAGAATGTAGCTGACATTCTGTGGAAGACCATGATAGGAAAAAAGGAGACTAAAGGCCAAAGGGACGACTTGGAAGAGATAGGTTGCATGCAAGAGTTGTGGGCTCGCACTAGACCCAATGGAAAAGTGCTACTTCCAAGAGCCCCATGGGTTTTTAGTAAGATGGAGGAACAACAAGTGAAGAGAACAATTTCAGAACCTCGACTATGGTCTCAAGAGTCTAACAGGCAAGTCATTGGTGAGGAACGTCAAGGCCAAGGCATTAAGAGAAAGATGGATAACAATTTGAGGGAAAAAATCAATAAATTTTGCATCTTGAACTCTCATGTAATGGAGAAGTGGATTGAGACATATGAAGCTCTCAAGCGACAGCGAGTACAAGATCGTTTAAGTTTCAGAAGGAATCGCACTATAAGAAATCTCCCATATCCAGAAGGTATGCAAGCTCTTCCGGACTTTCCCACAGGTAGATGGCTAGAAGCTACAATTTTAGAAGCCAAACGTGCTGGTTTAACTATAACAGAGGAGGAGGAGGAGCTTACAAAAGGATGCGATTGGCATGTAAGTGTTTAAGTTCTACATGTCTCTCTTTTTTTTCTCTACATGTCTCAGTTTTTGTTTGTCCATCAACAATCTTTATGTGCTATTTGTAGTATCACAAATATGGGGCGTTTTGGTCACATGGATGTCATTTTCGAGTAGAACGAATAGACCAAAGAAGAGCAACCTTTGATTGTGGTGTCACAGCACAGTTTGTTCAAGAAAGTCGTGCAAGTGCAAGCAATGATAACACAATTACTGGAATACTTGATTACTTTGGAACCATTCAAGACATATTAAAGGTTGGCTTCAGAAGTTTTGAGTTGTTTATCTTTGATGTGAAGTGGTTCATGAAATCCTGGCATGAGGTAGGAGTAGGAGAGTCTCAATGGAAGACCCAGTAGCTATTTCCAAAAGTGGTCTCCATCATGTCTTCAAAAGTTTGTAGTCGCCAAGCCGGCATCCACATAACTCGCTCGTAATAGCCAAAGAGCTGCTTGAGGGTTGGCCTTTTATTGATGTCGAAAGCAAGACCTTGGGTGCCTTCAACATAATGGTCCCAGTCCGAAAACAACTCCAACAGCGTGATGATAAGATTGAAGAACCAAATAGTGGCTATCACAGCTGGGTCGGGGACCTGGTCATAATGGCGGATGAACTCCTAGAAGCACCAGACCATACTCTCTTCAGTGCAAGAATGCTGCGCAGATGGTGGAGCGAACCACAAAAAGTTGAAATTTGTCTTCGGATTCTTCTACTACTCTTCTGTATGAAACACACTCCATGCCCACCGTCGCCAAATGGGGAGGTAGTCGGGGGCTGATCCTCAATGCACGTGGCATGTTGCAATAAGTCTCCTAAATAAATGGTTTGGCAAGGAATGGTCATTGCCAAGCCATCTGCTTGCCCATAAGATTGAATTTTATGGGGCGAGCAGCGGCGGCAGGTGGCCGGTGGTAACCATTGTGGGTTCGGGGTGGGTGGGCACGCCGCCATTGTTGGTGCTTTGCTGTGAGGTACAGGCGAAGAAAGTTGATGTCGAGGCGGTTGGTGACGTGGATAAGTGGCTCAGCCTAGAGTTGGCGATCGATCAGGATGGCTATAGTCTACTCGAACTCTGTGCGGTCAGGGGATTGTGCCAATTTAGGGAGTTGAGCAGAGGGTTGACCTCCTCGTCGCGAGCTTAGACACGGGTGGTGGCGGGATCTCCCCTTCTTTGAGGGATTGGGTGGTGGTTTGCTGAGCCAAAGGTGCTATTGAGATGTGGAGGGTCTGGTGGCAAGGTTGGCGTCGAGAAGTGGTTGGGGTTTAGTGGATGAGGAGGGTATATCCCGAAAGGCAGTATGCATGCCTAATTGAAAGGTTAAGAGAGGTGGTGAAGGGGGAGTGTGTGATGGGGGTGGGGGTGGGGGTGGGGGTGGGGTGGGGTGGGAAAATGAAGGGGGAGAGAAGGAGATTCCTTAAAAATCAAGAAAAAATCCTAAAAATTGTAGAAATTCAAGGAATCCATTCTTCCAAAAATATCCACAATAAAATATGTGGTATTTTGGTAAAACTTTCCATTAATGCTTATTTTAAACCATAAAAAATAGAAAAAAAATAGCATTAAACTCACGGAATTCCCCCGCAACGTCGATTCATCCATTGAATAGTAGTAACACACATTCTAACCACCATATCAACAATTCACGTGTAAATCATCAACACAAATCAACAAAATAACATTTTTTATTTAGTAAATATTAAAATTTACTTCAAAAATTACCAAAAATTGCAATAAGAAAGAAAAAATAACAACAATTAACTAGAGATTTATCTCATACCACTGTTAAAACCCTAAGATCTCTCTAGATAATTGTTATGCATAAACATGCATAAATCAGGCATAAACTCATCCACCCAACCACCCCCGAGCCCAAGGGATGCACACATGAATTATAATGAAGTACATCTTACCTTTACCTTGATGTCCCATACCATCAAGAGGTATAACTCCAATCCAATAGCATGTAGCTATAGTGTGAAATGGTAGGTGAGTAGTTATGATCCTCTACACAAGAGAACATAACATAACCTAGCTATAGTGTGAAATGGTAGGTGAGTAGTTATAATCCTCTACACAAGAGAACATAACATAACCTAGCCTCAAGATAACATCAAGAACCATAGCCTAAGCCTCAAGATAACATCAAGAGACCATCCCTTGAGTGTGTCCCATGCCCCTATTATATAGGAGGGCCCTCAAGTGACTCTTGACTCTCCATTTCCCATGTGTGATCCTTGGATGCCTAACCCTAACCTTAACCCTTAAGGTTAGTCCTAACCCATGCTCCACTAGAGCTTGTTCCCATGCTCCCATTCTCACAAGCCTAATGTGGGTTAGCCTCCTAGTATATGCACACATAATGTGCATATAACAAAACATCACACTAAAATCCTTTATTTTTCTCCGACAAGTAGATTTTTCCACAAACCCTCTAGGCCTCGCAGAGATACTATAAACATAGATCCCAATTAATGTTGCAAGTTCAACACATGATGCTGAGTAGACCATTTAGCAAGAGGTCTAAAACCCTACACAATATTGAGTGAAGATACCTTTGCTCAAGTCTATAAAGTGAAAGTGTCTCAAAAGACATTCATGGATAAATGCTACACTGGCAATGCTCAAGTCTTTAAAGTGAAAGTGATTGAAAAGACATTCATGAATGAATGTTGCCAAATGCATTATTAGGAGTGATGGAATGATTTCAAAAGTAATGTATGCAGTGAACAAGGTGACTCCATTGCATGTATTTCATCAAGGGATCATTGGGCCGCTTAGTTTAGTGAGGTATGAGGGAAGAGCACATCAAAATCTATAGGTATTAGAATGGAGGCCACTTAGACAAGTGGATGTTCTTGATGCAATCAAATATGCAATTATATGGGAGATATCCTACACCAAGAGACTTCAAGGACATTCCGAGTGAGGTTAAAAATGTGGAGTGCTTCCATGACACATTTTTAGCATTATTAATTAATTGATGGAGACAATGGAGTTTCTTCATGACAATGAGTTACTGCACAATGATCTCATGCAATGAAAATCCTCAATCATTTTTTTGGCCCGTTCAAACAATTTGTATGTAGGTTTGATTGATTAGGGGATTAGCACCTCCACAACAACGATCAATCATTATCAAGCCTTCTAGATGACAAGGAAGGAACTTGGAGTGAGCACATTGCAACAAAAAGTATAAGCGTGTGATGTTGCTCCAAAATGTTTCAACACTCATCCTCCTATCTTTAAGTGATCACAAGACATATATTCTTTATGTTATCAATGTGAAGAACTTATTGGAATATGTAAAGGTTGAGGACATAAGTGACATGTGTTTCTTAGTCTATAATCTTTTGAAAGCTTGTAATAATTTGTTGTTCAAATCTCAAAGGGTTCTAGGCTCCGTCCTCATGACAAATAAACATATCTTATTATTTATTTTTAAATCTTTGATGATACAATTTTGAAGAGCTAGTGTATTTCTTTGAATCAATGTGCATTATGAATACTCTTATTGTGAATTTTTAATTTTTAATATTCACAAAATGTCATTGGAATCTCTCAATGTAAATATGTAAATCTCTCAATGTGAATATTATTCATAGTTTGACACTTGATGTTATGATATATGTGAGACCCTCACCCCCTCCACGATGCCCCCTCCGAGGGCACTGGCGGCGGCGGAAGCAACGTCAGCCTCTCGCGAGCGGGGCAGGGATCCACACTTGGGGCCTCGCCCACGGATGTTCGGACAAGAGACTAGCCCGGTGGTTCCTTTGAAACCGAGCCCGAAAAAACTCCTTGCTTGGAAGAAACGGGCGATTCCGCCAAGAAAAATTATCTAACGGGAGAATTGATCTAACGAGTCAAAGTCTTAGCTAACCAAATTGATCTGACCGAACCCGAAAGTCACATGGTCAGATCAAGGAAGAGACTTGCACTTGGATCATAGAATCACCGCTTTTTTTTCCCTTTTGTGAGGCACAGCCGACGCTGATTCCTTCCCACAGAACAAGGGTCTTCCTAGGACTAAATCTAACTAACGTAATTTAATCGTAACTATTTATATCGCACAGGAATCCCTCGATCCAACCGGCCCATGGATTAGCCAACCGCCTATCAACAACCACTATATTGGTGGGATTTCTTTATAAAAATTTGGTTATGTTTTGCCCCAATATACCGAGGAAAAGAGTTCCCAGGCCCCCTAGCCGGCGCTTCGAGCAAAATTTAATGTAGACATACCACTTACACACCCAATATAAAATTGTCATTATAATAGATTCAATTATCTTTAAAACAATCTCAATGAAATCATAGTATTATTGATCATAATCCTCCAAAATATTGAGTCTGTTGTTTTACAAAGATTTATCATCTGGACTCTCCGTTAAAGTCCAGCTAGTCAACCAACGAGATCCAATATCAAAATTCAATTCACAAAAGTAATTCTTTTCCAGTTCATTCATATCTTCCTCAACGTACGCATGGGTGTCCTAGCAACCGCGAGCCCGTGCATCACACCTGGTCACAACCCTCTAGGATCCTACTTAGGTGTCCTAGCACTTCACTCAGGGACCGCTTCGTCGGTCCTCGCCTATCCTACTAGAAGTGCACCATTTTAACTATACCGAGGCTGGTCAAGACCTCAGCAAACAGCAGGCTTTGCCCAAACGACATCCCTCGACGACTCCCCGCCACAACGAGTCTCTCCTTAGTTAAATCACAAACCAAATGCTTCCTCCATCATTCTGGCGTAAAACAATCCTTTAAAAAACAGAGGTTCTATGCAAGTAGAATTCCCGGTTTGAGTTTGATTCCACAAGAAATTTCCCCATAATCTAGATTTTCTTAATGAGAATCATTGATCTCACATCAGGGTCATCTACCCATCATTTGACTGAATTTCCAACTTGATTCTTGGTGATTTCGGTTAAGGGAAAACTACGCTAATTTAATGGTAGTCTATTCTTTGTGTCAAGATTTGGAATTGGTCTCTCGAGGTTTTTGCTTGATTCAGATTCAAGAGATGGGCAAGTAGCTTACTGGCCACCCTAGTCGTGGTCTAACCAAAATTATTCGGTTTACTTCCAACTTTGATTCCTAAGGATTTTCCTCAGATAAAAATCTAGTGAACTTCTAACCGTAAAAGGAAAATTCTAACTTTATGAATTTTATTCCTTCCTAACCACAATAGATTAAGAAATAGTTCTATATGAGAATATCGGGATTTAATAATAAAAATGCTCTTCTTCCACTAATCCAATTTTGGGTATGTATCAAATTGGTGATTTATCCACATAAAAATATCTAAGAATATTCTTTCCACCAATTTAATTATCAACATTAATATTCCCTAATTTTCTAGGTGGAATTATGGTAAAAATTCCACTTTTTTTATCAAAAATAATTTAAACCTTTTTCTACTTAAAATACCATAAAAATTTCTCTTTTTAATTAAATACAAATATCCATTTTTTTTAATATGCCAAAAATTCCTCTTTTTGCATCTAAATGATTGAATTCTGAATGTCATGGGAATTCCTCTTTTATCATTTAAAAATTCTTATGCATAAAATAAATTTATCAAAAATTTCTCTTTTTAAATTAAACAAAAATATCCATTATTTTGAATATGCCAAAAATTCCTCTTTTTACGTTTAAATGATCGAATTTCGAATGTCATGGGAATTACTCTTTTATCATTTAAAAATTCTTATGCATAAAATAAATTTATCATAAATTCTTTTTTTTCTTAATTAAATAATTATGCATAAATACAAAAAGTATTCTTTCATGAATATGGTCAAAATCATTCTTTTTACTTAAAATTTCTAAACCTACAATATGGCAAGAGTTCCTCTTTTAGCATTATGCATAAAAATAAGATATGTATTTTTTTCTCTGAAAAATTTGCCATAGCTTCGCTCTGCTATTTACTGATAATTTTTAAATTTCCTAAAAGAATAAAAGCTTGTAATGAAAATATGATAGAAGTTCTACTTTTAAGCTTAAATTTAAACTATGAATTTAAATCATAATTTTAACCATAATTATAAACATAATTATGATTATCTCACTAGATTAAGCTAATTTCAACGTCCCTCTTTTCCCAATTTGTTAGGATAATCCATTTCTCATTTAGAATGAGTTAAAGTAGTTTTTTACTACTCATAAACAATCTAAAAGAATTAACCATTATTTTAATAGCATAAAATTATGAAAATATCATTTTCTTAATCTCTAGCTCATCAAGCCTAGAGTTTAGTTTTAAAATAAGAGATTATCTTTGAGAAACATTCTTTTGTTAAAGAAATAGCCATAGAGATGACTATTCTTTTGAGAGAGAGAGATTCACTTAGAAAGCTTCTCAAGCTTGAGAGGGGTTGAGAAAAAGAAAGTCATTGAGGAAATTTAAAAAAAAACCATAAAATCTATCTTACCTCTTAGATTGGCTTGTATCTTTCTTTAGTAGTGAAGCCCCCAACCAATCAATTGGTTAGCAAGAGGAGAAGAGAACTCTAAGAGTTGTTGAAGACAGAGAGAAGCTCCAAGCTCCCCACAAGAAGAGGAAAATGAAGGGATAATAGAAAATATGATTATTTTAATATAATATTGGCATGGTCACAAATGAGAATACAAAGGAATGAGGGTTTATTTATAGGTGAGGGAGGCCTCTAACTAAGTCCAACTGGGTTCTAGACCTTTCCAGCTTCAGTTTAACTCAATTTGGATAAGATTTGGACTAGTTTGGCTCCCTTTTTGATCTAGTTTGGTCCATGAGAGAGGAGAGAGAAAAATATCCCATTTTTGGATTAAAAAACTCAAGTAATCATGAAGAAAAAGGCACCTCCTTGATGTGGCATTCTCTCTTTATTTTACTGAGGTGTCAAAATGCATCATTTCCTCTAAATATCTCATTTTTTTACTAATATCTCTTAATTTTTAACTAATAAACCTTGTACTCAATCAACTCTTCATCTTATGTGAGCGTTTACTCATTTTTGGGTATTTTCTTTTATTCTTTGGATTTATCTCATCCCAACACTTGGATTAATTCTATTGGCCCATAGGAACCTTAATTGGACCATAATCTAAAAATTTCTGAAAATCTGGACCCTTAGGCTAAGGTTTTTAATACATATTTTTAATTGATTCTTAATGCACATTAGAGAATTTATTTTGAATTTCTATTTCAGGGAATTATATTTTAGACATTGGGAGAATTTTTATATCCAAAAATATCTCAATATTGAATTACCTTTCTCTAGAATTTTTCTTCTCTCTAGGCAAAAACAAGGAAAAATAATATTTTCTTGCATTCAGAAATAGGGAATGATTACAGGGGATTGAGTTAAAAGCTTATTCATTATTCAGGCTGAGGAGGAATCTTACAATATAAGTGTGTCTTATGGATTATTCACGACATGTCATTAAAATCTTGAAGTCACTCATTTTTGTTTACTCCAATACCAATATGTAGTGTTAATATATAAACCATGTAGCGTTAATCATCAACTTCTTTTTAAAATTCATGGTCATATCTCTAAGTTCTTGATTTTTTGGTCGTATATTTATAGTTAATATGACACAAGAAGTAGAAGCTGACATACCTTAGCCACCATAACATCCTCAGCCCCACCACTACCTCCTCTTTGCCACTACCACTACCTATTGTCATTGCATCGATGCGATTGATCATCGTCAATCTCAACGAGTACTAAAGAATGAATACTTACAGTTTGTCTATCAAGACTTTTCATATTTTTTGGACAATGACTAGGTGATGATACCATCAAGGATCTAAAAATTTCTCTCAAAGAGGTAAAGAAGCTATGTTTGGACGATTTTGTTCAGTGACATGTTGTTTCAAATTTTTGGCCATGCAAAGCCAAATCCATTAAAGTATCAAGTATTTAATTCATAAGCTTAGCATGAGTTTTCATGCAATGATTTATAGAGATAGAGTAGACCTTACCTAACAATCAACAAGTTTCTATCTACTTTGACATACACAACAAGTCTTTGTGCAAGATATCCTGCATCTATATGGGGATTGGACTTCTTGCTTTAGCAATGCTAGCCATGGTAAAAAGTCACCCTCAAGAGAGAGCCACTACACAAAGAGAAAATACTACAACAGAATGGATCCTTATACCTACATCACATGATAACATTGTCATTGATGAGCCAAAGTCATACTATAGAAAGTGTTGCTCAAACGATAGTTTGTTTGTTTGGAGGCTTGAATACATGAGCTAGAGAGACAAGTACAGAGATATAGGGTAATTTTTGAACCTCTTCTCTCCTCAAATATAAATGCTCTTGAGTTTAATATAGACGAGATAATACATGATGTGAAAATAATCCTCTTGTCAATCAAGAACCAACTAAGGATATCACTCAAATGTAATTTCTTTGAGCAACCATCTTTATAAACATGTAATTGATTTATGACCAGTGTAAAGATGTACCATTTTTTGTGAATTCGAAGTACTTTTACATGATGCAATGAATTTATCTCTTTAGTATAATATGTTCTTTTTGGTTATAATGTGTTGTCCTTATTATAAATGTATACAATGTTACAAAGTAAATGCTCTCATATGCCACATGTAATACTGTATACACATATTCAAGAGTATGATTTGTTTGATTTGCTATCATTGAAACACATTGCTCGTAACGAACTATCGAGGAAGTTGTATTGCTAGTGTTAGGCACTGTGTATGTTGGAGAGCATGCCACTCATACATTGCATCCCAAACCATATAAAAAATGGCCTATACATTGTCACCATATTAAAAAATGGCCTTGAATGGTTAATATGTATGTTGATAAGAGGTTGTGGAGGCAATCATTATGACAGTGAATGCCCTCGTCGACCCGCACAAATTCGGGTTACCACCGTTTAGGCCCAAGGGCATCCGCGCTTTCCATGCGCCTGCCTGCACTTGCACATTATATGCCATCTTTACATTGTCATCCTGTCCTGAGAAGAGATTACATGACACCACACATGATCATTTGAGTGCCTTAAGAGAGCGTTTGCAAGATCATTTTGAACTTGTTTTCAAGAGGTCGATCCATAGTAGTTCAAGAGCGAGGTTCGCATGTAGTAGTTTAAGAGCGAGGCCCAATAGATAGGTAATTAAAACTCAAGGTCTAGTGGACGCTTCAACTAAGGGATGTGCAAAGAACTAGCACTCATTATTACAAGATTTTGTGTGTTCTAGGCATGAATTAAGGCATCTAAAAGGAGAACGCAAAATTGCTAACGGCTTTTTTGCAACCGTCTTCTCTCTCCCCCCTCTCTCTCTCTCTCTCTCTCTCGTTCAATTAGCGCGCTTTTCTTCTCTCTTTTCTCTCTCTCTCTCTCTCTCTCTCTCCTCCTCCTCCCTATCTTGCCACAGGTTCTTTCCACTGCTGGCTGGCTGGCCTGGCCTGGCCTGGCCTGCCTGCCTGCCTTCCTTTCCCCTAAAAAAAGAAAGCCCATCTTTCATTCTCGCCTCTCCAGCTACTTGTTTTTATCATTACTGTAGCCCTTTCTCATCATAGCCTAATATAACACAAAGCACGATGACATCCTTTATAAGTACTGAACTTCCAAACAAGAAGCCTCGAGCTTGCGAGAGCAATACCAACAACGATAATCACAGCACCAACAATATCGCCCCCCCAACCTTTGATTATGCAGCAATGTATGCTGCCTCTGGCTTGTCAGGTAGCTGTTTCATTTCACATTGATTTTTGTTCGCTTAATTTAGTATAGTAATTGCTAATTAGCGTGAGCTTGGTTTAACTTATATTATTGAATCTCATCAACGATTACTTAGTTGTAATTTTGTTGATTTCCACGCCATCTTATGTTAGGAATCGTGCATGGTGTTTGGACACTATATTCGTTCACGTATATCGAACTCATTATTAATAATCAGCTGGATTCTAATGTTAATTATTTGTTCGCGTATATTGAACTCATTATTTAGACAATATATAATGTTAATCATTGCTGAATCTCCAGAGGAAAAGGACCTTAATCTGCCAGCAGCTGGAGCTCCTGGTAGCAAGACAAAACCCTGCACAAAATTCTTCAGGCATGTAATTTATGGTATTCCAAGGGTTTTGGCATTGTTTTGTTTCCGTAATGAATTAGCCCTATTAATCTTCTTATTCTTGCTGAGTAGTTATGCCTAAGTAAGTTATAAATTGTGTGGTTAACAGCACCTCTGGATGTCCATATGGAGAGAGCTGCCACTTCCTACACTTTGTGCCAGGGGGCATTGCTGCCCTTGGCATGGCCACTTTCCCCAATTTGATGATTAACAAGCAGTTAGTAGCTAATGGAAACGCTATTGATCCTAGTTTAACAGTAAACGGCTACAAAACCCGCCTCTGCAACCGATTCAACACTCCAGAAGGCTGCAGATTCGGTGATAATTGCCATTTTGCCCACGGGGAGGCCGATTTAAGGCGGCTTGCAAAGCCCAATTATGCACTTAATCAGGCCACTAACACATTCAACTTTGGGCAACAAGATCCATCCGGCTATGTGACTAGCACTGCAGTTAATTACAATGCAGATGGGTCCTATGCTGTTGCAACTGCAGCTGGTGCTTATTCTGCCTATAATAATCCCCATTATCCCACTAATACTAGCAGTAATTACCCTTATCCAACGACTACAGCTACTGCCTACCCATCTTGTGCTACTAATTACCCAGCCTCTACCACTAATTACCCATCTTGTATGGATGGTTATTCAAGCTACCCATCATCATACACAAGCTACAATATTGATCCGACTAGCACTACACAAACAATAAGCGCTTCATCAACCTACTATGGAGAGCCCACGCCGCCTGGTGTCACAGTTGTGCCCCCCATGGTGATGCCCACCACAGGCTATGAGGCAGCTCTCACAGCTTAAATAATCCTTTAAAAATCATCAATCATTGGCTTAAATTAGCAAGGCAATTTCCTTTCTGCTGTTTTGTTCCGACGCTTATAATAACACGAGTTTTGCACCTTGCAAAGATAATTAGTGTCGAGAGTGTGTGCCCGTGGACATGTGGAACCCCATTAATTGCAATGTTTGTATTATTTTCATGCAGATAACCTTTGCTTTATTGAAGATAGCACCAAGACCAATGTTTGATCACTAAATATTGTGTTATTATAATGAAAGACTCGTTTTGCCCTTCACATTCGTAATGTTTAGTTAGCTCTAATGGAGGGTATGCTTTCTTTCCATTCCTTATACAATTAAACTTCTCATAATCTTTGCAATGTTTTGCCATGAAAACCATATTTTCTTGACAATTTCTACCTTTGGATGTAATGGAGATTACATTACTCATGCTTGGGTGTCATGGATCAGGTCAGATTAAGAACCCTCTTAGATGTAACAATATTTCATAACCTTTTACTTGTAACTAGTCATCTTTGGCAATGCATGCCTTAACCATCCCCACAAAAACTGTAATTCCCTTCCTTTCCTTGAAAATTTCTCCCAAAATAAATAGTGCTCCAAGAAATGCAAGAAATGCTTCCCTCCTATTTATAAACTATATATTTTCTCCCTTGAGAGATATAAGTACCTCTATTGGATGTATATATACTTCAAGAAAAGCCATCGAGCTTGATTTTTTGATTTTTTGAGTGGGAAAACCAGAGACACATAAAAAGCAAATATTTTCCATAAAGGACATGAGGTTTGCACAACAATCTAAGGTACTATTGAATTTGGTTAATCATCTCTACATGGTTTAAAGTACGATTGTGTGAATCCAATGTTCTCTATTTGTGTCAATTGATAAGAATGTTACCATGTAAATGTAATCTTTCTATTTCAGTTTATGAGACAGGGGCAAATAAGACCCATGAGTACACACACATGCAACATACACACATGCATGCACACACCCACGTGCACACTAAAAGTTGACCTTGCTTGAGAAGTGGCCATCTTGAACATTGATCCAAGTTTATAGGTTCAATTAGGCATCCCACATAGAATGAAAGCAATTAATTGTCAGTAATGCACAAAAATAACTTCTTTAAAATATTTCAATTAAGGGTCAAATATATCTTAGGATTATCCATTTCTCTTAGATAACATAAAAATGATAGGAAAACATAGACTCTTGGTATTGAAAATAGCAAAATAGAAGTGGCTATTAGCTAAGATAGAAGAGTTAACCATTATTACTATGGTAGACCTATTGTACCATTGCATAATTTAACTATAGTTATTGAGATGTCCCAATTTGTGGGTCCGATGGGATGGTGTGTGCGTGCATACAAGTATATGAAAAATAACCACAAGGATCTAATTAAAGGTTACCTCAAAATACATAGAGATCAATTTCTCCAACCCACCATCGACCCTCTACTCCAAATCAACCCTAAGCATCTTTGAACTAAATGAGTTTGAGACTTCAAACAAGATGATCACCATACTTGCTATGGGTAACCCAAAGCTTGGTAGTCCATGATCCACCTTTAAGCTCCATCTTTGAACTAGACAAAGAGTTTAAGACTTTAGGCAAGATGATCACGATAATTTTTAGGGGTAACTCATTTCACTTATAATGGCCCCATAGCTTATCTTAACCCCCTACTAGTGGGATGATAATTTCTCTGCAAGTTGACTTCTTATCCTTGGTTACCCTCTAAAAACAAATGTTCCCCCTTAAGCACTCTCGCTTATCATGGCACAAGTTTGAAAAATGTCTCTTTATGGCTTTGTACTTTTCGATGAGTCATCATTGAGAAGTATAGAGCCTCTTTAAGGTTTTGACTTTAAGTCTTTGTACTTTTTGATGAGCCATCAATCTCAATTTTGACTTTTTGTTTTGGAGACATCTCCCAAGTTTATCAAGTAATCTTTTTAGTTCTAACAAAATCTTACTAGCTTAATTATTCATTTTTAATAAGTTCATTTGCTAAAGCTTTAGGCATCCTTTGTGGAGACGACTTCAAGTAGGTCTCACATAAAATTTTAGATGATTGTCAACCTCATCAAAAGGAATAATAGTTTGCAAGTTACTTCATTTACAACCTCATGGATATTGAAAGAACTGTATTAACTTTTTCATATTGAAATGCTTCACAACCTTAAAAGTCCTTTAATAGATTGTAATGTTTCCCAGCCTTGAAATATTTTTACCCTTTCAAAATCGTCCCAAACACCCAAAATCATGCTTTTACTTGGTGTAAAGTCTAGCTTTGTCTCAAGAACTCTTTCGTATTCTTTCTTACTCACTTATTAATGAGAATCTCTTATTGATGCTGATACAATAAACTACCTTTTGTAATTTCATGTCATTGCCTTTGAGGCAACTAAAGCTCTAGTAGTTACTTGCTTACAATTATTATAAGTGGGCCTAGAAAGCCATTGTTGGAGGAACCATAGCACATCCCATCTATCTCAAACATTAATCTATCTAGCACACATAACAAGTCTAAATTACAAGACCTAAAACTTTTGAAGCACTCTAGCTTGCCTTAAGTCTACAAAATAAAGGGCATCATAGTCGTGCAATCATTATTGTGCAACCCTAGGGGAGGTTGTGGGTCCATTCGAGGTCCATACACCCTTAGTTTGCATAAAATATGATACCTATAAATTATGCACTTGTTATATCAAACATAATTGGTATTTCTTCATTTAAATATACAAATATCAACATAGAGAAACCTAGTTGCATAGTAATAAAGGGAATACCACCATATTGTACACTAAATAAACTTATTAGAGTGTTAAAGAAGAACATGCCAAACAATATCACACAAGCATTAACTCTCTACTTTGTTTGCAAAATCCTTCTCATACATGGTTAGTATATTGAGGTATGTCCTCTTCTTTTCCCCCCTTATCATCCCTAGGAAAGTGATTGAGGAATGGGTTGAGAAGCTATTAATGACAGGTCCTCTTCTTTTTCCCCTCTAGATTCAAAAAAGGTTTCTAATTGGGCCCACTTATTTTCATTGACAAAGTAAGGGAATTCTATATCTTCTAAATAAAATCATTTTGTAATAAAGTATGCATGGTTTGTAGATCTAAATATATTGTTACAATTTTAGAATGCCATGTGGGGTGTATAGGGTACTTTCATGAATCTTAGAATGCCATGTAGGGTGTATAGAGTACTTTCATGAATCTTAGGATATAAGTGTGTATTATAAGATTTTATATGCTAAGGCATGAGTATATAAGGAAATTTCTCTCAACAAGGACACTCTCTTATTGTGCAATTGAGCTTTCTCTCTCGCTAAACCCCTCTCTAATCTTCTCTCTAATGCATGCTAGTGAGTGTGTGTGAGTGATATGAGGTGAGAGGAGGGAGTAGTGCCCGTAGTGCAACACCTCGGTGTGACAATGCTCATGGGGGAAGGTGAATGGTAAGCTACCCTTGGTGGTGCTGAGCTTGGAAACCTCAAGGGTTACAAGCTCGGCTGCCCCATTGAAAAGATCCCCATGACATGTTGAGGTGAGTAGAGGTGAGTGGTTCCCTTGCTACAAGATCTTATCTTCAAGTAATTATGTGAGCTTGCAATTCAAATAAACAAGGGTTGCACACCTTAAATCAAAACACACTAAACAATAAAAGAACATATGCATTGGGTATAATCTCCCCTGGCCCAACATGTGTGACTACTTCTCCCACATGCAGTATCCATGTCTATTCATATTTTTAGTCCTTGGAGCCATAAATAGCACCTATTTCACTATTGGGCTTTTGCTTTATATATAAGTAACCTTGACCCAAGTTCCTAAGGTTACATATAACAAAAACTTTGCCTAATAATAAATACAAATGGGCCTTACATACTCAACCACTTGTGTGCACACACGCACATTCTCTAGCCACATGATAGGCTATACATGACCAATAAAATGCTAATATAAAAATATCATGGTTAACATGTGATCTTCATCTTCACACTACCACTCAATCCACCATATCCATATGATACCTCGATCAATACCCTCGTACAATTACCCTCGTACAATGTAATACCTCATCGCACATCTCACTACCTATAATCATAGACATAATCCATGTTAGTTAAATAATCAATTGAAATCACATCAATCAATCCCAATGCTAACATGAGAAATAGACAACCATAATATCAAATCACATGTACCCACACTGACATGGCATAAATAGGCGTCCTTGATATAAAATAAAAAATGTAATTCCCAATAACATTAGAGTGATTTCTGTAACATTCCTCTTGCTGAGGTTGCACAACTGTCCTCGTTTATGTAAATGCATGAGAGGATGGCTTCATAGTTGGTGTGGAAAACTCAATCAGCACATAATGCAAATATCAAACAATCCAATCAAATGAACATATGTGAAATAAGTCTAAGTGTCCTATACCATAGAGGCACATTCCACATACACACATAAGATGTTAAAAGGCATAAATGTGTCTCGTGTATCTATATGAAATGAATCTGATTTTCCATACCACCAGATTAACTCCACATATCAGTCCTTTAGAATAGAAGTTTGAAACTTGGATTCCGACACAAATTTTATTAATCTTAAAATAATTAACAATGTTTAATTTAAATTCTTACATAAAAAGTAATAAATATCAATATGCATACTGCGAAAAAGATTTAGAGAATGTGCACTAAAGTCTACAAGACCATCAAATGAAAAGTGAGTGACGTGTTAGGGAAATATTTTGTAATAATTGGGTTAAAGGTTGAGATGGTCTTGACTCAAATTTACATTTTTTGGATATCGTAAGATAGATTTCAGTACTTGAATTCAAAAATTATAATTTCTCTTTGAGTGTTTATAATGCTTGAATTATTAATTTCTTGGCAAACTCACCAAAATAAAATCTAATGTTATCGTCTTACGCTCTTCTATATATCTAATATTGTTTAGGTTGGCTCATTCCTTGGAAACACTAGTTTCTTAATCAGAGATAATAATTTTTTAACACTTGAATATACTCTTGAAGATAATTTTGCGAAACTAGATAATGAGTCTGTATTCATCTTTTGATAATTGAGAATTTGTCTAGGTCTATGAAGTTGGTATATATTATGAACTAACCTTGTACTTTTAACAATATCACTTGAATTAGACCTATCTATCTTGGTTTTATTTATCAAGCAATACTTTTCAACTAGTGTTAGGATTCTTATTGTTGATGAATGGGGCTTGCTTGGATTAACTTAAAGTATAATAGTACTAGTCTTGTACATTCTTGTTTACTAAATTTATGCTTATAAGAGTCTAAAGATGCTGAATGTTTCTTCACTTACTCAATTTGACTAAGTCTTAGCCTTGGAACTATGGTCTATTAAGGTTTACTATCTAGGTCTTTATGATTTAGAAATGATAAAACAAATGTGGAAACAAATATGAATTGTTTACAAAAAGAAGTGAATACATTCTGATATTATATTAGTGATGATGCCCTCTTTCTTGAGATGTTTTGTCGTTGATTGTGATAAAATAAATGTGGAAAAAAATATAAACTATTTGCAAAAAGAAGTGAATACATACCTAGGTGGTTGCAAGATGAGGGTACTCACTTTCGTTCACTCTTAGTAAAAATAGGACATCGACGCCAAAACGAGCAAAACTCTCAGGTGGAGTATCTTGATTGAGATATCACCACCATCAATAAAAACATGGCACGTCCCTCCCGAGCCAAAAGCGCTAAAAATAATGAATTTTCATGAATTTTTAGCAAGCTTATTCACTATTATACTTCCCCATTTTCTTCATCAAAATCATCCACCCCTGGTGGTAATGTTCCATCATAGAAGTGGGTTACCATGAAGCCTCTTCTTTGGGCAATCCTTTCCATTTAATAAGGTATTCCCCAAGAGATTGATTACAAAAAAACCGTATATCTTTTTCCCAAAACCTTCTCCGAAAAGTATTCAACCAATCCTTCTTCGTCCCAAGGGAGGCAATTCCTCATGAACAACTACTTCTGACCCCACATAAGCTTTCACGCGTCTCACATGAAAGACATCATGAATCCTTGTCGCATAAAGGTAGAAACAACAACAATTGTGATAGGCTAATTCACCAACCTTCCTCAATACTTTGCAGGGTCCAAAATACCTATAAGTCAATTTGGTATTGGTATTACCTCTAAGCAATCCATATCTTGATTTTGGCAACCTTAAAAACATATAGTCACCCTCCTTGAACTCTAGATGCCTCTCCTATGCTTACCTGCATAATAATTCATACTCTCTTAGGCTTACTTCATGTGAAGAAAATCTTACATTTTCTCAGCCTCTTCTTTCGCATTTTGATTCACCACATCTTGCTTAATGACCATCCCGAAGTTGAAGATGGCATTGTCTTCAACTCTAGTACTTATACCACCAAGATGGAAAGTAATTTTTCATGTGCACATTGATGCATCAGCTTTTTCCATTGGCTGTATCTCCAACCAGAGGAAAACCACATGGATTTTCATGTGTGCTATGCAAGCAGGCAACTCAACGACGCAGAAAAAACTTGAATTACAAAACAACCAAACATGAAGGATTGGCCATGGTATATGCAGTGAACAAGGCTAGACATTACCATTTAGCCAATAAGTTTGTGTATTTTGTTGACCATCAAGCACTTTTGTATTTGGTGAACAAGCCTTGTGCTACTAGGCAGATCACTAATTCTTATGGAATTCAATTTTACAGTGACAGGTAGAAAAGGCTCTCAACATGTTCTAGCCGATCCTTTATCTAGAATTCCAAATGGAGAACTTCCCACAAGATCAGAGGATGATTTGCCTAATGCATGCCTATTTCACTTAAGCATGATGCCAGACTGGAGCCATGAAATAGCTACTTTCTTGTCCACTAGCTTACCAATGGATAAAGATATCACTCCTAACCAAGCTCGTAAGTTGATCAAGGCAGCATCTCCATATAAACCTATAGCTGGAAATTTGTACCGATGAGGAAAAGATGATATCTTGAGGCTATGCATTCATGAGGACCATTACATTAAAATTCTAGAAGAAGCTCGTCCATACAGGCATTTGTGGAAGCCACTTTGCTGCAAAAATCACCATGCAAAATTTTGCAAGCCGACATGTGGTGGCCTACCCTTTTTAGTGATGTAGTTGAATTTGTCAATAGATGTGATGTATGTCAAAGATTTTGGGTGATTGAAAACAATGATTGCATGCCCTTAACTTTTATCATGTCCTTACAACCATTTTCCAAGTGGGGCATTGATTTTGTAGGCCCCACAAGTCTAGCAACTTGCTATACACAAGCTCGGTATATCATTGCAGCCACTTTCTATTATACCAAATGGGAAAAAGCTAGGGCTACGATGCAGGCCTACCAAGTCTTTGTACAAAAATGTTATCACTCGCTTTGGCTATTCTTTAGAAATTATAAGTGATCGAGGAACCCATTTCATAAATGAGATAGTGACATTCTTGTGGACAAGTTTATGGTGATCTACACGAAATAATCACCTTATCATCCACACGCAAATGGGCAAGCTGGAAGCACTAATAAGGTCCTTTGTTTGATCTTACCAAGACTATGGAGGCATCACACTCAGACTGGGAACTTAAACTTCCTACTATCTCTTTGGGCTTATCAAATGGCTTACAAAACAACTAGCATAACACCGTTTCGCTTAGTATATGGTCTTGATGTTATAACTCCAATTAAATTCAGGATCCCCACTTTGGCGCGGGCAGCAAAATATATAAATCTTGTGACTCGTGACCTTTTAGATAACTGGTTGAATTGGAGAAGTTAGAAGAAGCACAACTATATGCAGTGATTGGAATGTGGATAGAGAAATGTTGTAAGGTCCCTCCCAAGCCATGTATGACACTTTTAATATAGATTTCAAGAAGGAAAGAGAGTGCACTTAGAGAAGAGTGAGACAATAAGGCTAGAAACATTAGGAAAGTGATAGAATAAAAATATTAGCTCCAAAAAAATCCTAAAAGAAATAAGGCCTTTCACACACCGCCTTTTGGCCACCTACATGCCACGCGGTGGACCAATGGCATGCGGTGCCATGCAACTGTGCCTTACACACCGCCTTCTCTGGAAGGAGCTCCTCTGCTAGCGTGGCCTCCACCTCATGCCCCTCTTTCACCAGAGCCTAGGCAGCCGAGCTTGGCTGCCCAAACATGGGTGCACCTACCTCCATCCAATCGCATTGTAGTTGGTGGACCATGCCGTCGATCCTTCCCGCCATTCTACAATGATAAATCGAGGTTCTTGGTTCTGCGTTTTTTCCTGCACACTGTGTTCTTGGTTCTGCGTCTTTTCTAGGCCTCCACAATTGATTTGCAAAGCAAAAATCATCTAGGTATGCTCTTTGTTTTTCTCACTTTCTTGCTCCTTAAACTCTGCATAGATATCTACATGTTATTGCTTTTTTGATGCATGTTATTGCCTCGTTTTTGTATACTCTGTGTGTACTCTGCATGTTCTCTGCGTATATATACACCCCCAGCTCTCTGTGTGTATATACTGCTCCAAAATCGATTTACATGTTATAAAGGATCCAGGTATACTCTGCATATTTTTCACTTTCTTGCTCCTCAATCTCTACGTGTATGTATCTGCATGTTATTTTATTTTGATGTATGTTGTGTACTCGTCACTTCATGTTGTGATGCATGTTGTGTATACTCTGTGCATATAGTTATTACATGTATATATACTCTCTCGTGATGCATATTTTGATGCATGTTTTGTATACTCTACGTGTATACTCTGCACATATACTTATTGTATGTATATATACTTTGTTGTGATGCATATTTCGATGCATGTTGTGTATACTCTGCGCATATAGTTATTGCATGTATATATACTCTGTTGTGATGCATTTTTGATGCATGTTGTGATGCATGCTATGTATACTCTCCATGTATACTCTGTGCATATAGTTATTGCATATATATATACTCTGTTGTGATGCATATTTTGATGCATGTTGTGTATACTCTGCGCATATAGTTATTGCATGTATATATACTCTATGCATATAGTTATTGCATGTATATATACTCTGCGCATATAGTTATTGCATGTATATATACTTTGCATAGTCTCTACGTGTATATACTCAGCGTATACTCTGTGTGTATATACTCAGCGTAGTCTCTGCGTGTATATACTCAGCGTATACTCTGCGTGTACTCTGTGCTTGTATACTCTATTACATGAACTTATGGTGCCTAGAACAGTGTGTAAGGCATGAATGCATTGCGCATGTTATAACTACAGATTGATTTTAATGTAAAGGGTCGTATTTGCTTGTATATATCTGCATTTGAATCAATTGAAAATCATGGGTTATTAGGAGTTTGAATTACTAGACATTTGGTGTAGATCACCACCTTTGCCGCATCTTGTTTTAAATCCCAATAGAATGATAAGATGTTTGATTTATTGGTTTTTTATCTTCATGGATGGTGGTAGTATCTTTGATTAGTATCTGATTGACCCCTTTATTGTTCCAGTGATCCCCCAATGGATTCCTAGAACTCGCAAGATAGCAAGTGAGTACACGCCCTTATACTCCCAATATTCTCAGGCATCCTACTTTCCACACATGCATGTACCAGTCACTCCGACCAATAGTTTGACACTGCCTGCAACCTCATCCTTAGCATTTGCATGTCCCCCACTTGTTCCAAGGACTTTTCTTTTGTCCGCTTTTGGTGGTTCACCATTTGTGTTTACGCCATACAAACAGCCCAACCCAATCGGCTACGAGTCTGTGCATCAAAGTCTGCAACTCTCACAAGCAGAGACGAAGATCTCATCTTTGCCTCCAAAAGGGAGAAGTGATGTGGATGGGTTTCTGCCCCAGAAAAGGTAAAAAGCCTACCAGTAGAATGTAGAGTCCAACAATCAGACGATGCAGAGTGTGCGCTTTTGCCACACATGTCAGAGCTAGGGACTTGCCAAGCACCGTGTGCGAGCCACGGATGGGTGCAAGCACACTTAGAAGCAACGGTCATCTGCAAAGTAATAGAATGAAACGTTGTCCGATTAAAGTAGTCCTCATGGTGCATACGAGGGGTAATAATTAGAACATGGCTACCATCCACTGCACCAATGACAAACAGAATGCCATGTATTGCCTCAAATCCTTCAGCCATGATACGCATCCTATAAGAAGAAGGCCATTTAATGTACAGGTCATGAAGACCTCATGTGGAGATTGCATCATAGAACTCCATAATGATCTTTTGGCATGAAGACGTGGAAACCCTATATAAATCTGCTATTACCTGTAAGTTTGATCCGGTAGCTAGATGGTGCAAAGCCACACATACACGCTTCTCCATGCTGATTGCCTTTCGATAATTAGTGTTAGACCGTTTGTTGCAAGCAAGGAGCAAGCCGTGCAGTCAGGAAGTGAAATGTTTCCTTGCTTAGGCGGAGCCTACTCTTGAACATTTTGTCTGAGTAGCTTCCAAGCAAACCCCTCTCCATAAAAATTTGGGGTCTAGGATAAGCCCAACATGACCGCCACTCATGTCTCCTTCTAGCAATCCGAGCTTGCCATGCGTATGCCAAACTCGAGCCATGCACTGACTTAGCATGGATACATTTTGCATACATAAATCGTCCTTATCATAATATGAATCCATCATCTCAATCATTACAATCAAAGAAATGATGATTGAAATGAGACAAAGTATGAGAATTAACCCGTCTTCCATCCCCTGCTCTGCAATACATGGAAGAATGGCTAAATTCCTATGATTACATAACATTAGTGTATTTACGTGTTAAAACTTGAAATTAGATGGAAAAAATGAAGTGTTTCATTACATGATGGAAAATTTCAATCACAGTAAACATGTTAAAACACCATAAGTTACAGAAATAACAAAGTGAAATCACTCCTTTTTAAAACTTTTCACTACATCCAAAAGGCCAGTACAGCTGAAGTAAGCTAGCCTAGCATTTGCAACTTTTGGGCTTCTATTGCCTTGCGATCCGCAAGAGAGTCCTTGTGTTGATCTGCCATGACTTTGGCTATGATGGCCATGTCGACAAGGGAATCCTCAATCTTTCAATCTTTTTGTGGTCGTACATTGGGCACATTGCTCTCTGGTGATTCTATTTTGATAGAGGATTGTGTACCCTCTCCTTCATCTACTTTCGCAGTTGGGCCATCGGTGTTACCACCCACATCTAAATCATGGGTGTAGCTAACCACGTTTGCCCGATTGTGCATGTACTCATAAATGATATCAAACCATTGACATGCTATCTTACAATCATTTTCAGAGATCAAATTATGGGACTTATCCTTTTTGTAGTCTGCTTAAACACAACCCCATTTCTTTCTGCAACTTTGAGAGTCTTTGTCACACTCTGGGAATAGCCCTGCAAGTTGAGTGGTAACTTTAGATCATAGATCAGCCCCTTGCTTTGGAGTTTTTCCAAACTCATCGTGCATTGAGCCCCAAATGTGAATGAGCTGAACAATCCATGGATCCTTCCAAACCTCCCTCTTTTGTGTTTGTTCATCTACATTGGTCTTTGGTTTTGAGGCCTTCCTACCTCTCTTGGTCACGGGGACTCTGTTGGAAACTTCCACCCGTGTGGAAAGAAACTTTTTATTGAAAAAAAATTAAAAAAGAAAAAACCCCCAATTGACCTCGACCTCAACCCCGGCCTCAGTCTCAGTCTTTTGATATATAATATAGGAGAGTGAGCCTCCATAGAGCTTAAGGGGAGTGAATCTCTCTATATAGTCTACCCCCCCCCCCCCCAAGGAGTGGGTCATGGCCTTTGGCTTAACCAATGCACCTGCAACATTCCAACGAAACACAGCCTTTAAGGAATATCTAAGGGACTTTTGTGAAGCCTTCTTAGATGATCTTTGTGTTTATTCCTCTTGGGACGAGCACTTGATATGTTTACGAAAAGTATTTGAAAGGTGTAGATTATATCGCATCTCATTGAATCCTTTCAAATGCCAATTCTGGGTTAAACACGGAGTTATTCCAGGGCATATAGTGTCCAAAAATGGGATTTCCATCGACGAAAGTAAAATCAAGGTCATTCTGGAATTGCCCCCACCCACCAAACTATAAGGGAGTCCAGCGCTTTATGGGCCATGTTGGTTATTATCGAAGGTTTATTTTATTCTTTGCTGAAATAGCTCGACCATTGTACAAGCTTCTCATCGAGTTTATTTGGACCGAAGATTGTGACTGTGCATATGAGTTATTAAAGAAGGCCATGGCAAGTGCTCCAATCTTGCGAATGCCTAACTGGGATTTAATCTTCCATGTGCATATTGATGCATCAAACTTTGCTATTGGCTGTGTACTAACTCAACCTAGAGAACATAAACTAGACTACCCCATTAGCTTTACCAGTCGCCCACAGTTGAACGATGCTGAAATAAACTACACCACTACTACGGAGCGAGAAGGGTTGGCAATGATATATGCAGTAAAGAATTTTCGTTATTACCTTCTTGCCACCAAGTTTGTTTTCTATGTGGATCATCAAGAATTGTTGTATCTGGTGGTGAACAAACCATGCTCCACAGGAAGAATCACACGATGGTTATTGATTCTTCTTGAGTTTAATTTCACTGTTGTTGTGAGACCTGGCAAAAAACATGTCATGGGGGCTGATCATTCGTCTCGCATACCTAATGGTGAAGCTCCTACAGGAGTTGATGAGATGACTTATCTGACACTTCCTTGTTCATGGTGGAGACAATGCCTGAATGGAGTGAGAAGATTGTTAACTTCTTGGTTAATGGCTTTCCACCCAAAGAGCTTCGTAAAGATCTAGCTCGAAAGCTGATCAAGGAATGCGAACCCTATTGCCTAATGGCCAGGACTCTTTATAAAAGAGGAAAGGATGACGTTCTTAGGCGTTGTGCCCGAGAGGATGAGTATCTATATATTTTGCAAGAGGCACATATGGGCGTAGCCGGTGGTCACTTTTCAAGAGACTTAACTGCGCGAAAGATATTGCAATCAGGGTATTGGTGGCCCACTATGTTCCAAGATGCATCACTTTTTGTGAAGGGTTATGATGAATGCCAATGCTACAAGAAACCCCACTGGAAAGATCAAATGCCCCTACATCCAATTAAAGTAAACCAACCATTTAAAAAGTGGGGTTTAGACTTTGTAGGTCCAATTAGCCCAGCGGCCCGTAACACACAATCTCGCTATATTATTGTGGCCACCACTGATTATGTGACCAAATAGGCTGAAGCGAAAGCGACACGTAAGGCAGATGCGAGGACAACAGCCAAGTTCCTCTTTGAAAATATAATCACATGCTTCGGTTGTCCTTTTGAACTTGTGAGCGACAATGGTATGCATTTTATAAATGAAGTGATAAAGCAGCTCACAACAAATTTCATGATATCCCATTATAAATCTACTCCATATTATCTGCAACAAGCAAATGGCCAAGCCGAGAGTATCAACAAGACCTTAATCTCTATTCTGACAAAGACAGTTGAGGCTCATCGCACGGATTGGGATCTAAAGCTTACGTCAGCTTTACGGGCCTATCGTACTGCGTACAAAGTGGCTATTAAATTGCACACCATTCAAGATGGTATATGGCCAAGAAGCAGTCATGCCATGGGAATTTGTCATTCCTAGTCTTCATGTCGCTACTCAAGAGAGGGCTGGGATGGTAATCCCTTAGTAGAGTGTTTGTATATCCTTGAGCGGTTAGACGAAGAAAGACAATTGGCAGTGTACAAGAATAGTTCTATTAAGAGATAAGTATCTCCAAAAATATTGTTCCACCCTAAGAAGACAAGAATAGTTCTATTAAGAGATAAGTATCTCCAAAAATAAAAATTTGAATTTAGGTGATAGGAGGTCATATCTAGAGTACTTTTACATATTTAGAGTCCATGCACACTAAAAATGTGGAAAAGCAACGCGTTTCTAAAGATAGCACGTTTGCGAAGATATACAGACGTATTTGCCTATTCTACCTACCTTCTGGCTCTTCTACACAGGGAAACTGTAAGAATGCAGCTAGTAGCCACAAGGTTATATGACCATATTCAAAGTTTTTATCAGAGAGTTATGGCCGAAACAATTCGCTGGTTCTGTCAAGGTCTCTACACATGGAAACTGTAAGAATGCAGCTAGTAGCCACAAGGTGATTCTAGACCTTGAGATGCATATATCCCTTCATTCTTATCTAATCTCTTAGAAAAGAAAGCTAGATTTCTATGACCTTTATGAGGAAGAGACTACTACTCCATAGCTTTTCTTTTAAAGAAAGAATAGTATGTCGTAACCCTGCAAGAGAAGGCTACTTTGCCATAGATCTTCGATAGGGAGAAAAGTCAGAGTACGAGTAAGAGAAGATAAAGCTTGGGGATGATCGGATGATTTCAATCATGAGTAAGAGAAGGTATTATAAGACTCTCTATTCTCATTATCAAGTTCTGAATCTCTTATTAACGAGCAAAGACAACAATAAACGATAAATTTCTATAAGGTGTATATATTTTTTGTTTTTCAATTATATATCATTCTTAGGGGTTGAGGTATGGCCCCTGGCTTCTCTATTAATTGTTAATAGTGATCTATTTGATTGATTTACTAGTTAAAGTTTTTATTCTATTAAACAACTGCATATGCCTTAATAAAGAATGTCTTATCGCAATCTCAAGTTGAAATGCTAAAATCTTTGTGAAAGGGTTGTTTTCTTAAGAAGATAATGTGGATTCTAGTCCTATGGTTTAGTTGAGTAAATGGATTGTTATCTTGGTTAAATTAAGGTATAGGTACAACTTCTCCCTGCCTTGATGCTGCCCCATTCTTGTGCTTTATGTAGCTGGACGGCGGAGACATTAGTAAAGCCCAAAGTCGGCCCATGGTATCCCTCATACCATTGGGGAATGAGGTTCGCCCATTGAGGCGAGTGATTGTGATGATGTCTATTTCTGAGGGCCCAGGCTAGTGCGGTTAATAAGGCACGTAGACATCCCTCTGAGGGGGCAGGAGGATTGAGTGATGGAGCCTGAGGGGTAACAAGCCGGCTTGAGTCCTCGCCAGAGCCGACTATGAGGTGTCTGGTCCCGTAGGGTTTTTCCCAGCATGTAGAGGCTGGAAGGCCGAATTCTAGATCATCCGACAGTATTAAAGGAAAAGAATAAGAGAGCCGGTTTGGCTTGTATGGAATTGATTCTTGTATTTTAAAAAATCTATAAATCTTATCTTTGGCATTATTATATTGTGGAAAGAGGCTATTTTAACGAACCTTGTGAAAGGGTCTTAATTAAGGAACATGTTTATTTATGTCATACTGTATGATGGGATTAATTAGAAAATAAATTGACGCGTGAGTAGGGTGTAAAGTGGGAGGATGGAATGCCCCGACAACGGCACCATCCTCTACTACGGACGGGTGGACCCGATTAGTCGGGTAGCATTCCAACATATCAAGTGAAAGCCCTACACTAGATAAATAGGTTCTCGTCAAGAAACTCTATTCTAGTAGTTGCCCAAATTATGATCAATTACCCTATGGGTGATTTGATGTTTAGAAGACCACGCTCCCCCTCCGAGATAGGAATAGGTCTTATCTACAAATCGTATCCTTGAATCTCTGCATGGTCAAGGTGTCGCGACAAGTAAGAAATTTTCTCCAAGTTAAGACTTAGTAGACTATCTTAAGTGTTTCCCCTATTTTGGAAGGGGGGAACCTTACAATTGGTATGAGAGCAAAGGCTAACTATCAAGCGATTAAAACAAGTGATTGTTTGTCATATGAGAATGAATCAATCATCTCTATTGGCCATAGAAATGGTTTGAATATCCTCACATGTTGAGACAATCATCCTATGAAATTGTGCTTGTATCTTGGGGGTGCACACGCAAGATATTTGTACAATAAATTTTAGAAATAAGATTGGGAAGGAAACCTTTTAAGGAAAAAACATAGGTTGATCAAATTAAGAAACTAGTGAGACTGAATGACTAGAAGGATAGACCGAAACTTTGTTTAGAGAAATTTTCAAGATATATCTCATTAATTTGTATATTATAAATTATTAAGATTATAACTCCATTAAGGTTTGAATAGTTGACGTGTGAATGTGATCCAATGGATACTTTACACTAGGATGATCATCCAAGATCTTGAACCCATCTCAGACAAACATGGGTCTAACTTCATATCTGTGATTCCCACAGGATCATGCTCTTAGATGTGTTAATCAAATGTGTAATTCTCAAAAAATAAAGATCTCAGATGTATTAATCCTGAGTGCCTTCAGATGTGGTGCTATGATAAGTATTTTGATAGTTTTGAACTTTTCAAGGATACAATGAAAGAAGCAAGTTCACCCTTGCTCGTCTAAAAATTGTAAGAAATGTCGAATTAGTTGGAAGCACTGTTGTCACCACTAGAACCAGAATCAGTTATGGGATGCCATGAAAGTACACCTTCGTGAAAGGTTTTATCCTCTAGGATTTCGAGAGGATAAAATGAATTAATTTTTGGAGCTAACCTAAGAAGGGAAGACCCTGGAAGAATACCACCAAAATCTTGCTTAACTTCTCCGGAGATGGATGAGATAACTCTTCTCCATTGATTCATTTGGAAGCTTAATCTACCTTTGAATAACCTCATCAAGAATGCAAAACCATCCTCTATTTCAGAAACCATAATTATAGCCAAAGACTATGATAAAGTTTTTTTATATGGAAAGTGTCGAGAAGGGTATGAGTCCTTCCATGTTAATCAAGAAGAGGTCCCCTAATTCAAGGGGAACGTCAAGCCCACCCTTAGCTACAAGGAATCATGAGTTGGAGTAAAATTAGGTCAAGAAATAGGGATAGCAGGGTTAAAGATAATTGAATTCAACAAGTATTTCTATGAGTAAATAGAAGAGGATTGGTGCAAGATTCATGTGAAGTAATGTACATGATGAATAGAGGTATTCTAGAAGACGATACTAAGATTATACAATTGCTATCATAGGTTAGATTGCGTAAAGAATTGATTCCCTTACGTTTTTCTATGATAATTTGTTAAGTACCATATTATATGGGAGTACAGAATAAGAAATTCGTAAGGAAGGATTATGATTTTTCTTTTAATAGGTTCATATCGTATGAGAGGTATATGGATGCATGAACTTAGGATAATAAGGCCAATTAACTTTAGAATAATAAAGACCTTTTGGGGGCACAACAAAATGAGCCAAACACATGAAATAAGGGACTCTTTAGGAATAATGTTTAGATAAAAGAAGATTTCTACCTAGTGAGAGGATACCACTTTGGAAGAGACAAGAGGATTTACTTAGATACTACCCCAGCTCGTGAGATGAGGACATCTCAAATCTTTTAAGTGGGGGAGATTGTAAGGTCGCTCCCAAGCCATGTATGTGTCTCTTTTAATATAGATTTCAAGAAGGAAAGAGAGTGCACTCAGAGAAGAGTGAGAGAATAAGGCTAGAAACATTAGGAAAGTGATAGAATAAAAATATTAGCTCCAAAAAAATCCTAAAAAGAAATAAGAAGACAAGAATAGTTCTATTAAGAGATAAGAATCTCCAAAAATTAAAATTCGAATTTAGGTGATAGGAGGTCGTATCTAGAGTACTTTTACATATTTAGAGTCCACACACACTAAAAATGTGAAAAAGCAATGCGTTTCTAAAGATGGTGTGTTTGCGGCTATATACAGATGTTTGTGCCTATTATACCCACAATGGCTTGTAGAAAAAATGCCTTCCGGATCTTTTGAGTGGTTATATGACCATATTGAGAGTTTTTATCAAAGAGTTATGGCTGAAACAATTTGCTGGTTCTGTCAAGGTTTCTACACATGGAAACTGTAAGAATGTAGCCAGTAGCCACAAGGTGATTCTAGACCTTGAGATGCATATATCCTGTCATTCTTATCTAATCTCTTAGAAAAGAAAGCTAGCTCACTATGACCTTTATGAGGAAGAGACTACTGCTCCATAGCTTTTCTTTTAAAGAAAGAATAGTATGTCGTAGCCCTGCAAGAGAAGGCTACTTTGCCATAGACCTTCGAAAGAGAGAAAAGTCAGAGTACGAGTAAGAGGAGATAAATCTTGGGGATGATCAAATGATTTCAATCGTAAGAGAAGGTATTAGAAGACTCTCTATTCTCATATATCAAGTTCTGAATCTCTTATTAACAAGCAAAGACAACGATAAACGATAAATTTCTATAAGGTATATATATTTTTTATTTTTCAATTATATATCATTCTTAGGGGTTGAGGTATGGCCCCGACTTCTCTATTAATTGTTAATAGTGATCTATTTGATTAATTTACTAGTTAAAGTTTTTATTCTATTAAACAACTACATATGCCTTAATAAAGAATGTCTTATCGCAATCTCAAGTTGAAATGCTAAAATCTTTGTGAAAGGGTTGTTTTCTTAAGAAGGTAACGTGGTTTCTAGTCCTTTAGTTTAGTTAAGTAAATGGATTGTTATCTTGGTTAAATTAAGGTACAGGTACAACTTCTCCCTGCCTTGACGTTGCCCTGTTCTTATGCTTGTGTAGCCGGATGGCAGAGATATTAGTAAGGCCCGGAGTCAGCCCATGGTATCTCTCATACCATTGGGAGAATGAGGTTCGCCAATTGAGGCGAGTGATTGTGATGCTATCTAGATCTGAGGGCCTAGGCTAGTGTGGTGAATAAGCCCACCCTAGTGCGTAGACATCGCTCTGAGGGGCGGGAGGATCGAGCGATGGAGTCTGAGGGGGCAACAGGCCAGCTTAAGTCCTCGCCAGCATCGACGATGAGGTGTATGGTCCCATAGGGTTTTGCCCAGCATGTAGAGGCTGGAAGGCCGAATTCTAGATTATCGGCAGTATAAAGGAAAAGAATAAGAGAGCCGATTTGGTATGTATGAAATTGATTTTTATATAAACTTTTTTGCTATAAATCTTGTCTTTGGCATCATTATATTGTGGAAAGAGGCTTTTTTAACATATTTATAAGTAGTTAAAAACCACTTTGATTGATTCTAAATGAGAAATAGATTATCCTATCAATTTGGGAAAAGAGAAATAATGGAATTAGCTTAATCTAGTGGGATAATCATAATTAAGTTTATGATTATGGTTAAAATTATGATTTAAATTCATAGTTTGATTTTAAGCATAAAAGAGGAACTACTATCATATTTTCATTACAAGCTTTTATTCTTTAGAAAAAAATTAAGAATTATCAGTAATAGCAGCAGCGAAGCTATCACAAAGTTTGGAGAAAATAATACATATCTTATTTTTATGCATAATGCTAAAAGAGGACTTCCTACCATATTCTAGGAATGGACATTCTATGCAAAAAGAATGATTTTCATCATATTCATGAGAAATAATTTTTTTATAACTATGCTTAATTAATTGATTATGAGAAAAGAGTAACTTTTGGTAAATTTATTTTTATGCAAAAAGAGGAATTCCTATGATATTTGAGATCCAAGTATTTAAATGGTAAAAGAGGTATTTTTGGTAAATTTATTTTTATGCAAAAAGAGGAATTCCCATGATATTTGAGATCCAAGTATTTAAATGGTAAAAGAGGAATTTTTGGTAAATTTATTTTTATGCAAAAAGAGAAATTCCCATGATATTGGAGATCCAAGTATTTAAATGGTAAAAGATGAATTTTTGAAAAATAAATTTTTATGTAAAAAGAGAAATTTCGATGATATTTGAGATCCAAGTAATTAAATGGTAAAAGAGGAATTTTTGGCATAATTCAAATTATGAGTATTTATCAAAAGTGAAATTTGAGCATTATTAATTTTATTGGGAAATATGGGTAGAATTGATTTTTGTAAATTCCATGAATCTTTTACTCAAAAGAAGAATATTAAATATATTTCACTTGAGAAATTTGAGAAAGAATATGAAAATATCCATCGAGAAAAAGTACCTTTAACTAGGCCAAGCAATTGGCAGAAACTTAGAAAAGTCCTATCGGTATTGAAAAGTAGAAAACGGTACTAAATGTGAATGCGATGTGAATAAGATGTGATAAGATGTGAATGCAATGTGAGTGGATGTAATGAGATGTGGATGCAATGTGAGTGGATGTGATGAGATGTGATGTGATATGATGTAAATGGATGTGGATGTGGATGTGGATGTGGATGTGGATGTGATGAGATGTGGATGAGATGTGATGTGATGTAAATGGATATGGATGTGGATGTGGATGTGGAGTGATGAGATGTGGATGAGATGTGATGTGATGTAAATGGATGTGGATGTGGATGTGGATGTGATGAGATGTGGATAAGATGAGATGTGGATAAGATGAGATGTGATGTAAATGGATGTGGATGTGAATGTGATGAGATGTGAATAAGATGATGTAATGATATGTGAAAGGATGTGATGTGATGTAAATGGATGAGAATGAGATGTGATGATATGTGAAAGAATGTGATGTGATGTAAATGGATGATAATGAGATGTGATGTGATAGATATGCACGTGAATGAATGTGGGATGTGAATGGGTGTGATGGATGTGAATGGATGTGATGAGATGTGAGTGGAGGGGGTGAGATGCGGTGAGATGTGAATGTGATGTAATGAGATGAGAATGAATGTGATGTGATGTGGATCTGGTTAGATATGAATGGATGAGATATGATGTGGATAGATTAGATGTGATGTGATGTGGACTTGGATAGATGTGAATGGATATGAAGTGACGTAAATAGATGTGAACGTGATGTGATGATATGTGGATGTGCTATGGATCTGAATGAATGTAGATGGATGTGATGTGATATGAATGGATGAGATTTGATGTGGATATGTTGTGATGTGATATGATGAGGATAGATGTGATGAGATGTAATATGATCTGATTGGATGAGAATGGATGAAGGACGATGGGAATACATATGACTGGATGTGGAATAGGCAATGTGAATTGATGTAGAAGAATGTGGAATAATGAGAAATGATGTGGAACAATGTGGAAAGATGAGAGTTTGTTAGAAACTGTATTTATGAAGCGTGTTTTTAAATGACTGTTTTATGTCAAGAATGTTGGGGGAAGCATTTTGACCATCTTGTGAATGAGATCGTGGAGACCTAAGTGATAAAGTTGCAAGAGCTGACGGAGAGTCAATGGAGGACGTCTCGCGTAGCAAGTTGTGGGCTGAGGTCTTGACCAGCCTTGGTTCGATTTAAATGGTGAGATTTCAGTACGGTGGATGAGGGACCAAGGAAGCGGCCTATGAGTGAAGCGCTAGGTGACCTGCAAAGGAGCCTAGAGGGTACTAACCATATGGTGCTCGGGCTCTGGGTCGCCGAAGATACCCACACATGTATCGAGGAAGAAAATGGGATAAGGAGTTAGAGTTGTTTTCTGAACTCGGGCATGGATCTAGTTCATTGACCTTGCTGGTCCTCATCGACGAATGAGTCCATGGCTCTTTTATATGGATCTGTTTGTTGATCTTGCTAATCTTCAACGAAGAGTCCATCTCGATTTTCTTATGTGTTTGTTGATCTTGTTGATCTTGTTGATCTTCAACGAAGAGTCCATCTGGATTTTCTTATGTGATTATATTGAACTAGGAACTATTAAAAAGACCCCTTGAACAGGTGGTGACCGTTCTGGTTGCCAATGATGCCATAGGTACACCGATGAAGGAATGATTGAAAATTAGAATTCAAGCTAGATATTTTGGAGGATTATGATCAGTGATACTATGGTTTCATTAAAAGATTCTTTTAAAGACGGCCAAATCTATGAAACATGCAATTTCATATTGGGTGTGTAAATGGTGTGACTATCTTGATGTTTGCTTGAAGTGCCGGCTAGGGGGCCTTGGAACTCTTTTCCCTAGTACCCGGGGCAAAACATAACCAAATTCCTAAATGGATCCTATCACTACAATGGTTGGGGTGGTTGGCTAACCCATGGGATTGGATGGGGCTAGGCTGGACTGATGGATCCCTAAAATGAGACTCAATTCTATTATGTTACGATAGATGAAGTAAATCCTGGATAGTCCTTGTTCTATGGAAAAGAATCAACGGTTGTGCCTCTTGACGAGGAAAAAAAGCATTGGTCGAATAGGTCTTACCTACTACAAATCGTATCCTTGAATCTTTGCATGGTCAAGGTGTCGACAAGTAGGAAATTTTCTCCAAGTTAAGATTTAGTAGACTATCTTAAGTGTTCCCATATTTTTGAAGGGGGCAACCTTACACAAATGCCAACGAAAACGTTGGTTTAATGCCAATATCAAAAAACGTAAGTTCCACGTGGGTGACTTAGTATTCATGTATAACATTAAAAAGGAAAAGAAAAAACTTAAGCTTTAAGGCTTAGAACCTTACAAAATTCTAGAACTCTCCAAGAGTGGTGCAATTTGATTAGAAACTTTAGATGGAATTCCTATGGAGACCTTCGTCAATGGCAGCAAACTTCGTCTCAATATTTTGGACCTTTTAAATAGAGGAACAATTGAAAAGCATTCATGCCACCCGAGAACGGCTAAAACTAAAATGAGAGATGCAAAAACAAGCTATCAAAGAAGCTAAAGAATGTGAGGAAAAAATCAAATGTAGATGCCAAGTGTTACAAGTCAACATGGAACGAGTTGTGGGAATCAAAGATAAGGAAGAGTGGGAAGTAAAGCCTGCTAGGCTATGGTTACACATAACCACAAGCCATGCATCCCTCACAAAATTAGGATTACTAGATTGTCGCACAAGTCACAATCTTATGTCTTATGAATTGTGGACATCTTTGGACATACCCAAACTAACTCCTACGACTGATCAAGTGCATGCTATGCACAATTGCTTAGTAGATTGTGTTAGCACGTGCAGAATTAGGATTACTAGATTGTGGCACAAGTCACAATCTTATGTCCTATGAATCATGGACATCTCTAGGCATACCCAAACTAACTCCTAGGACTGCTCAAGTGCATGTTGTGGGCAATTGCTTCGCAGATTGTGTTGTCACGTGCAAAATGGTATTTTCAATTACCGACATACCCATTGAAGGAAAATTCTTTGTTACACCTCCTTCACTACTATCCAAGGAAGTGTTGTTAGGCCAAAATTGGATGGGACATCACTAATGTACCATTGACTGGGACACAAGGATAGCAATTTTGAAGATTGATATAATGAACAAATCCATGTTCTTCTTATGAAAGATGAAAGAGTCAACTTGTTTAATGAAAAATCCCTCCTTGCATTACCTTGGTCTAGACCTCTTACAACCCATGATAAGGGGAAACAGGTCATAACCGCGTCAACTCCTGTACTTGTTTCTCCTACCACAAAGGTTAATTCCAATAAACTACCAACATTCAAAAACCCAATCCACAAAAAAGGAGACAACCAATCAAACAACCACAATCCCAACTCTCTCAACAATGGTTAACAAAACGGCTTTTGCAAGCCCAAAAATGTCCCCCAACTGTAAACATCTAGATACCTGAATCTATAACACATGGGCACCCTTGTCCACAGCCTCAGCCAACTCATGAAAAAACACAATGCCCATGCACAAATCATGCTAATAATAATCATAAAACTAGACATACATTACTTGTACGTACAAACCAGACACAAAGAAACTTGCGACAAATCTGGGTCCCAAAGAGCATCTTAAGCCCAAGGATACTACCAGGGAAATCACCATGTCTGGATTCCATTGTCTCCATATTTGGCAACAACTGAATCCATGCCACCACCACAACCCTACACAAATGTGTCCACAACCTTCATCTGCTTGGATCAACATAGTCAATCTATTGATAGCATTGATAAGTGTTCCCAAATCTAGACAAAGGTATCTCTACAACCTACACCTACACAAAACATCAAAGGACCCTTATTGGTAAGAATTTCATTACAACCTACAACCTACACCTACACAAAACATCAAAGGACCCTAGTTGGTAAGAATTTACAACTTATTAAATTTATGCTCACATTGCAACATCAATCAAAGAAAAAACATGTTTTAGGTTCAATTCAGCCAATCACACACTAATTACTGAACTTTTGCAAATGGCTACAAGTTCCACACACTTGCGAGGAACAAATACTCAAGGGGAATCTTCAGATCTTCATAAGAAGACCATCTTGGTGACTCACAAACTGATGGCTATCAATTGCTCTCCACCAACAAAATAGTACAAGATGAAATTATGTATAATTTGGAATATGGCTCTCCAGAGTACTACTTAGTGCTCGAAGAACCCTTTGTGCAAACTAAATTGAAGGAGCTAGGTCTATGGAGAATGGCACACATTTTGGGAAATGACTTCCATGGTGAGTCATTGTGTAATTTCTTTATCATGTGTCTCAAGCCACTGAAGCTCTGTCGTTCAATGAAAAAATCACACTTACCACATCCACCTCACCAAAGCATTAATCTCCTACACATTTTAGCTCCCAGTGGTAGATCCACTACCTAACCCTCAAGCTTATGGATTTGATAACATATTCCGACCCATAATTGATGATGTGGCATCTCTCAACAATAATGGAGTGCTATATGATGCAATTGCTGATGACAGACTCCACATCACTGCATAGCCATCTCCCTCCTCATCCAAGTACGAGGATTTGAAAAGCAAAACAAGATCCCTAAAAAGCTCTTTTGGGTCATTCTAAATGGAAAATTTGATGATTGGGCACAAATCATAAGTAAGAATATTAACTCTTATACAAAAAACCACAGGCAGGTCATTACAATCCCTATATCCTCAACACCATGTTACTCGTAGAAATCTCTCTCTTTGATGTAGCCCATCAAAAGAATGTGGATCTAGGCTTCGTGCTGGAGACTCCGTCCTTGGTAGCCCTACCTCACCCCCTATTATCAACTTCACACAACCCTCTTCTCCAAAATCCCCACCCCTAATTTCCACACCAATACCCACATCTACTACTACCACTCATTCCACACCACGCATTTCTTCTGCCAATCCTTCTCCAACCATGGAATCCTACATCCAAAAAAGAAGGTGGCCTAGATTCAGCTCGAGTAGGAACTTCAGCTAGACATGCCTATCCTTTAGTTCCACAAATTGGATTAGGTATCTCTTTCCCAACTGAGGAAAATATTTTTGATGATGAATCAACCTCCACTTCGGAGCCAGATGACTCACTACCAGTGGAGGAAAGTGTGGCATTGTCATATGCCTTGATGGGGCACAGCGTTTCTGAGCTCCAACACCACATTCGAGGATCCATGGGAAAGGTGGAAGATTTGCAAACAAAATGATGGATTGACTTAGAAGCTCCAAGAGGCTAACAACAGAACAACCACTCTTTAATAAGAAGCTGATAAAGTAGTTGAAACGGACAGCTTGTCCACTCATCTCAAGCAAGATCTTGATACCATGACACGATCACAAACAGAAGGAGGAATCACTTAAAAAGCAGCTCACAAATCAAGATGGTTTGCTTCTTTGCATGGAAATTGAAAAGAAATGCCTAGAAGATAAACCGATAATAACTAAAAAGATATTAGAGGACAAAGAAAAGAAGTGGTTATAAGAAATCAAAAAGGTGTCAGAAGAAACTAGAACAACCCTCTGGCAAGCAGAGGCAAAGTATAAGGAGTTGAAAGATAGATCCCTCAAGGAGAAATAGGAAATGCAAGACTCTATAACCTACTTGACAGAGGAGAGGGACAAAATCAAAGAAACCTACAGCTCATTGGAACAAGAAAATAGGGAACTCAAGCAAGGGTGGCTTGCAGAATCGAATGAACAAATTTAAAACAGGGAGATGGGAGATTCAGCCATTGCTACAATTAGAGATCATGCCACTCCTCTACTTGAATTTATCTCTATCCCTCGTTCACCAACCACCTCATGGATGATGATTATCTCAGTTCTACAACTTTCACTCATCCAACAAAAGATTGATCTTTGGAATGTTACCATATATATATAGGCAGTGATGTGTGTGAACACACTTAGGACCGCCGGGGCACTTTTTCCATCTTTAGGAGGTTTTTTCCCCCTGCTTGTATATACGCCCATCTTTCTAGGGCTAACTTATCTTTTGTACATTGACACAATCTAATACATTGTGTGTTGTGTGCATTCTTGCTTCTTCTTCTCCAAGCTTTGTGTGCTTTCCTGCAACCCTAATTCCAACAATTGGTATCAGAGCAGACATCGGCTCCCAGGGCTACGCCGCCAGCACCCTCCGACTCACATTCTCCGATTGAGTTCTGCACAGGTGTTTTCATCATTTTCTGCAAAAATTTTGACAGTGCAGTTTTCTGCAAAACAGGCATACGTATTCTATTGTGGACCGTGCTACATAGCACGAGTTGTTCTCTGTTCAGTCTTTGCTTCATTACAGGTAGCTTTTGCATCAGTTTCAGTGGCCATGGCTGATAACAGCAATGATATATTTCGCATGTTGTCTGCTGAAGACAAACTGGAGAGAGTAACTACCCACTTTGGACATACATGATGCAGCATGTTTTGGTTGCAAAAGGAGTGTGGAACATTGTGCAGGGTATGGATGTACGTCTAGGTTCTTTTGGATGTAGGATCTATTGAGGATGTTGCAGGTTCTAGCAGCTCTACTGTTGCTGCTGTTTTACCCATTGCTGAACAAGCTCATTGGGATGGTAAAGATGCACACGCTCATGCCTTGATTGTACTTTCTATCAAACGTAACATCATCCCACATATTCGTTCAGCTAAAACAGCAAAACAAGCTTGGGATATTCTCTGGTTTGTATGCAGGTCGTAACGAGGTAAAAATCTCTTACCTGCGTAAAGAGCTAAAATTGAAGATTATGCAGGAAGATGATGACATGAATGTTTTTCTTGCTGAGATTAAAGATCTCAAGGAACAGTTGATTTCTGCAGGTGAGATTATTCCTGATCATTCTCTTGTGCAGACTGTTCTTGATGCTTTACCTGAGACATATTAGACTTTTGCTTCCACGTGGAGACTTCTTGCTGAGGATAGACCTGATGCTATCAAGTATGATACTTTAGTCAACAAGCTCTTGCAAGAAGCGCAGTCCAGGCAAAACAGGGCCAGGCAGCGTGCAGTTGATCAAGCATTTATTGCTGCCCAGCAGCAAAGAAGAAGTGGTAAGGCAGTCCCTTCCACTGTTTCTTCTCCTATTAGTAGGTCTGCAACTTCTTCTCCTTCCACAGGTAGTAACAATAAGTCTGAGAAGGCTCTTAATAAAGGCAAGAAAAAGACCAGGTGCAACTATTGTAAGGCAAATGATCATGTCATTAAGAATTGCCCTAAGCTAAAGGCTAAAGAGGGAAAGAAGAAAGAGTCAAATGCAGCCACAATAGCGGATGCTTCTACAAATGCAGATTCTGCAAATGTTATGCAGGATACAGAATGGGCGTTTAGCGTGTATTGCCAGTATGACCCATCTGTACATGATGCATGTTTGGCAGTTTTTGTCATGTATGGTATTTTTGATAGTGGTGCTATAAAGCACATTACCTCGCATCGTGATATGTTCACTTGTCTTGAGGCTGTCCCTAATGGGAATACTGTCACATGTGCCAATAATGCTTCTTACCCAGTGAAGGGCATTGGTAAAATTATGCTTACTGCTGCAAATGGCAGCACTTTCACACTTTCAAATGCTTTGTATGTGCCAGGGATAAAGAAGAATCTATTGTCTGCATCTGCACTTGCTAGACTTGGACTTGTAGTCAAATTTGTGGATGACAGATATAGTGTTCATGATTTGACTTCTGGTGATACGATTATTGTATCTGGCACCTTGTTTCGTGGGTTGTATAGGCTCAATTCTTATGACAAGTGTGTGGAAGATTCAGCAAATGCAGTTTCTGGATGAGAAGACAGTTTCAAATGCAAAACTATGGCATGCTCGTTTTGGTCATCTAAACTTTGCTAGTTTGCTGCGTTTGCAGAAATTTGATATGGTTGCTTCATTGCCCCCTCTTGAGGCACCATTGAAACATGTTTGTGAAGGCTGTATTTTGGGCAAAATGCAGTGTTCTGCATTTCCAAAGGATGGTTCTGTGCGGGCCACTCGCAAATTGCAACTTGTACATAGTGATGTATGTGGGCCATGCAAACTCCGTCATTTGGTAAACACTTGTACTTCGTGACTTTCATTGATGATTACTCAAGGCATGCATGGGTATATCCACTGAAGGCAAAGTCCAAAGTGTTTTTGTGCTTCAAACAGTTTTTGCTTATGGTTGAAAATGTATCCAATTGTAATGTGGGCACCCTCCGTTCTGATCAAGGAGGGGAGTACATGTCTAAAGAGTTTGATGCATTTCTGGCTAGTCGTGGGATAAAACACCAATGTACAGTGCCGTATACCCCTCAGCAAAATGGTGTTGCTGAGAGAAAAAACAGGTCACTTATGGAGATGGCACGATGTATGGTCAAGAGCCAAGCTTTGCCACATGCATTTTAGCTTGAGGCTGTCATGTGTGCTGCATATGTACTCAACAGATGTCCCACTAAGGCCTTGCAGTCTATTACTCCATACGAAGCTTGGCATGGCAGGAAGCCTTCTATTGGTCACTTGCGTGTCTTTGGTTGCTTGGCCTATGCTTTAGTGCCTATGCAACAACGCAAAAAATTGGATGATAAGGCTGTCAAATGCATTTTTGTTGGTTATAGTGCTGAGAGCAAGGGTTACAGATTGTATCATCCGTAGTCAAAGCGTATCTTGATTAGTCGAGATGTTGTTTTTGTGGAAGATGATGTGCAGCCTTTGTTATCATGTACCAAAGAGACAGGTGTGAGCTCATGGGATGTATTTGATACATTATTGCCTCTGTTTATAGGTGGGAATTCAAATGTAAGTCCTAGTGAGGCAAATATTCAGCCTATGCAGATTTCAAACGATATCATAGATCAGCCTATTTCTGATGCAGATTTATAGGATGTAATTTCTGCGGATAGGGCTGAAAATGAGCAGGCTAGAGGTATGCCTAAATGGCTGGTGGAAACCTTGCGTGATAGTAAAATTGATGCACCTATATCTAGTCGTACTCATTCAGGTTTTCAGCATGCCTCTTATGCATCAGATTGTTATGCTTTGGCTGTGTCTAGTATGTGTGAAGAGGAAGAACCTCTTTCATTTGATGAGGCACAAAAATCAAAAAATTGGTTGGCTGCAATGCAAAGTGAATATGATGCTATAATGAAGAATGGTACATGGTCTTTGTGTGATTTGCCTATTGGTAAACATGCCATTGGATGTAAGTGGGTTTTTAAGTTGAAACGAAAGCCAGATGGCAGTGTTGATCGCTATAAGGCTAGACTTGTTGCAAAGGGTTATGCTCAAGAAAAGGGCATTGATTTTGATGAGACCTTTGCTCCCACTTGTCGTATGACTACCATTCGTAGCATTTGTGCATTGGCAGCTCATAATGGTTGGAATGTACATCAGTTGGACATAAAGACTGCGTTCTTGAATGGAGATTTGCATGAGGAGGTGTATGTATCACAGCCTCGTGGTTTTGATCAAAGAGGGCAGGAAAACAAAGTATGCAGGTTTTGATCAAAGAGGGCAGGAAAACAAAGTGTGCAAGTTGAAAAAGGCTTTATATGGTTTAAAGCAAGCTCCACGAGCTTGGTATGAAAAGATACATGCATATTTGACTGCACATGGTTTTCACAATAGTCCAACAGAAAGCACTTTATATGTTAAATGTGTGGATGATGTACATCTAATCATTGCTCTCTATGTCGATGACATGCTGCTCACAAGACCAAATGAAAGTCATATTGTTGATTTTAAGGCTGATTTGAATGCCTCTTTTGAAATGTCAGATTTGGGGCTTTGAAATATGAAAAGTGGTCATGTGAAGTGCTGAAATGAGAGGGCATGAAACCCTTCAGGTTGGAAGTCTTCCAATTCACCATTTTATAGCCAAAGTGTACATGATTGAATGACATCATTGCTTACATTTCATCAAGCCTCAACATTCTCTTCACATCTCTTCAAGTTCATCTTCACACTTTTCTTCCACCCGAATTTCCTACTCGAACTCACTACCACACACACAAATCATTTATGATGAAAATCACTCTTTTAATATAAAATAATTTCTTTTATGCATCCATTTATGCATAAAAATCATTTATGATGAAAATGACACTTTTAATATAAAAAATATCTTTTATGCATATGTTTATGCACACAAATCATTTATGATTAAAATCACTCTTTTAATATAAAATAATTTCTTTTATGCATTTATTTATGCATAAAAATCATTTATGATAAAAATCACACTTTTAATATAAAAAATATCTTTTATGCATATGTTTATGCATACAAATAATTTATGATGAAAATCACACTTTTATAATCAAACTAACAATTTCATATTTGGCCTTAAAGACTGCAAGCCTATTGCTACTCCAATGGAGACAGGTTTGAAGTTGAGTCTTCATGATGCTGGAGATCACTTTGATGTCACACTCTATCAGACAGCTGTTGGTTGCCTCATTTATGTATGTATTATGAGGCCGGACATTCAGTTTGCAGTCTCACAGGTGAACAGGTTTATGCATAGCCCAGGGTCTCAGCATTGGAAGGCAGTTAAACGCATCTTTCGCTACTTGAGTGGCACCATACATCTTGGGTTGTTTTATCCCAAGGGGGGATTGTTGCCGCCAGATTTACATGCTTTTTCAGACTCAGATTGGGCTGGTTGCTATGACACAAGAGTGTCTACAAGTGGTTTTTGTTTCATGCTTGGTAGCTCATGCATATCTTGGTTGAGCAAGAAGCAACCTACTGTGGCCACTTCTAGTTGTGAAGCTGAGTACAGGGCAGCTTTCACAGCTACGGTTGAGTGTGTGTGGCTCAGATGGCTTATGGCTGACTTGGGTGTTGGATAGGAGTCTGCCACCTCTATCTTCACTGATAGTCAGAGCGCATTGGCAGTTGCGAGAAACCCAGTTTTTCATGCTCGCACAAAGCACATTGAGGTGCATTATCACTATGTCAGGGAGAGACTCTCAGCAGGAGAGATCAGCTTGGCCTATGTGCCAACACAGGACAACCTCGCCGATCTTTTCACAAAGGCACTTCCTCGTGAGAAGTTCGAAGCTTTCCGCAAAGCTTTAGGCTTGCTCCCCTTTGTGGACTGATCTACTTTGGGCATGGCACTCCCCTCCCTATACATGAGTGCCAGCTCTCGTTCACACCATCACTCCCACCAGCAGGGGGGATTTGTTGCCATATATATATATAGGCAGTGATGTGTGTGAACACACTTAGGACCGCCGGGGCACTTTTTCCCTCTTTAGGAGATTTTTTTCCCCTGCTTGTATATACGCCTATCTTTCTAGGGCTAACTTATCTTTTGTACATTGACACAATCTAATACATTGTGTGTTGTGTGCATTCTTGCTTCTTCTTCTCCAAGCTTTGTGTGCTTTCCTGCAACCCTAATTCCAACATGGAATACTATGGCATTCCATCAACTTGCATGGCTAACCCAGGGGCTGACTTGGTATGCTCACCCAGCCTTAGTGATGGGAGTATTACATGATGATGTATTCTTGAAAAATCCATAAGACTTGGTGGAAACTCTTGATCTACATCCGATTATCATTCTCAATTTTTTGGCATGGCCTTTACTTCTTAGGAAGTCACAAATGATGAGGAGATGCATGAACTCACTGTGCCTCATGCATTGAAGGAAGCTATGGAGTACCCTCTTAACAAATTGCATAACAGCTTAGCATGGATGTGGACTTTAGGAATCTTAGAAGCACAAGCTATACACAATTATCTTGACTCAGAAGATTTGCCAACTACATCCATCATTGGGGATTTTAAAGCATCTTCTCCACCTAGTACAAAGTTGTGACTCCTAAGGACACTTCCATGACAACCATGTCAATACCCACAATTCCCAAAGGAAGAAAAGGTGCAATGGAAAACTTATCGTTTGTGATAGCCACATGAATGGCCACAAGGGTGGAACAAAATCAGCACAAGAAGATTACACCAATTAACTTATCCTCATCATTCTTACCTCTCCCATTTTCAAAGGCTAGTGGATAAGGAAGCAGAGGATCTGCAGCACAAGCTACAAGATGTTGAAGCATATTCTGAAGAAGATGATGCTTGGATGGACACTCCTGATGTTCTACCACCACTACTTATGCTGCTAGATGAACCATCAATAGAAACTGAGTTAGATTGTATAAGCCACAAAGCCATATGTCACAAATGCATATATTTTTGATAGCATTAAGTCATAGGAATATGACTTCATCACCAAAGGAGAAATCCACACAAGACCAAATCGTCTGTACAGGGCAGTATGAAAAATTATTCCTTATGATCCTCTAAGCAAACCAATCCTCCCAAAGGACAATCTTGAAAGGATTCTCTTGGCTTATGCACCATGCCTAAATAAGCAACTAATGTAACTTAAACGTAACTATTTGTATCGCAGGAATCCCCTGATCCAGCCTATGGGTTAGCCAACTTCCCACCAACCACTATATTGGTGGGACTCCTTTATAAAAATTTGGTTATGTTTTGCCCGGGTAGTACTGAGAAAAAGAGTTCCCAGGCCCCCTATAGCTGGCGCTTTAAGCAAAATTTAAGGTAAGCATACCACTTACACACCCAATATGAAATTGCCATTATAACAGATTCGGCTATCTTTAAAATAATCTTTCCATGAGGTGGCATTACGAAAGTCCATGACCACTAATGTGAGGTGGAATGTCATGTCACAGACTTTGACCTTGAGGTCATGCACTAGGCCCATGGGTTTTATAGAGTTTCTGTCCACAAGCTTGATCCCAGTTTTCCCAACATGTTTGTGTGAGGATGCTTACACCAGCACCTCCATCTAGGATGCCTTTGACCACATGTCCATTATAGGAAATGGGCAATGCTGCGTTTCTGTCATCACCTTCAAAGTATTGTCCCAGTGCATTGACACGAATTGTTGGTGCGTCTTTGGGTTGTGGGTGGTGGTTGGTGTAATAGAGTAAGTCTAAATGCTGGGGCTCATATTCATTCGAGAAATCTGAGGTAGCTTCTTCCTCCACATAAGCCTACAGTTTGTGTTCCATCGAATCCCAAAGGTCATTCCATAAATTTGGACTACCGTTTAACAAGGTTTCTATGGGCATGTGGATTTGGGAGGAAAGGAAGGCAGAGAGGCTGGTCGGGTCATGTTGATGAGTAAGGGATTTTGTTGAGGGGCAGGGCCTTGATCATAGGGCGGACCAGCAATAGTATATGGAATTTCAATTTGGTCCTTATTTGATAGGTGTGGAGATCAAGAGGTGGTTGCAGTAGGAGGATAAAATACCTCAAAAAATTTGGTGTGCGGACCTTGTGAGTCTCTATCGGACTCTGTGTCAGTGTGTTCGCATCAACTTGTTCGATGTGAACATGGGATTTTCTCTTGGCCATTTGTAGATTAAGCATTGGAGGATGAGGAGAAGCACCACGGGAAAAATCGTCGTTTGTCAACATCATGCTCGCAAACGGATCATCCTCGACCTTGAGCGTTTGTGGGGGCTCCTACCTTACTCGGTGTGGAAGTTCAGGTTCAATGGGGGACGGAGCGCACTTAGGTACGGGGTCAAAGGTTACAAAAATGGGTGGCAGTTCAAGTTGAGCCTGGTATTGCTCTACTAGTACTTGGGCATCCTGAAGATGTTACTTCTCAAGGATGGCATTGGGATAAGTGGCCAACCGTTTTTCCTGTTTGGTGAGTTTTTGGTGGGCTACATGGGGGAGTGGTAGTTCGGCCCGATCATTGCTCCGAAAGGAGGAGGATGTAGTCTTTGTTGTGCCCGTGCGGATGCTAACCCGATCGTCTCCATGGCCAACGTGCTTAGAGCATTGTTTCTTTTGGGATGTGTCCTTCTTTACCTTGGCCTGCAACCATGTGACGACATTCAATGGGATAGTTGATATCTTCCCATGAACACTCAACACGTTGAGGGATGGCATGCCTTTGACTATGGAATAAGAAACTAATTGCAAAGGGAAATCCTTATAGTAATGGGCAATTCCACATCCAAGACATTGTGGTTGCATTGGGGCAGACGTTTCTTTTGAGAGCATTTTGCCACTCTATAGGGTCCATGGCAAAGGAAACACATAAGAGGTGGTTTCGTGCGGGTGTACCTATAGTGTGCACAAGTGGTTTAGGGTCCATGTGAGGCACTGGCAAAGGGAGATGAGGTGGGTGCCTCAGGGATGGTAGAGTGCATGGGCTCCACAAGTTTAGCAATGGACCTGGTTGGAATCTTTCCATAAGCAATAAGGTGTGCCTAGAGAGACAATTGGTGGGATGGAAAGATTGGCAGTGGAGAGGGGGGCATGCTAGCGCATTATGTGAGTAGTTGATTTGGTGTAGTTCCACCAACAAGGCTTGGGGACCGAGAGGAGAGGAAGGTAACGTTACAAATGAGCTTTGGGTTGTTATTGGCACGGTGGGGAATAGCTTTCTCGCATGTTGTCATCGAGAAAGATCGCCCATGTACAGGCCTGATCAAAGGAAGAGGTGTCCTTGACCCCCAGCAGGTGGTCATGAAGCTTGGATTATGCAAGCCCAAGACGAAACGGTCCATTAATTGCCTCTCTCTCAATTTTTCCCTCTCTTTGAACGCGAATCAAGGTACTCGATGTGAGCAATGTAGTCGCATAATGTTTCCTCGGGTGACGGGGCTCCATTTGGGCCCATAGGGTGCAAATCCGAGAATGAAGGCCTCTCTCACCACTTTGAAAGCGCTTTTGTGTCGAGGGTCCAAGGATTGGAACCATTGCACGGCCTTGCCTTCAAGGTTGAGTCCAAGGAGATGGACTTTGGTTGCATCGTTGAAAATTTCAAATGCCTTCAAGGTTGAGTCCAAGGAGATGGACTTTGGTTGCATCGTCAAAAATTTCAAATGCTTGACAGATTTGGTTAAAGACCTCGATGTGGAATACGGGGTCTCCAACTCCATGGAACGACCATCGCAAGTGTGGAATGGTCGTTTGGAATTTTTGCTTTTTTTAAAAGTTTTTTGGGGTTTGGTATAGCCGTACGCTTATTACAAGCATACGCGCGTAGCTTTAGGTTGGCGATCGTTCGGCAAGTGTGAAATGGCCGTTCGGAATTTTTTAAAAAAAAATTGGTTGTACGACCGTATGCTTACAAATGTACGCCCACGGCTTTAGGTTGGAATAGCCGTGTGGCAAGCATGGAACGACCGTTTGGAATTTTGATTATTTTTTTTCCAATTTAAATTTTTTTTGAAACAAAATTTTTTTGGGGTTTTGTACAGCCATACGCTTATAAGCGTACGCTCGTGGCTTTCGGTTGGAACGGCTGTGGCAAGTATGGAACGACCGTTTGGAATTTTGATTTTTTTTTTTAAGTTTTTTTGTTTGGTACGGCCGTACGCTTACAAGATTATGCCCGTGGTTTTAGGTTGGAACGGTCATAGCAAGTGTGAAGCGACTGTTCGAAATTTCCAAAAAAAATATTTTTTAAAAAAATTAAAAAAAAGGTTCGTACACTTATAGGCATACACCCATAGCTTTAGGTTGGAACGGTCGTGGCAAGTTTGAATTTGAAATTTGGAATTCAATTTCAATTTCAAATTGGAGGGAAGTGAGTGGGAGACAACTAAGGCCCCCTCATTAATGTTAGGTAGATGGGAAAGGGCTAAAGTTAGAGGCCATCTCTAAATTAGTGGATTTCAACTAATTTAGAGGCACTTTAGCTTAACTAAAGATCAATTCTCTTAATCCCACTGTTAATCATTCATTAACCCTCTTCTTTGCCCTCAAATTACTCCTAATTGGTGAGGAGTTTAATCATGGGGATTTGATAGGTGGATTAGCAATGTTTATGCTAATCCAAACATGTGACTACCCTAAAATAATTTCACTAATTAGGTCACTAATTAATTCACTGAAAAGAGACCAAATTAGTGCTAGTTCTTGCTAATTGGAGTGAACTAAGCATAGATTTGAGTCAAGGCAAATGTTTAGAACATTAATGCCACTCTAGAGTGAACTAAGCATAGATTTGAGTCAAGGTAAATGTTTAGAACATTAATGCCACTCCAATTAGTCTAATTACAAGCAATTAGGCACAATTTTTTAGTTTTTTGCTCTTTATGTCCACTAATCACACTAACTAGTAGGTTAGTGATAATTAGTGAAAATTAAGAGATAGTTGATGGTTTTTTTTTAAATTCTTTTATTTGATTAGTGATCTATCTAGTAATGCTAACCTACCTATGCAAAGGAATTAAGGAAAAAAACAAGATAAAGCTAAAATTTAACAAAAAGAGTCTAGGTTTAAGCAAAAACCCTCTTGATTAGGCTCTCTAATCACCCAAATCACAAGTTTTTACATCCACCTTTTGTCAGAGAGAACCACCGTGAAGGCTATCTCCTCTTTGCTTCCATCTAGGCACAAATGAAGATCTACCTTTATTCCCTTAGCAAAGGAAGCATTCCAATGTGATAATGGAGTGAAAATGTGATGGATGAGCTAGTACACCCACATGACAAGTTGTATTTGCAACCCTACAACAAAGTACTAAATAGTCGGCACATTATTTGGCAAAGGCTAAGGTAAGCTCTTGACTTGATCAAGTTGGTTGGTGTAAATATGCAAAAGAACCTTTGAAATTATGTGTTGTCTATTAGAGATAAGCTTAAAATTCATCGATGTTTATGTCTCTAATTGTGTTGTTAGGCATGTTTGTGTGTGTGTGTGTGTGTGTGTGTGTGTGTGTGATTCCTTTTTGTGGCATGCACAATGGGGATGCCTTCTCTGGCACACATGCCATAAAAATATCTCGCGGGAGACAAAACATGCCAGCTCTAGTAGTAGTTGGATGGAGAGGCCAAGGAGGACTAGTAGCTATCTAGTAGTAGTTGGATGGAGAGGCCAAGGAGGACTAGTAGTAGGTAGCTGGAGAGGGCAAGGAGGGCTAGTAGTAGTTGGCTAGAGAGGGCAAAGAGGGCTAGATAAGCCAGTACAACGCATCATGGTGGGTGATGGATCTTGTCAATCTTACAAAGCACAAAAAACCATGCATTCTACAAACAAGGACAGGTCTTAGCATCACAAACTTGATAGATAGGGCTACCAAAAGGATTATTGCATCTCATAGGCCAACATCTACAAGTATTGCATCACGAAGGCCAACATCCATAAGTAGATTGGTTGGTGAAGAAATAAGAGGGACACCACATCCTAAACTTCATTGGATGAGAACATTACTGTGACATGCAAGCAACTGTCAATGATGGCCATCAATGTGAAGGATGATAACAATTCTCATCGGCCAAATTATGTGACGAAGAACTAACCTCTGACACACCACATCCTAAACTTCATTGATGAGAACATCACTAAGACATGCAAGCAACTACCAATGATGATGACCATTAATGTGACGGATGATAACATTTCTCATCGGCCAAATTATGTGACAGAGAACCAACCTTCAAAGAAAAAGGGGAGAAAATTAAACACCCCGACATTTCATGATGCACTTAGGGATGAAGGGGTTGTGAAAAGGGTGTTTAAGATAGAATTACATGATACCATATGGGTTATCACATGTATTTCACTCAAAAGCATGGTTATATCCCAAACATGGCTAGGCGAGCAAGATGGAAGTGCAAGAAATAGATATGTCATAGTGGGCAAGGGTTTCATGTTCCTAATTTCTTTTGTATAAAGAAGTGGTGAGGGAAACACCAACAATTCGTGGTTTTACAACGATAATGCTAGTCACACATCAAGAATTTGTTCTATAATTTCCAATGCACTTTGCAAGGCTGCCTATTGTTGTTAGGCTAGTACAACAAGGAACACACCTATCTAGCAAGGAGATCCAAGCATTAGAAGTTGGAGGGTTTTTGTACTACTAAAGAAAGGTGTTAGCGCGACGATAGCAAAGCAAATTAACAACGCGCTCAGCACCGTACAGAATCGTAAGAGAAGACAACTAGCCCTTGATGTTATAAGCCCACCTTCAAGGTTGGCCCTCCCCCACCACGTCAGGCTTTTCAACCAGTCGAGTTTCCATTGACTCACATTCCGCCTTGCATTAATCACAACAGTTCAAGAGCAAAGTGTGATAAAATAAAGAAAGGGAAACTCGATGTGTCTATTATTAAGTCCATCGAATCCCCTCTTAAGGGTGAGAAGTACAAAGTGGTAGTTGTAAAGAATCTAGGGTTCACATGTTTGGACTTTCAAATCAAGTCAAGGGAGGGACGATCTTTTATTACATATGTAAACACTTCTTATACTTTGTATACTTGAGGGTCCTAGGGATGGACGTTAATCATAACATGTTTATACACTAGCCTACCCTAAAGAAAGAGGACCTTACTAGAATGTTGTTAATTATAATTTTGTGTTGCTTATGTAACCATAAGGGTTGTGATATTTATGATATTTATGACTAACTAGGATGTTGGCTATGTTCTTTGTAAGAGGTTAGATGTCGTTATTAACATAGTTTCAAAAATAAATGAGATGCACTCTTTTGATGATCAAGATGTTAGCTAGTCAATATGATCTTTTAATGGTTTTTATGACTAGCTGGCATCATGTTTATATGGGATGTTGATATTAATATATAATGTAATTCAATAAAGAATGAAATGTACCCTTTTTAATTGAGTTTGATGGGGCTATAGTCTAATTGTCATGACATTAAGAGGATTGGGAGAAGACAATCTTATATTACTAAATAGTGTGCTTATGCACACAATGCTATAACCTTTGGAGTAAAGAGTGCTTGAGAAACTTTTCATGCTATACCCTTTGGAATAAAGAGTGCTCGAACAACTTTTAATGCATGGTCCCAACTATTTTTATGCAAGTGCTTATAGATTATTTTCATGTGACCAAAAAATAAAAATAAAAAATTGCAAAGTGCTTATTGAAATGGAAGGGTGCTAGGTAAGTCCTTAACTTTGAAAAACACGCCTTTATTGTGAAGAGTGGCATCTTGTTAGGCTATGTGGTGTTTACTATAGATTAATCAAAAGTGGGGATGATTATTGAAATGCAAGGTTGCTAGTAACTTTGAAAAACATTCCTTTGTTTGTGAAGAGTGGCATCTTGATAGGCTATGTGGTGTTTACTATATGATTTACTTTAGATTAATCAAAAGTGGGGGTGATTAAGTCTTTGAGGTCCTTAGTTAATCTTAAGGAGTTAATCCATTTCATGGTCAAATATAATAGTGTAGTTTCTTTCTATAATATTTAGTGAATGTAGCACACCCAATGTATGTATTGTGACAAAAAAGAACAACAAATTTTTGTGGTCTAAGGAATGTGTTTACAAATGTCTTGGAAGATGAGATTGGAATATGTACATTATAATCAATTTTTTATTGACATAACTCAAGGCTATGGGCTAGCATCAACTAGTGTATTATGCTAGCTAGATGCTCTCTAATGCTAAGATGAATCACCAAACCATCCAAAGTGATTTGTGTTGTAAATAATATTTAGCATTATTTTATTAACTCAATCATCATGGGTGCACAAATGTCTTTCAAAAGATTCTATGGTCACTAGCCATGTGAACAACTACTCCACCAAGGTGGGTTGGGTAAGGCCAAGGATGACTCCTTGGATTTACCTATTCCTCCCTTTTTTGGTTTTCACTTAAGAGGAGATCTAGCACAAAAGTTAATAGAGGGTACCAACTACAAGATTCTAATTACCCTATTCCTACATTTTCTCTCTCGTTCTTTTTCCTCTATCTACTCTAATTGACATTGCTAGGAATGTCCTTGAAGTATTCTTGAACAAGTCTCATGGCCTTTAAAAAATCAAATTTGAGCTCCATTAACTTATTTACTCTTTGCTTGTAAAATTTGGGTGATGGGTGTATGTGTGTGGATGAAAAGTGAAGTGTATTAAAAGGGTGTTTGAATATGAAATGATGTTCAAGTGATGTGTGGTGATATAGCACATAAATGTATAAATGTATTGAGGGGTGTGTGACTATGTGGCTCACAATGTGGGAGGTAGTGGGTAAGGTGATGTGGCACACAATGTGGGTGGTGGGGTAAGGTAAGGTAATGTAATAAGGGACACCGTGTCAATAGTGGGTGGTGGTGGTATGTGAGGTAATGTGGCACACAATGTCAGTAGTGGATGGTGGTAGGTGATATGCACTGTAGTGTTAATTGCTTTGATGCACAAGTTACTCAATGTTCCTTTCCTTTTAAGCATACTCCATGCCATCTCCATAGTTGTACGATTCTTGTGCTCTTCATCATCATTTTGTTGTGAAGTATAAGCAACTATCAATTCGCTCTTGATCCCATGCTCCTTCAATAGGCATTAAATTCTTTAGATCGGAATTGTTCTCCTCCATTTGTTCAAAACTTCTTCAGCCTCTTTCTTATCATTCTCCACCAAACTATTACATATTTTGATTTTTCCAAAAGCTTTAGCCTTACCCCTAGAGAAAATATACCCACATATGTCTACCAAAGTTACCAATGTTGATCAACCAAAAAAGTAAGAAGAACCACCCAATGTAGTGGTTGGCATTTTACCACAAAAATCTATATAGACAAGCTTTAGAGGAGACTTTACACAATTCTTGCTTTTTTGTGAAAATGCATAATACTGACACTTCTTGCCCATCAAATAAGCACAATTCTTGCTTTCTTGTGTGGGATTGCAAGTTGATGATACTTTCCCATCATACAAGCTTCACATTTATCTGACATCTTAGAAGTTAGACGTGCCACAATCCCATTCCTTTGCATATCTTTCAAGACTATAAAACTCAGGTGTCCAAATATTTCATACCATAGTTTAGGCTATAAAAGCGAATAGCTCATACAAGCTCATAAAAGTTGTTGCGCTAGATTCCTCTCCCCATATGACATTACTATTAGCATATGTAATGTGGCACACAATGTCAATAGTGGTGGTATAGATGTGGTGATGTGGCACACTTTTGTGGAATGTGTGGTGAGGCCAGCCAAAGTTTTGTGTGATGATGTTGGCAAATATTTTTGTATCATGATGTGTCACATAGTTTTATATGGCAAGGTGTGTGATAATATGGCGACACTTTTATGTGATAATATGCACAAACTATTGTAGAGTGTGTGGATGATGATGCAGTGCACACTTTTTGTGTGATGATGTGGCACACACTTTTGTGTGATGATGTGCACAAACTATCATAGAGTGTGTGGATGACAATGCGGCGCACACTTTTGTGTGATGATGTGGCACACTTTTGTAGTGTGTGTGTGTATGTGTGTGTGCATGTGATCCAAGGTTGTGTGGAGAGCAAACCAAGTCTCTTCTCCTCTTTTCTTCACCCTCAAGACTGCCTCCTAGTGATACAGTCCAAGATGGGATGCTACCTATTTATACTAATGTATGGATACCATCCTAGAGCCCCTTGGGTATCTCTGGCTTAGATAAAGTAACTTTTGATGCTTCATTAGATAGAGAGAGAGGGGGGGGAGGAGGAGGGAGGGGAGGGTCAAAGAGAGAGGGGAAGGGAGAATGAGGGAGGGTCGAAGAGAGAGGGGGAGGGAGAATGAAAGAGGGTCCAAGAAAGAAGGGGGTGGGAGAATGAGATAGGGATGAGTGAGTGAGTGAGGAGGAGGAGGAGGAGGAGGAGGAGAGGAGGAGAGGAGAGAGAGAGAGAGAGGAGGCAAAAGGAGAATAAGAGAGATGGAAGAGAGAGAGGGCAGAGGGAGGGACAAGGAGAAAAAGATGGTGATGATGAAGTATTATCATCCAACCACGAGAGGCCTAAAAATGCCTATGGGCCACGTAGTTGACAAAAAGAAACACTAAGAAGTTGTGTTCTTCTATGAAGAGGAAGGGAACATGATCACAAAGGAGGAAGGGATATGGCTATATCCAGCTACCAATGATAAAGACCACTATAATGTATGTACCAGAGCGCTCTCATGTGTAGTTAGAGGAGAAAAAGTAGATTGCTCTCATGGGTAGTTGGAGGAGATAGAGTGGATTGCCGGGAGAAACATGACCTGATGTCCATGTAGGCATGATATGTAAGTGTAATGTGTTCCTTGTTTTCAACTACCTTTCCATCATAGAGGGTCCATAATCAGGCCTTTGTTGAATGCTCCTGCCACCATGCCCCAATACCTACGTTATAGGATCGTTTGCAAAGTAGTGTAATAGATCTTCGTACTCATGTCATCATGTGCTTACCTATAGGGGGTTGGGCACAATCAATGCGACAACTTTCCTATATGTGGCCCAACACTATGGATTGAGAGGGAGAGGGGGGAGGGGAGGGGAAGAGAAAGGAAGAGGGAGAGATAGACAAATAGACAGGGGGAGGGGAGGGAGATAGAAAGGAAGAGGAAGAGATAGACAGATAGAGAGGGGGTGAGAGAGAGGGAGACATAGACACACACACACACACACACACACACACACACACATATATATATATATATATATATATATATATATATATATATATATATATATATATATATATATATATATATAGAGAGAGAGAGAGAGAGAGAGAGAGAGAGAGAGAGAGAGAGGGGACTGGGGGGCGACAGAGAGAGACTTATAGAGAGGGGGTGAGAGAGAGGAAGAGAGGGAGAGAGAAATATAGAGGTGATGAGGGAGAGGGAGGGAGAGGGGAGAGGGGGAGAGGGGGAGAGGGGGAGAGGGGGAGGGAGAGATAGACAAATAGAGAGGGGGAGAGGTGAGGGAGAGATAGACAAATAGAGAGGGGGTGAGAGAGAGGAAGAGATAGACATATAGAGAGGGGATGGGGTGAGGGAGGGAGAAGAATTGTGGGATGCAAGTATGCCTTTTCCCAAATGTGTGTGTGTGAGAGAGAGATAGATGATGATGCTGACGCATTGGGTTGGTCAGGGCTAGGAGAGGGAGGGGAGTGTTGAGAAATGTGGTGCCAGAGAGCACAAGGAAGAGGCAGGGAGTGAGTTGAGTAAGCCAAGAAAGTGCAAAGCCTAGCATGAAGCCACATGAGCAAAGGGATTTATCCCACATTGATGTACAAGCCCAAAGGTGTACCTCCTCATATAAAAGAGGGACATTTCAAGTTTTTTATGAGTACAAGTTCTTGTAACCTCATTGAACTTGAGTCTAATCTTAATTAGCACACACTCATAATGAGTCTCCTTCATTTCTATCCACATTAGACTAGTAATGTCATTAGAGTAGATTAGTGTGTGATTAGGAAGCATAGTTAAGAGACCTTGATCCATGCTTTTAACATGGTATCAGAGCTTAGGTCTAGCTTAGTCAAAGAGAGACATTATGTCATTAGCACTAATCTCTTTCATTAGGGTTATTATGTTGGTCTTTTTAGTTTAGAGTCCTTTATCTCTCTTTAGGTTCTCAAAGAGAGACATTTCTTGTGCTTCTTGTTTGTTGTTGAGAGGGAGTAGAGTAGAGAGAGAATGCACGAAGCTCCATAAGCGAGCTCAAGCTGTGACAAGTTAACAGCACAAGATTTGTCAATCACTAAAGCAAACTTCAACTTATCAAAGGCACTCAAACACATCGAAGACCATCAAAATGGAATATTCTTCTTGAAAGAGAAGCAAGCTTGGTATATCAAGGAATAAAGATTTGATACCACCCTGTCAAACCTAAGAATCCTTTGACTTCCTTTACCATCTTTGATTTTGGCTAGTCAATAATAGCTTGTATGTACTGAGATCAGCTGGCTATTCTATCTCTTGACAATATGGACCCTAGATATTTAATTCGGTTGGTAAAGAAGGTACATTTACTCTTCTTAGCAAAAACTTCGTGCTTTCTGAGGGTTTCTAGGACTTTATGTGCATGCTTCTTTATGATCAACTACATTCTTGGAGTAGACCAGAATATCATCAAACAATACCAAAATGAAATCGATGCTCTCTAAAGATTTCTTGCATTAATCAAAGGTAGCAAGGTAATTAGTTAATCAAAATGGCATTACTCGTGAACTCATAATGTCAATATCTGGTATTAAGAATTGTCTTAAGAATATCCTACTCCTAATCCTAATCTGATAATACCCTAACTTTAAGTCAATCTTTGTAAATATCTAGGCTCCATGTAGTCTTCTTAATCTTGATTTGATAATACCTTGACTTTAAGTCAATCTTTGTAAATATATAGGCTCCATCTAGTCTATCTAATAGCTCATCTATTCTGGAAATAGGATATTTATTCTTAATGTAAGTTGATTCAATCCTCAATAATCAATATACAATCTGAGAGTCCCGTCCTTCTTCTTATGGAAAAGAACTAGCGCACCCCAAGGGAATAGACTTGACTGGGTTGAATAAAGCCTTGTTCCAAAAGTTTCCCTAAGTGGTCCCTGATAGCATCGGGGTGAAATAAACAATTGAGTGCTTTCTAAATGAACCAAAAGCTTAAAAACTTTACCTTGGAAATTGGTTGGGGTTTAAACTACTGAAAAGTTGTTGGTTCTCACCGTGGTTCTCAACGGAAGGCATTCTACAAGAAAAATATTTCTTTTATTTTCTCAAGATTTTTATTGTATTGTGAGGGAAAAATTTCAACCTTGGGATTTAAAAAGCTAGAAATGATGATATTGGCCTGCAATTACAAATTTTCTACGAAGGGAGATATAGATTAAGATGGTAAAGCCTGACTAAATACACATCCATGGTAAAGAGACTTATGCCACGAATCCTATACACCTTTACAAAATAACATTTTCTATAATCATGGCTAAGCTTAGAATCGAGGCATAATATAGAAGATAGTCTATGTTTATTACCACAATAAACTTTTCTTCATCCTTACCCCACTGGGGACACCACATGTATAGCGATGATAAGGCTGCTCAAAGTAATATTCTTTGTAATTGAGATAGACTATATCTATCACCACGATATTCTTTTCTTTGTCCTCATCCCACTGGGGACACCACATGAATAAGATAGATTATGTCTATCACCACAACAAACTTTTCTTTGTCCTCGTCCCACTAGGGACGCCACATGAATAGCGATTAATAATGCTGCCTAAAGTAATATTCTCTATATTTGAGATAGAAAGTTGTGGGGCCTCTCTATCACTAGTCAAATACTAAAATGCAACTTGGATCAAAAGTTTTATCTAAGTACATCAAAAGAACGACCAAGCCTTGCTCTCATGGGGTGATGATATGTTTTATTCCAAAATTTTTATCTAAGTACATCGAAAGAACAACCAAGACTTGCTCTCATGGGGCAGCGATACATGTAAATGCACATTATAGTAAACCCGATCTCAAAGGCTCAACTAACATTTGAGATCCTTTATCAAGGAATATAACTCCTAAGAGTCCTATACATCAAGCTATGAGCTCTAAGATCTCATCAAAGCAGTTCGTTAAAGAACTATCCCTCTCACAACATCCAATTGAATAAGGATCATTACAAGGGCAATGTTCTCCACCGATCTCTCATCCTAGCTAAAGGGTACCATGATCCACCGATCTCTCATCGTGGGGGGGGCTACTACATGGCACCAGGATCCACTGTCCCGAGTATCACTTATTCTCTAATCATCAACAGTGGGCGGTCGAAAACTATAGGCTCTCAAAGTGTCAGGCCAGGGTGCCTCAATTTACACAATGAGCTAAGGAAAGAAGGTGCTCAAAGGCAAAGGCTATCATGTAATCCTCCAAAGGTAACTCAAGGACTCCCGATAGATTAGTTCTTGACATCTGTTGCTCCATCTGAAGAGAAACCTAATAAAATACCAAAAGTTCTAGTTCTGATATGATAAAAGCACACCTAATATCGTAATCCCATGTCTAAAAATAGCTTGGCTCTGATACCAACAGTGATGCCCATACCCCTCCATCTATGGAAACAAAATCACACTAAGGGTATAAAGCAACTCCCTTGAGGCCTCATGGCATCATGTGTCCTAGCATTTGGCTATTCTGCCAGTTTGACCATAACAATCCTTATATGCAGGACAGGTAAATGATTGCTCCCTATGTCTTCTCTTCATAAATCTCACAAGTAGGTCACATCAAGCAACTCCTCGTCGAGACTCAAAAAGATGTCCGAACTCCTCGATTATAAAGGTAATTCTTTTATCCCTATTTATGATTGTCAAACTACTCGTCCCATATTTTTCTCATTCTAAAACACTAGTTTCTTTTATTTTGGAAAGTACTTGCAACTTGAGTCCACCTAACTACCCACTTTTCAGTGTTTAATTATTTTTCTACTTCGACTAGATCCATAGGCTCATCCTAGCCCCATCCAATCCCATGGGTCTAGCCTTTCACCCTCCACTGGACCAATGAAACTACTGTGAACTCACACCTATAATTGAGATTTTACCACTTTACTTGCACATACAACATAAGGTAAGTTCACACATGCCACTTAAGGTTAGTTTACACACGCAGTCCTTTCATAAAAGAAAAAGATATAATTCTTTTCATCTCTATGCATATATCATATGTCCACATCAATGTCACATCATCATCATAAATCTCCTCACACCACGGCCGTGATCCTTAGACTAGGGTGATATGCACCAACGAGCCTGAATGCACCGTGGTGGAGGAGCCCTACATGTCAGAGTTACTTCTATTGGTTATCACCTATCCTAGAAGCATGAACACCCTAGGTACTAGCCTCAGGAGCCACATATGTCTAGTACTAGCATGTATACTTAGCCACCAGGCAGCACTACCTTACCTGCTTCACTCCGGAGCCACTTCTTGTCCATCACATCAATTGTGCCAGGAGCACATCCACATTCCGATGAGAGGGGTCAAGGTCTTAGATGATTGCTTTCATGTGATGCACCCCACAGATGATACCCACACATCAATCCAAAAACTTGCGTGGTACCTTCACAAGCTTCCATAAATAAATAAACACATATACATCACATGAATACAATATTCCAAATAAACAATCACATATGCATCACATGAATATAGCATTCCAAATAAACAAACACATATGCATCACATGAATATAGTATTCCAAATAAATAAGGAGATTTCTAGACAATATACACTATGTTTATATCCGAAGTAGTGTAAATCATCGGCAAACCATAACATATCAAATGAGGTGTTCTCAAGATTTTCCCTTCCTTGGAATCTCTATTCCATAAGTTAAACTATTCAATTTCAATCAGGGTCCTTTGCATACAAAGAAGGTCACTCTAAGGTCATTGATCTGCTTCTCTTATTTAAATTTATCTTTATATTGAAAATCCCTAAGGGTCTCTCACCATTTTTAAGGACTTTTCCTTCCTTGAACGTTCCTATAAAATTATCCCTCCAACCATAACATATCAATGAGGTGTTCTCAAGATTTTGCCTTCCTTGGAATCTCTTCCTAGTCTCTATTCCATAAGTTAAACTATTCAATTTCAATCAGGTCCTTTGCATATAAAGAAGGTCATTCTAAGGTCATTGACCAACTTCTCTTATTCGGGATTTATCTTTATGTTGAAAGTGTCAGAATATGCAGCGGAAATGATATCCAAACTTGGGTAGACAAGAGCAAGTAGACTGTAGAAAATAATCAGCACAAGAAACACAGAGAGATGTGTGTAAACTCTTCTCTATACACAAGATCCCGAAGATACTGAATGAGAAAGTGGAGGAGGATGGGGGGCAATATATACAAGCCCATGAGGGCAGTCGGCCAGCACTAAAAAGTGCCCACGACTAGGTAAATGTCCACGACTGCTGAAAATAGCAGTCGGCCAGCATCTGATGCCCTACGCCTGTGCAGAACAAGTCGGCCAGCACTCAGACAGCCCACGACTGATACAGATGCAGTCGACCAGCTTCAGAGTGCTCCTGGCATCAACTGGCAGCCCTCCAGCCACTAGAAAAAAATGAGAAAAATAGGGAAAAAATACGGGGAGTGTGGAAAAATGATATACGAGCGGGCACACCCACAACAGAGGCCCTGGTGTATACAAATAGACAGGAGATGACTTCTAACACCCCCTCTCAGCTCCTGGCTGTGTAACCAACCCCAGGGAGCTGGAGTGCCGCCTGAGCGTTGCCTGAGCGTAGCCTGAGGTAGAGACTTCGTGAAGAGGTCCGCCGCATTGTCCTCCGTCGAACAATAAAGTAGCAAGATGTCACCCGCCAAGATCTTCTCACGAACAAAGTGATACTGTATCTCTATATGCTTGGTCCGGGCATGGAAAACCGGGTTCCGAGCAATAGATATACAACTCTAGTTATCACACTGGATGACTGTGGGCTCCCTCTGTGGAAACCCCATCTCGCCAAGCAGCCTCCGCAGCCATACAACCTCACAAGCAGCACCACAAGCAGCCCGATACTCTGCCTCTGTCGAAGAAAGGGCAATAGTTGGCTGCTTCTTGCTGCTCCAAGAAACCGCTCCTGAGCCGAGGGTAAAAGTGTATCCTGAAGTAGATCTCCTCGTGTCTGGATCTCCTCCCCAATCTGAGTCACTCCAACCTTGGAGCTTGACTCCATTCCCTCCTGTGTAAAAGAGTCCCAGATCCTTCGTACTCTGCAGATACCGCAAGATCCGCAATCCTGCGTCCCAATGAGTCTTCAATGGCGTCTGCATAAAAGAGCTCAACAGCCCCACGGAGAAGCTCAAGTCCAATCTGGTGTTCAGCAACCAGATCAATGAACCAACCAGCTTCCGGTACTGCGAGGCATCAACTGGCTCACAAGGATCTGTAACGGTTAACTTTGTGTAATAGGCTTGCAGTTTTCCATCCCAAAGGCCTCAAGCAACTCATGAACATACCGCTGCTGAGAGACGAAAAACCTCCTCTGGGTCTACCAGATCTCCAATCCCAAGAAGAAGTGGAGTAAGCCTAAGTCGGTCATCTCAAACTCCTTTGACAAGGCAGCCTTCGTCACTCCAATGTGCTCCACATGACCGCCGGTGAGAATGAGATCATCCACATAAAGGATGATGAGTGTGACCATGCCGCGTTCCCGAAAGAGATACAGGTTCGGATCTGCAACCGATCTATGGATTTCAGTCCGAATAAAGAAGGAATCAATCTTCTGATTCCAAGCCCGCGGAGCCTGTTTAAGACCATACAAGGCCTTACGTAACCTGTAAACCATCCCTTCCGATCCTGGAACAATGAAGCCTGGAGGCTGCTCTACGTACACCTCCTCCTGCAGGTCACCATTAAGGAACGCCGATTTTACATCCATCTGGTACACGGGCCACCTCTGAGAAGAAGCAAGGGCAAGAACGGTCCGAATCGTGGTCATCCTCGCTGTCGGTGCAAAGGTATCCTCGTAGTCGATGCCTGGCCGCTGAGCATAACCCTTAGCCACGAGCCTGGCTTTGTGTTTGTCCACCGACCCATCAGCCGCGTACTTGGTCTTAAAGACCCATTTGACACCAATGACTGACCGCTTCGACGGCCTCGGTACCAACTCCCAAGTGTTGTTCTTCTCGATGGCGTCAAGTTCCACCTGCATGGCTTCCCTCCAAGTATCCTGTGAAAGGACTTCCTTTACGGAAGTGGGCTCTTTATCCCGCATGATACGAGACATAAGAGCATAGTTCACCTGAAGAAGCTCCGCCGTGTTGCTTTTATCTCGAACTCGATGTGATCTTCGAGGGCCGTCCTCTGTGGTCCACTCGGAGGGTAGCTCCGTGACACCTGACTCCCGAAGGGTGTCCATCAACCACCTAGGTACTCGAACAGATCGTGGAGCCTCCTGTGGTCGCGGGGGCTCAACTCCAGCTGCGGGCTCAACCTCCTGTGATGACTGAGGTGGATCAACTGGAGTGGTAGACTGGGAATCATCATCAGACTCTGGATCTCCAAGAAGTGGCGGCTCCTCGACAGTGGATGCTGGAACATGCTCGTCAAAGACCACATCCCGGCTGACAACAATCTCGTTCCTCTCTGGATCATACAACCTGTATCCCTTGGAAAGAGAGTTATACCCCACAAATACCAGCTTGCGGGACTTGGAGTCAAGCTTCCCCCTCTGCTTCTTTGGAATATGTACATACGCGTCACTCCCAAAGACACGGAAGTGCGAGACATCGGGTTTCCTGCCAAAATATGCCTCAAATGGAGTCATATGGGGTACAGAAGTCGTCGGAGAGCGGTCAATGGTATGGACAGCTGTTGCCACAGCCTCACCCCAAAGTGGACGAGGAAGATCACGATGCTCCAACATAGTCCTCGCCATCTCCACCACAGTCCTGTTCTTACGTTCAACAACTCCATTCTCCGAAGGCGATCCGGTATTGGCCAATTCCCTCTTGATGCCATGATCTGCACAAAACCGAAAGAATACAGTCGAGGAGAATTCCCCTCCTTTGTCAGCCCTGAGAGTCTTGACCTGAAATCCAGACTCTTTCTCCACCATCACGTGCCAATCCTTGAACCGAGCAAAAGCCTGGTCCTTCTGTGAAAGAAAGTAGACCCACGTGAATCTGGTACAATCATCAACAAGCAGCATGAAGTAGAGAGATCCTCCCAAGGATGGTATCTGCTGTGGTCCACACAAGTCAGTGTGAATCAACTCCAAAGGTTTCGAAGCCCGCCTGGAAGCCTGCTTCGGAAAGGATTCCCTGTGCTGCTTACCACATATGCAAGAACTGCAGCATCCTTGCCGACTACCAACATCTGGCAAGCCAACCACCATCTGGTCCCGGAAGGCGCGCCTCAAAGCATCCACATTTAAGTGGCCAAAACGAAAGTGCCACAAATCTCCGACCTGAGAGCCTGTCAGTGAGGAGAGTGCAGAGAGCTTGTAGATGCCGTTCTCCACACTGCCTTCCCAAACAACTTTGCCTGTCTCACGGTCCCTTAGAGCAACTGAATGCTCCTCAAATTCCACCCGAAAGCCAGTCTTGCATACCTCATGCACTGACAAAAAATGAAAGCCCAGAGCAGGGACATAAAGAACACGGGAAGCATGCTTGCCCCCCTTGCCGTCGGGAATGATCTCCATCCGGCCCTCACTATGAATCGGAATAGTGGAGTTATCACCAATAAAGATACGACCTGACTGCCGCTTCAGATCCAGGAAGAAGTCACGGGATGGAGTCATGTGCCTGGAAGCACCACTGTCAAGAATCCATTCCCGAGTATCCTTTGCGGTGAAGCCAACTGCCTCCTCGCTTGAAGACGATGAATCATCAGAGTCCACCATCTCCAAGTGCACAAATGCCGGAGTCTTTGCAGCTGAGGCTGAGGACTCAGCACTCTTCCCTGTCCGCTTAGGGCACTTCCTCCAGTAGTGGCCTTTCTCGCCACAATCATTACAAGATCTTTCGGCCTTCAGCTTCTCTCGTTCTGGATCAGGCTTCTTCTCGGAAGACTTATCTGGTGAAGCCTTCCCTTTGCCCTTGTTGGTATTACGGCCTTTCGACCGTTGGCCAGTTAAGGCCTCCGAGAACCTCCGCCCGTGAGGAGGGTTCGTGAAACGTTCCTCCTGGTCCAAGACCATTGGCACAAGCTCCTCCCAAGTAATGGTGCTGAGCCTGCCACTAGTGATCAACGAGGAATAGAAAGCGGAATACTGACCAGGCAAGTGGGAAAGTAACGTGATGGCCATATCTTCGGACGATATCTCTTTCCCAGCTTGAAGGACTTCCTGCTGAAGGGCCTGCAGCTTGTTAATGTGTTCCCGCATCGTCGAAGACTTTGCAAGGTTCATAACCCGCATCTGCACTTCCAAGGATATCCGCTTCATGGGTGACACCCTGTTGTACAAAGAAGCCAAGTGCTCCCATATGCCTCTCGCCAGCGTCATGTGCTTCACATGGTTGATCACCTGTGGTGTGCAATTGAGGAATATAAATGACCGGACCCTGGCGTTGACACGGTCCCACATTTGTGCCTGTGCCTCTCGGTCCTTCCTCGCTGATAAAACCTCCCCTTCCTCAGCTTCCGGCCTTGGCACCCCTTTGATAATAAAATCAGCAAGATCATATGACTCCAGAACTGACTCCATCATGACCTTCCAGATGCCATAATTAGACCCGTCCAACTGACGATCCACTGGGAACGTGGGGAGAGTCGGAATCTTCACGTGCTTCTCTGCCATTTCGAGTAAATCTGCCATCTCGGAGAGTAACCTGAAAGGGTGCGTGGGTGGGAAAAATCTGAAAATCAGAAAATATGCAAGTGGCTGTCCAGCCCCTCTGCCCGCCTTCCTCTTGCACCTTCACTTCCCGTTCAACCCGAAACAGTCCACTGATCAGCAACCTGTTGCTCCCCCTCTTGCTCAGAAAAATGCCCAAGATCTCCTAGAGCCTAGGGCTCTGATACCATGTCAGAATATGCAGCGGAAATGATATCCAAACTTGGGTAGACAAGAGCAAGTAGACTGTAGAAAATAATCAGCACAAGAAACACAAAGAGATGTGTGTAAACTCTTCTCTATACACAAGATCCCGAAGATACTGAATGAGAAAGTGGAGGAGGATGGGGGGCAATATATACAAGCCCATGAGGGCAGTCGGCCAGCACTAAAAAGTGCCCACGACTAGGTAAATGTCCACGACTGCTGAAAATAGCAGTCGGCCAGCATCTGATGCCCTACGCCTGTGCAGAACAAGTCGGCCAGCACTCAGACAGCCCACGACTGATACAGATGCAGTCGGCAGCTTCAGAGTGCTCCTGGCATCAACTGGCAGCCCTCCAGCCACTAGAAAAAAATGGGAAAAATAGGGAAAAAATACGGGGAGTGTGGAAAAATGATATACGGGCGGGCACACCCACAACAGAGGCCCTGGTGTATACAAATAGACAGGAGATGACTTCTAACAGAAAGTCCCTAAGGGTCTCTCACCATTTTTAAGGACTTTTCCTTCCTTGAGGCTCCTAAAAATTATCCCAACCTTAATTTCTTGGATTCATTTCCCTTGATATCATTAGGGTGTCAAATTTTTGACAAAACTTAAGGACTTGGCCTTTTTGAATTAAGCACATCCAATCCTTGCCTTTGTGAATTAAGCACATCCAATCCTTGCTTTTTCTATTCTTGACTTTGGTCCTATATTTTATTTATTACTAAGGATCATTTAATTTGGTCTCTTTAGTGCACTCGAGACTTTCCTTCTAAGATAAACTTTGCACTTGATTAAGGTACTCCTAATCTCCTAGATTTAAAGATTAATCAAGATTTTATCTCTCTAAGGATTTGCCTCCTTGGGAGAGATTGATCCAATCTAATAACATCTACACAATTTGGTTTTCTAAAGTCAATTCTAGGGGTTTTTTGGGCTATTCTTAACCTTAACCTTACCTATGCACATGGATAATTTTTTGCTCTCTCTAAAATTATCTTTCTAGAATTTTCTCTCTCTAGAATTCTTGATTATCCACCACACGAAAGAAAGGAATTCTAAACTTGAATCTTGACAATCCCTAATTTTTCTTAAATGAAGATATTTATGTCATCTTAGTACTATTTTCATCTGTCTATATCCCTAATCCTACTTTCTCTCTCCAGGCATGGGTAACCCTAAATTCATAATTTAAATCTAATTCTCCAAATTAATCTTCATCATTTATAATTGAATCTAAAACCTTGTCTAGACTTAGATTTACCTTAATTTAGAGCATAGTTCGAAGAAAAAACTCATGGATTTCTCTTTTTTGGAGGAGGTATATTTGAAAATGGGATGCACTCTCTACATGCACCATTAGTTAACTCATGCAATTTAACCTTCGGCTTTCATGCATCCACCCATTTTCTCATGCACTAAACTACTCTACATGCACCCACCCATACATCTAGTCAACTCCCACATTTATGCATGGGTTAGAGTTATCTATTAGTTCACTATGCTTAACTCCACATTAACTTTTATTTTTCTCCCCAAAAATTATCGCTAATGTTTCTCCACTCACCATTTAAGCTTTCGACCTTTCACCCATTTAACCTTGAAATTAATTAAATTATTGCTAATGTTTTTTCACTCACCTTTTAACCTTAGACTTTCAATCTTTCACCCATTCAACCTTGAAATTGATTAAATGTGCACTCTATTCACATCCTTTGCCACCATAGGTTAATGCACACATATTCCCTTGCATATTTTTATGGATGATTTTTAGTATTATTTTATTCTTTGATTTCTTTTAGAATTCTTTGTTAATTTTATTCTCTTTCTAACCCCAATGTGTAGGGGGTGCACATGTGTATGTACACATGGGAAATGACAAAACTGATTTTTGCACATGGCAACTTGGTTATTAACACTAAATTTTATTTTCTAATTTCTTATTTTTCTTAAGCTTCCTAGTTTCTCATAAAAATGCATATCTTATTAAAATTTCTCATTCTCTCACTAGAAATATACATCCAAAAATTAATATCTCAAGTACACTAGGATAAGGGGAGAGAGAGAGAGAGAGAGAGAGAGAGAGAGAGAGAGAGCTCTCTCTCTCTCTCTCTCTCTAGACCCTTCATCACAAGGTTTAGCTCTCTCTCTCTCTCTCTCTCTAGACCCTTCATCACAAGGTTTGAGCACATATAAATGTGTGCTCACAACATGCAGTAGACCACCCCGACCCCCCCCCCTCTCTCTCTCTCTCTCTCTCTCATGTACGCAGAAATGGTTGTGTGTTCGTAGTCTCGCATGCACTACACTAGGACTTTTAGTAGAGCGGAACCTTCGTAGGCAAGGTTGCATTGAGAGGGGAAGGCATCGAGGAAAAGACTACAGAATTATCTTGCGAGGAGAGAGAGAGAGAGAGAGAGAGAGAGAGAGAGAGAGAGAGAGAGAGAGAGAGAGAGAGAATTATTGCATGCAATAGAGATTACAGCCACCCATAAACTTGCCATCTCATAAAATTCTTATAGATTTATTTGCTTTAAAGAAACCTTATAGATTGCTTGCTTAAAATTCTTGTTTGAAAAAAACCTTAGAAAAAAATCACTTTGAAGTTCTTAGTACACTATATATATTATATTAATCCAAATGTTTTGGTGCCTTAACCTGAAAACCAAACCTTTTAAAAAACATATAGAGGTGAGAAATTTTTGAGGGGGCTCTGTTATGTCCTACACACTCTTGGCCCACTTTTAACAAAACCCTAAATATATGGGACCAAAATTTCATTTACGCAAGTAGTAAGGTCTCTCCTGCTACAGAATACTGCAGCGGCCTGCCCATCAGCCATGGTATGTGCTTGCCCTATCGTCCCTCCTCTTGATATCGTTGTCTCCTACTCTTTGCTTCTGCGGAAAAGTGGCAGGTCTGTGTGAGCATGAATGGATCTGATGTAAGAAGGGCAATGTGTAAAGAATAGATCTCTATGTCAGATGGGTCTGTTTTGGGCTGCGGGGCGAGAGAGCGAAGGGAGTGGCGATAATGGTGGTGATTATGAAGAGTAACATCATAAGGGCGACAACGATATGGTAGTTTGAGAGAGTGAGAGGCATGTCTAGGGTTGTATTTGAGAGAGATCGGATTGAATGAAATTGTGTTATTGACCGTAGGAGGCCCCCTATTGGGCCTTTAATAGCAGCTTAAGCTGTAGACAAATAGTCTCCGGCCGATGTGAAGTAAGTGCAAGATGCCATGATAGACACAGGCATAAAAAATTGCATCTAAACCCTAGGTCTCAGTCCTGGACCGGCTGGGGTGAGGTACTGCTGGTGATCAAATACGGTTGCAAAGTTAGCAAGGGCTGCATCTATCCTTTTGCTGATCTGAAAAAAGCTGCTGCAAGTTCTTACATCTCTGGAGAATTTGAGATAACTGTGTCCTCATGGTTGAGTAGGCCTGGCATGTGAGGACAGGGTGTTCTTGAGTCTCCTCAACATGTGGTTGACATAGAGTGCACATAAAGACTGTCTACTGACTGCTCCTCCCAAGATCTGGCTTCAATGCCCAATCTATACGATCATATGCAGAGCAGTGTAATTGCCCTCTGGCTCGTGCTGGCATAGGTATATGGATATGTGGTTGAGCGTAGATGTGTCCCATATATACATGGTCCAGTAATTGGGGTGAATGTGCATGCAATAACAGTTGAACTTGGGCTGTTTTTGTGCTATCCTTCATTTCCGATTGTATATGGATGTGTGGTTGAGTGCAGCTGTGTCCCGTGTGTACATGGTCGACTAATCGAGGTGAATGTGCATGCAATAACAGGAGAACCTGTACTTTTTCTGTGATATTCTCCATCTTTGATTTACAGCATCCAGTAGATGTAGATGACTCTGCTCTCTTTTCATCTTTTTGGGAGCAAGGTCTACCCATCTCCAAAACCATGTCCCTATATGTAGGACTCACCCTGAAGTTGATAAGAATGATTACTGATCAGGTTCATTCTCCACATTAGCATCCTCTGACCATAGATCAGTTTTTTTGATGATGTCTAAGAGTGGTCAGGATGATAGTGGTTATGAAGAGGGGCGAGAAACTGTGATAGTAAAGAGTGGTAATCATGGCAATTTGGATTGTATTGAAAGGGTTCGAAGAGTCTAGCTGAGAAATGTGCAAGCATGGGCCTGAAGTAGTGTGAACTGTGGTACGCTAACTGGGTCCTCTGATAGTTCTATAGTCTTGTGGGTTGACTACCATGAGTATATAACATGTACGTTCCTAAAAGGTGAATTTGGGCATGTTCCTGAATTCATCTAGGTATATATATACATGTGCCACAGCCTCCATGCTAATTTGCACAAACCCAAACAATTTGTTAGACCAGTCACCAAATTTAGTACCGTCGATGCAAGTAATCTTTCTATGGCTTAGAGAACAGCGAGAGTGCAGATTTTACCATCATGCTATGTCATGCTTTGCTGATTTGCATGTCCTTTTGTGCTTCCTGATCTATCTGCAGTGACCTTGCTCTGGAACTATATGAATCGGATGCTCAGCCTTGTGTTACTGTTTTTTTATATACAGGGCAAGGGAACGGGTAGCTTTGGTAAGCGGAGGAACAAGTCACACACGCTGTGCAGGCGGTGTGGACGTACTAGTTTTCACATTCAGAAGAGCCGGTGTGCAGCTTGTGCCTACCCTGCCAAGCGGATTCGGCATTGTACGTATCAGAATGTGTTACTTTAAGTGTAGAAAATGTTATGGACGGAAATGGGTGTCCAATATAAATTATAAGGCATTTTAAAAGTTACATTTAACCATGGGTTCGACCGAGTTTGCCAGATAATTGGAGTTTGAAGGCCATCCGGAGGAAAACCACTGGAACGGGGAGAATGCGGCACCTCCGACACTTGCCTAGACTCTTCAAGAACAATTTCAGAGAGGGTAATTATTACGGCTTATATGTTTTTAGTATCAGGGAAGCAGGAGTTACATTAGCTCATACACTATTTAATTGACATCATTGTAGGTACTGTAGCACCTTCTAAACAGTCAAAGGCTGCTGCCATGGGATGAAAGGATACGTTCTCATTGGGGGGATTTTTGGCAACAAAGTAAATGTAATTTTGACTTGGAGCCATGATGCCATGCTATCTTCCCCATCAAGGATGTAGTTAGTCATCTTTCTTGACGTTAATGCTCTATTGTTTTAGTTTCTGCACTGTTAACTTGAATGTTCGTTGACTAGTCCCTTGACATTGATGCTCTACCTCAGGAAAAAATGTTTTAAGGCAAATATATTCGTCATCCAAGGTGGTTAATGAGAGTTGAATTACTGTTATTATGAGTGTCATGGTACTTAAGTAGTTTTTCAAATGTGAATGGGTAATATTACCTATTCTTAATGGTACCTATTATTGGCTTTTGGTCAAGTTCTCTTCCTAACCGTGCCTTTTTAATTGGCACAGCGGAGTAGTGTCATTGTTTCCAATAAGATATGCAAATTTCCATCTCCTCGTCCACTTCTAAAATAAAGGCTTCTCCTTGTTGGTAGGATTGCTCTCGACACTCCTTCTCATTGTTATCATTGTTATCCGGAAGATTTGCATACCTATCACATTCAAGATACGTGCTTTCTTTGATGTTAACTTTTGAGAAGGCACTGAGTGTGTTTTTATAGCTGGAAGTGATTTCTTTCATTACATGGTGGTTTGCCTCGTTGATGTTTGCAAGCATTTAACCCAGTTGTTTTCTAGGTTTTCTTGTTGAGTGATGTTGGAAGGTGATGTTTCTTTATGGGTGCATTAAGCTTGGCATATCAATGGGGGGGATTGAGAAGGAAGAGAGTCTGGCAGGTGGATGGGTGCTTTTGCTACTGCCAAGGGTTGCCAACTGCAAGTGTGTTTGAGTCCTTGTAGATGCTTGGCATTGTGGAAGGTGAGGAGGACAAGAGTTGGACCAGAGGGTGGGGGGAGCTCTTGAGACTTGAAACATGCGTGGAGTTGGTGAGGGAGGGTTGTGATGGCCTATGTTAATCAAAGAGGAGGTGAAATGAAATGTCATGCACAAGCAAAAAAGACCTATCCATGCATGCTTGTCGTGGTTGCTGCTGTTGCTTTGGTCCAAAGAGTTGCTTCTATAGTGCTGCAAAAGAGTTATCATATTGTGGAGCAGCTGTGTCAGTGTGGACTCTTGATGGGCAATGATGGAAGAAAAAGGTTTTCCAGGCTTGAGCCATCATAGCAAACAATCTCATTGATCAATGGTGGAGATCTTCAGCTTTTAAAATTAATGAAATTGTTACCTACATTTCTCACTCCACTATAGTAAGGTTTTTCCTCTTCATATCCAACATCTCTAGGAGAAGTATTCCTTACCTTCTATGATGATTGTTATTAATCCCATTTTGGGCTTTACAAAGATACTTCCTATTACACATGAGAGTAGCTCCTCATATTACACAGGAGTGTTATGTAAATGGAATTCCAAAAGTTGCACCTATTATGAGAAAAGTCGGCAGATGACTAAGCTTAGTTGATTAGGGTTAAGTTTGGACTTCCAAGCGTAATGAGGATCAGTTTTATATAAAAAAATTTAATGATGAAAAAACACCATCTCTCTTTGTATTAAACGTTTGGTAAAGGATAGCAAAGTAGCACATGGACCATGGGATGTACTCAGCTTGACGGCATTCTTGTCATTAGAGGTAAAAATGTCTATTAGGCCACTCCTACCTTGTGTAGAGAGATAAAAGAATGGGTTGAAGGAACTTTGGAACCACAGGAGATACCAGGACAAGAACACACAATTGAAACTCCATAGCAGGTGAGAAAAGAAAGTAACGTCCCTAAACTTACATAAATTTTAGTAAACCAATTGGGGCATTACTATGAGAATGATGATACATGTAGCCATTCCTATCTACCACAACGTGTGCTAGCCAAATGCAATCCTAGATGGTGGAGCAAGTGTGAGCATTATTACCAAGGAAAAATGGAGCAAACCAGCTCTAGAACGAACAGATCTTATCGTGCAAATGATCGATGTGACCTCTACAAGAGTCATGAGAGTTTTGTGGAAAACCAAATTGAAAATCTTTTTGTTTCGTTATTATTATACATTTGTATTGAAAAACTTATTGCACCAACCGGACTCTTACGATATCATACTTAAGAGACCTTTTATGAGGGAGACAGATTGGTGCATGATTGGGCTTTAGATCAAAAATCTATTTACGAAAAGACACCCAGATTCTAAAGGTGGATTTATAATCTTGGAAGACTCACCCTATGGAGGGTAACTTCTTTGGGAATGAGTCAGTCATCACTAACCACAATATGTCAGTGCAAGTGTGTGAGCTAGAGATTGTGCCTCACAAGATTGAGGAGGAGGACTTTATGTATGCATCGCTTCCACTTCCATATTTTAGTGAAAACTAGATGCACATATTGTTAACAATCAATGTATTCCCTAGTTGGGGAACCAAGTAAATGGATTTGGATGCAATGACCCACATACCCTCGAATTTCATCATGATGATGAGAGTTGGGAGTGTTGTTGAAATGATAGAAGCAAAGTTCACAACAATCTTTAATAGGAAGCATCATCTTGAGAGGAGGCATGTAAGAAGATTGTTAAGGCGAAAGCGCCTCTAGCTAGACATAACATGTTACGAAGCCAGTGGAGATGCGTAGTGGTTAAGATATGTTGAGGCCACAAAAGTGCACGAAGAATTCTCGAAAATGTAGGGCGAAGACCTTGAAAAGGTTACTACCTCTGGTAAGGCACGGGAGGAACCCCAAGCCTTAAAAAAAAGCTGAACCGTGCCTTTCTAAATCATAAAGGCGTAAGCAAAACAAGGCCTTGGTCAAGTTAGAGTGGGAAGCCAAGAAGATATTAGCGCACAAGGAGGCTAAGGAAGATGATGCATTGAACTTATGGCCAGTCCCTACTGTCATTATAAAACATATACAATGGGTGGACAGAAAGTTGCCTTAGAGCTCAATGCTCTGAGAAGGGGCAAGATGGAATTTCTTACGATAGACTAGCTAAAGTCAAAGAGGTGGACTTAGCTAAACCTGGGGAGGAGCCAAAGCCAGTGTTCATTGCTGCTCAGGAACTAACCCCTGAAGAAGAAAGGGAATTGGTGGAGTTGTTAAATTGTTTTGCCTTGAAATACATGGATATAAAGGGAGTACCACCAAAAGTGGTACAACACACAATCCTTATAACTAGGCAAAGGCCTTATTAGATAAATCCAAGTATTTTCCTATTGTAAAGGAGGAAATTGATAAACTTATTGTAGCAGGATTTATCTATGAAATCGAGTACACTGACTGGGTATCACCCTTTGTCATTGTGATGAAGAAAACTAGAAAGCTACGAGTGTGTGGACTTGAAAAAGATCAATGTGGCCACATGAAAAGACTACTCATTATCCTATACTGACATGTGTTAGAAAAAGTACTTGGAAAAGATGCCCATAGTTTCTTAGATGGCTTCTCTAGCTATCACACCCAAGGATCATCACAAGATCATTTACGACAATGGGAGGCACATTTGCGGGTTATGCCCTTTAGACTAATCAATGGCCTTGCTACATTCCAACAGCTAATGTGCACAGCTTTCAGGACTATCTACAAAAATGGTTGGAAGTTTTCATTGATGACTTGTGTGCTCACTCCAAGTGGAAAGACCACCTAGCTTGTATGAGAAAAGTATTTTAAATGTGTCGGTTGTATCAAATATCTTTGAACCCATTGAAATGTCAATTTTGAGTCAAGCTTGGTATTATATTAGGACACATTGTGTCTAAAAGTGGTATTTCCATAGATGAAAGCAAAGTGAAGTTGATTCTGGAACTTCGCAACCTACAAATTTTAAAGGAGTACAAAGGTTTATGGAACATGTCCGGTACAATAGAAGGTTCATAGTATTCTATGAGGAGATTGCACGGCCATTTTATAGACTACTTGTAGTCTTTGAATGGATCGAGGAATGTCAGCAAGTATATGATGATGAACTTAAGAAGGACCTCGCAAGTGCACCAATCTTATTACCCCCTAATTGGGACATAATCTTTCATGTGTATATTGATGCATCAAACTTTGCCATTGGGTGTGCGCTAGTGCGACTTGGGGAGCACAAATCGGACTACCATGTTTGTTTCACCTAGGAGACAACTTAATGAGACAAAAATAAATTACACTACCACATAGAGAGAAGGGTTGGCCATGGTTTGGTTTATGCTGTAAAAAAGTATAGACACTATCTTTCGGCCAAAAAAATTGTATTCTTCATGGATCACTAGGCCTTGTTATATCTTGTTAATAAGCCATGCACTACGGAAGGATTACAAGATGGTTGCTCCTACTCTTGGAGTTTGACTTTACAGTCACTGTGTAATAAAGGGAACATAACATGTATTATGCTGATCACTTATCATAGATTCCTAATGGTGAACTTGCCATATGAATCGATGACGATCTCCCAAATGCGTGCTTATTTAAGATCGACATGGTACCTAAGTGGAGTGATGAAATCTCACAATACCTTGCTTATGGTTTCCCATAAGATCAACTATTGAATAAAGATAAGTGGATAAAGATAAGATGATGCGATGGCTTATCAAGCTAGTTGCACCATCAATTGATAGCCGAAAAACTATATAAGTTGGGTAAGGATGATGTTCTACGGAGGCGTGTACAAGAAGATGAATTTATGCAAGTTCTAGAGAAAGAACACTTCAGAATTGCTAGAGAACACTTCGCTAGGAAAGTGACAACATGGAAGGTTCTCCAAGCAAGCTTATGGTGGTGGCCAATGTGTTGTTTGGAGATGCGACTGAATTTATCAAAGGTTGTGAATATTAAGGGCAATTAAAAAAAAGCATGGTCCCAGGTGGAGCAGACTCATGTTAAACATGAATCAAGGTCAGGGTGAAAAATCTATGAAGTCATGGGTATGAAACTATGAAACAAGTGACGTGAAAAACCAAGAGATAAAAATGCATCCAATAAGAAAGAAAGACATACCCAGTAGGTCACTAGGGTTTTAAGACACATGAAATCACTTCAAAAGAGAAGAAATTAGGAGATTTTTTGACGTGAAAAACTAGGAGATACAACCGTGAGAGTAACCTGAGTTTCTCATCCCAAAAGAAATCAGCTCAAGGCCAATAAAAATCATACAGGATGTTTCAATATGACATGGGAGGAATTCAGGATATGAGTAACTTGATTTTTCACGCTAAAAATAGTAGGTTTACAAGCAACAAAAATCATCTCGAAAGTTTTAGTGCAACATGATAAGGCATAAGTTTAGCTCAAATTGACCAAAAGTAGAAGATTTTTTGACTTGAAAAACCAGTAGATACTCACGGTCATGTAACTCGAGTTACTCTCACAGTCGTGAGGAGTAGCTTGAGTTACTCATGGCCATGAGTAACTTGAGTTTCCCTACACCCTCTGAAATCCTCTAATCACCTCATATCATTATTTTGATGTACACATCAAAATAATGATCTGAGGTGATTAGAGGATTTCAAAGGGTGTAGGGAAGCTCTATATCAGTTCAAAAATGAAATAAAATGAAAGTATTTTGGCGGCATGAAAATCCGTGTTTTTCATGTCCGTGAAAAACCGGTATTTTCACAACCGTGAACAACGTTTTTCATGAGGAAAAACCTGACTAGTAACAAACTGATGTGTTGCTAGCCCCCCCTATTAATGACTCATCTATCCATACTTAACACTCATGGTGTCACATGCACCCTACACACTAAAGTTCTACGTGAGACAAATTCTCTACATCAATGCAACATTCATATAGTGGGATATCTTTTTTAGGAATATTTTGTCGTAGGTTGTGACCCCATTATGAGCCCCAGTCCAGGACATGTCAGGCAAGAGTTGTGTAGGTCAATCTGTAAATAGCCATAGAGTCTTTGCATATGTCAGCGCTCTTACCCACTTGGAGAATTCATCAGATAGGTTCATGTAGAGGTTAATCTCAACATTAGTCATTGCATTAGCAAGCATGTTAGGACATTTACATATTGGCCAACCCACCCCATCATGGGGGCTGCATTGCCTATGGGGATAAGTACCATGTTCCACCATTCATCATTCATGTCGGCCATCATAAGTGAGTGCCATGGAGGGCAAGGGAATCCAATAGAAGTCTTCATACAAACATGCAAGGTATAAGTCGGCCACCTTATATAGTGATTAGCAGCAGGTCGTGAGGTGATCCAGTCGGCTAGCATTCAATAGGCACAAGGGATGTTATACACAATATTTAATGACATAATAATATCATTTTTTGTCCCATCAGAATAGGCCAATAGCCTATGGATGAATCAACGAGTAGATAAGTGTATATAAAAGCAAGCACCTAGTTTCCACCATAAATCATTCTCAAGAAATCAGTTTACAAGTAGTTATGTGTGCCTAGAGCCTCTGGCCTCTTGAGCATACATTAAGATTTGGCACTTTACTATGCTATTGCCCCAAGGCCTCCACGAAGAGAATTCTTTAGCATCATTCAACTAGCAAAATGTGCATCCTCAATTCTTGGTTTGTATAAAGGTCATTGAAGAGCTATTCAAGGGAGCTTGGATAGCACATGCTTCAGCTTGCATTTAGTCTACTTCGTCCTTACATTGGGCAGTCCTTAGTCATCATTCATACTCATTGTACAAAGCTCTCCAAAGAAATATAAGAAAATGCTCCTGCTTGTTTGCAGGAGGTGGGGTGGGGGGGCTTCAGTTGGGTAATTGGGACCCAATACTGAGTCGACTCTATCTTCTCTCTCAAGTAAAGTGGAATTGCATAAATTCACGCATAAAGAAGGCTTTGTTTTGCATTACGTTGACGATCAACCTATTACATGCTACATTGGTATTAGAGCTTAGGTTGTAACCCAACTTGGCTACCCTAAAGTGAGCATTCCATGGATGGTAAAAGAAAAATCACCTAGGCCTCCACAATGTCAAGAGGAGAGACATTGTCAGAAAGCTAGATATAGAAGGAGAAATCTACAAAGAAGACATAACCACTACAGAAAAACTTTCGTAAAACAACAAAGATGTCATCAAATTCTTCTTGGAGCAAAACAAATTTCTAAGGTAATAGGTAGAGGCCAAAGAAGAAGAAGTGGTCAAAGAAAAAGGAGTTGAGAAGAAGAAGAAATCTACAAAGAAGACACAACCACTATAGAAATACTTTGGCAAAGCAATAAAGACATTATCAAATTACTCTTGGAGAAAAACATATTGCTAAGGCAATAGATAGAGGCCAAAGAAGAAGAAGTGGCCAAAGAAAAAAGAGCCAAGGAGAAGGCTGAAAAAGCCAAAGAGACAGCTAAAAAGCCAAAAGAGCTCTCAGAATTAGAAATCTTGTTCCCCAACAATGACAAAAAGAAGATGCCAAAAAGACAGAAGAATGACAGGCTAAAGAAGTTTGACATGAGGATGAATGAAGGGTTGAGGACGCCAAACGTAGGGTTGAAGCAAACCAATGATGGGCTGACTAAGCAACCCTAAAAAGGCTTGAATGTGACGCTATTCAACTCCATAACCAGTAGTTGATAGCCACTATGGAGGCAAATATGTTGTCTCTTCTCCCTACTCTGGCACACCAAGGAGCGAGTTCCTCCACCACCCTAACCACCACTGTCATACGAGCTCAACCAAACTTTAGGAAGTATAATGGTAAGTGTGATCATGCCTGCAGTCATTTGTAGCATATTTTCCATTGGCTAAGCTTTTAGCAATCCAAGATTAAGTCCACCTAGTGGCACTTCACTTTTTCTATGCCCAATTCTACTGTAGCCAATTGTCCAATCCAAGACTTCAATCATCAGATTCTATAGTAGTTCGATCGCTCAATTATACTTCAACAATCATCCAATCTAGGACTTCAATCGTTCGATTCAACTGCAGACTGATTCAACTACAGACTTCAATCACCCAATCTAGGACTTCAATCGTTCGATTTAACTGCAGACTGATTCAACTACAGACTTCAATCACCCAATCTAGGACTTCAATTGTCCGATTCAACTGCAAAAGACCGATTTAACTATAGACTTCAATCATCCAATCTAGGACTTCAATCATCCGATTCAACTACACACTTCAATTATCCAGCTGTAGATTTGACTGACAAATTGGTTAGCATTTAGTGACTTCATTTCAAGCTATTTTTAGCATCTATTGTTCTACCCACCATAGTACCATTTACCATTATATCCATAAACTATTTTCCTATAT